>NW_028317855.1:5385000-5719166 GCF_062004578.1 Staurois parvus
ACCCCCTCTCTCCCTCCCCCCCACTCCCTCTCCCTCTCACCCCCTCCCTCCCACTCCCCCCCCCCCCCGAGACACTCTCTCTCCCCTCTCCTCCCCCTCCCTCTCCCCCCTCTCTCCCTCTCCCCCCTCTCTCCCCCCTCCCTCCCTCTCTCCCCTCTCCCCCCCTCCCTCCCTCTCTCCCCCCTCCCTCCCTCTCCCCCCTCCCTCCCTCTCCCCCCTCCCTCCCTCTCTCCCCTCTCCCCCCCTCCCTCCCTCTCTCCCCTCTCCCCCCCTCCCTCCCTCTCTCCCCCCCCTCCCTCCCTCTCTCCCCTCTCCCCCCCTCCCTCCCTCTCTCCCCCCCTCCCTCCCTCTCTCCCCCCCTCCTCCCCTCTCCCCCCCCTCCCCTCTCCCTCCCTCCCCCCTCCTCCCCTCTCCCTCCCCTCCTCCCCTCTCCCTCCCTCCCCCCCTCCTCCCCTCTCCCCCCCTCTCCCTCCCTCTCTCCCCCCCTCTCCCTCCCTCCCTCTCTCGCCCACTCTCCCCCTCCCTCTTTTCCTCTCTCTCTCACTCTCCCCCTCCCTCTTTTCCTCTCTCTCTCTCTCCCCCCTCCCTCTCCCCCCTCCCTCTCCCCCCTCTCTCTCTCTCTCTCCCTGGTGGCTTAGTGGCCTCTTTGGGTCGCAGAGTGGGGGTGAGGGGGCATTTTGGCCACGGAGGATAAGTGTGCTGACACCATCACAGAAATCATCACTTTTATCACTCTGCATGAGTTATTGTCATTTGGAGCACTATTTGGAGGATCTATGTACTTTATTTTATTTTTGAGTGCAATATATTTTGAAATTATATATTTGAGCGGATTTGGTCACTTTTATCACTGCTCACTTGAAGTGGGTATATTTATTTATTCATGGAGGGTTTGTTTATATGTAATGACACACTTATTGATTGGTCAATAAGGCACAGGTTCTGAAGTTTTATCAGGACCTCAGCTCACATAATATTTGAACACTTTTTTTGGAGCACATTGTGGCACTTTATATAGAATTTTGTATCACTCTTTATATATTAGTTACATGTGTGGCTTATTCACATGATATGATATTGGGTTAATATTTTAGGAGCGCTGCACTATATTATCACATATATGGCATCCCTGCAATCGTCAAGAGCTGGAGAATTTATTTTGGGTTGTCCTTTGGTGGTACGTTATGGTAGTAACAAGAAACACACAGCTAAATTAAAAAAAAAATTTTTTTTACTATTTTGGGCCAGTTTTTCATTACCATTTACCACCAAATTAAAGCCCAATTTGTCCTGAAAAAAACAAGGTATTATTAACTTGGATGTACAAAGTAGTTGTAATGACATGTACGATTTTACTAACACATGTCAAAGTTGTAAAATTTAACTTAGGCTTTAAGATTTGTTTTACCCTTAGGTGTGAAGGGGTTAAAAGGAGCTTGGTGCTTGAAATCATTGTTATTCCTCTGTTAACTGGTTACCTGCAAGGAAACATGTGCAGTCATCATTGCTTTGCACAAAAAGGGATTCACAGGCAAGGATATTGGTGCTACTAAGATTGCAGCTAAATCAACCATTTATCAGATCATCAAGAACTTCAAGGAGAGAGGTTCAATTGTTGTGAAGAAGGCTTTCAGGTGCCCAAGAAAGTCCAGCAAGCGCCAGGACCATCTCAGTCGATAAAGTCAATTCAGCTGCGTGATCGGGGCACCACCAGTGAAGAGCTTGCTCAGGAATGGCAGCAGACAGGTGTGAGTGCACCTGCACACAGAGTGAGATGAAGAATTTTGTGGATGGCATGGTGTCAAGAAAGGGAGCAAAGAAGCCACTTCTCTCCAGGAAAAATATCAGGAACAGACTGATATCCTGCAAAAGGTACAGGGATTGGACTGTTGAGGACTGGAGTAAAATCATTTTCTCTGATGAATCCCCTTTCCGATTGTTTGGGGCAACCAGAAAAAAACCTTGTCTGGAGAAGAAAGGGTGAGCGCTACCATCAGTCCTGTCTTATGCCAACAGTAAAGCATCCTGAGACCATTTGTGTGTGAGGTTGCTTCTCAGCCAAGGGAGTGGGCTCACTCACTCAGAACTCAGCTATGAATAAAGAATGGTACAAAAACATTCTCTGAGAGCAACTTCTCTCAACCATCCAAGAACAGTTTTTGGTGACCATTAATGCCTTTTCCAGCATGATGGAGCACTAAGTGGCTTGGGGAACAAAACATTGAAATTTTGAGTCCATGGCCAGGAATCTCCTCAGACCTTAAAGTGTTTCTAAACCCACAACAGTAAAATCAGCCTGTATATGCAGTAAAGCATGCTTGTTATAATCATTGTGGAACCTAAAGGGTTAATCCTCTGCATTGTGCGAAGGCTCTGTTCTTCCCCTTGTTTAAACGGCCACCTCTTATCTCCTGATAAAACAGACAGAACGGTAGGCATTTTACACGTGCTCAGTTTGGTGTGTATTGCTAGAGAGGTTTTTTTTTTCTTAGGAGAGTGCATGTGTTCAGCACAGGGCCAATTAGCACTGTCCAGACAGAGGTCAGGGGTTTTGCATCATCCTAGAGCAAAATTAAAACTCCTCCTATAGGTTTTAGCTAGTGTTTGGCTGAACACTGATAGAAGTCACAACACTGCTTTAACTTCTGATGAGAAAAGGTATTTAGAAGTTTATACTTACTAAAATAATTGCATTTCTGTGTTCTGTGGGAGACCAGATGTAGTGAATGCAGGGTCCTGGGTTTAGTAACACACTAATCCCATTGAGAGTTTGTGGTCAATCCTCAAGAGGCGGGTGAACAAAAAACCCCCACAAATTCTGACAAACCCCAAGCATTGATTATGCACGAATGGGCTGCCATCAGTCAGGATGTGGCCCAGAAGTTCATTGACTGCATGCCAGGGCGAATTGCAGAGGCCTTGAAAAAGAAGGGTCAACACTACAAATATTGATTCTTTTCATAAATGTAATGTAATTGTCAATAAAAGCCTTTAGCACTTATGAAATGCTTGTAATTTTACTTCAGTATACCATAACATCTGACAAAAAGATCTAAAAACACTGAAGCAGCAGACTTTGTGAAAATGTACATTTCATTCTGAAAACGTTTTGCCAGGGCTGTAATGATAAAGCACAAATGGAAGTTCATACTCTGCTAGGTGAGTGCACTTTCATTTAAAATGTTCTATATACCTAGAGGACCCTTTCGCACCAGCCTGGTTTGCTGCAAGATGTTAAACACGTGGATTAATGTGCATTCGTACTACAATGGTCATAAAGAATTTTTGCAGACATAGTGTACCACAATGCACGGTTGTACACACCACCCGCTGCAATGCATGTGCATCTGAGCCTCATTGCCTTAGTGCATTGTGCCTTTTAAAATGAATGAAACCACAACCCGTTTAAAGTGCGTGAATGAAGTGCATTGTTTGTACTGCTGCAGCCCACTGAAGTGCAGAAACAGTAGCTTTTTAACTACTGGAGAGATAATAATATTTTCCATTTCTCATCTCCCACATCTTAGTTAATGTAATCTGTTTTCAAACTTTATTTCCAATTTAATGTTCTTCCCTGTTTCATTCTGAACAGATTTGAAGTAGAAGACATACGAAATGTGGGTGTTTTTCAGAAGTGGTGCATCATACCTATTCTTGGGTTGATTGAGAATTCCTTACACAATGCCACCTTGCTGCATAACTCATTTTGCATTTTGCTTCAGATCCTCCATTCATGTTCAAAAGTAGCAGATATGCTCCTTGATAGCGGTCTGCTGTATGCTTTGTGTAACACACTGGTGACGTTATGTGCTATTGAAACAAGGTATGTTTAAACGTTGCTCTGCAGATGTGTGTATGATAATGCCCAGTAGGAAAATGCATATAAATGAGAGGTATAAAAAGTAAAAGTGCTGTTTATATGTATTAGTTGTTAAAGTGTATGTACAGCCAAATTTTTTTTTACTCTTGAACAGAGTAGGGAAGGGTTCAGTCCTTTGTTAGTTTATTATTTGCTGAGTCCCACTGGGCAGATGTCCCTTTTCTTCCTGTCCTGTAGACGCATTGGGAAGTAGAGAAAATGTTTTCCAAATGAGGCTAATTTTCTTCTTAGATAGTTTTTCCCTTAAACAGGTGTGCCCTTTGGAAAATTTAGTGTCTCCTGTTCTGATGACCACTATAAAATTTTAAATTTCCCATTACCTTTTGTCTGAATGGTAATTTTAAGCAACAGACAGCATGGATTCATGAAAGACAGAAGCTGTCAAACAAATCTGATTTCTTTTATGAGGAGGTGAGCAAAACCTTGGACAGAGGGGTGGCGGTGGAAGTGGTTTACTAGGATTTTGGAAAAGCGTTTGACACAGTTCCCCACACATGGCTAATGTGTAATGTAAAGTCTATGGGCTTGGGAAAATCCGTATGTAAATGGATAGAAGCTGGCTAAAAGATCGTATTCAGAGAGTAGGGGTTAATGATTCATACTCTGAATAGTCTATGGTTGTCAGTGGTGTACCCCAAGGTTCAAGTGTTGGGACCCTTACTTTTTAATATGTTTATAAACGATATAGGGTCTGAGATTAAAAATCCCATTTCAGTCTTTGCAGATGACACCAAGCTGTGCAGTGGAATAGCGTCCTTACAGGATGTCTCCAATTTACAAGCCGACCTCAATGCACTGTTTAATTGGGCAACTATGTGGCAAATTAGGTTTTTTGTTGATAAATGTAAGGTTCTTCACTTGGGGGCTAAGAATATGCATGCACCATACATACTAGTTGGAGTACAACTGTTGGAATCAATGATGGAGAAGGATCTGGGGGTTCTGGTAGATCACAAGCTTAATAATGGCATGCAATGCCAAGCCGAGGCTTCTAAAGCGAGCAAAATCCTCTCTTGTTTAAAAAGAGGTATAGACTCCAGAGAGAGAGAGATATCATATTACCCCTGTACAAATCATTAGTAAGACCTCATCTGGAATATGCAGTTCAATTTTGGGCACCAATTTACAAAAAGAATATTGGGGAACTGGAGAAAGTACAGAGAAGGGCAACCAAACTGATAAGAGGCATGGAGGAGCTCAGCTATGAAGAAAGATTAGAGGAACTGAATTTATTCTCTCTTGAGCAGAGGAGATTAAGGGGGAATATGATCAACATGTATACATTTAGCAGTGGCTCATATAGTGAACTCGGTGTAGAGTTATTCACCCTGAGGTCATCACAGAGATCAAGGAGGCACTCTTTATGTCTAGAGGAAAAGAAATTTAATATCCAAACACGGAAAGGTTTCTTCACAGTAAGGTTTGGATTCTGTCTTAGATACACAGAATATAACTGGATACTAACATTTATAGATAAAGTTGATCCAGGGAATATCCGACTGCCTCTCGGGGGATCAGGAAGGAATTTTTTTCCCCTTCAGGAGTAAATTGGATCATTCTTTGCTGGGTTTTTTTTGCCTTCCTCTGAATCAACTGTGGGTATAGGATTATAACTTTTTTTTTTTTTTTTTTAATGATTGAACTGGATGGACTTTTGTCTTATTTCAGCCAGACCAGCTATGTAATGGCAACCAGGACAGTTGGGGAGGGCAAATCTAGCCAGTGGGGACAGACAGCAATACAAATTTGCCAAGGTTAATTCCCTACCCTGTCTGAAACTGAAAAATAATCTATTTTAAACAAGAAACTTCTTTCATTACATATGAAAATAGTCATGCTAATGATATGAGACTGAAGCTTCACCTGCTGGCTAAATAAAAGACTACAGAATATTAATATGCAATAATTCATATTTACCTGCTTACGAAAAAATTTTTTTGTTTAAATTGTACTTTTGATTATTTACCATATTTAACAAAGCTATACATGCAAAACCAGTATACCTGCCCTTGAACTGTACAGATTTTGCATTATTTCTCTACAGACATTGAACTATTTAATTCAGGAGAGATTTTTGTAGATTTACTGTGCTGTGGTATGGTTTTTGTTTGTTTGAAATAACATTTTAGTTTCACATTTTGTTATGTAAACATGTAATTTTAATCTTGAGCACATGGTACTGAAAATAAAAACTGGTTCATACATGCCAGTGTCCTCATAGGGTTGTGATGCCCAAAATAAACAGTCATTCAGACCACTTCCTTCACTTAGTTTGTCTACGTCTCCTCTTGGCTCTGAGAAAATGTATTTACTAGTCATAAAACTGCTTGAATTCTCAAGGTAAAACCCCAAAACAAATCTTTACAGAATTTCAAAAGGAGGGCATCATCACCCCCCCCCCCCCAAATGTGGCTGCACAACTACAGTAAAAACCTGGCTTAGACTCTGCCTTTGAGGCAGCCAGTTTAATCTGGCGAAACCAGTTAGGCGAAACTCCAACATGCACCCAACCTCTTCCAGGACGCAAGCTGTTTCTTGTATGATGCAGCTACCGTTATGAGTACTTAGAACCTCCATGGGCAATACTGGGTGGCTTACCCTTGCTTTGTGATTTCATGTGGACTTGGCTATATGGCCCTACCACTATATGCTTCTTTTGCCATCGTGTGTTTAGACTTTCTTATCTGCTGGTGTGTGAGGGAGGAGTTAACAGAAGTCTTTTGTTATGTATCTGCAGTTGATGGGGGCGGACATCTATAGTTTGGTCTGCCTTGACTGCTCATTTTTTATATCCTGTGGACCTTTGTGCCCACTGAATATATATTTAGGGTATCACCAGCTGGGCTAAGGAGCTCCAAGTGGGAATCCTTTACATTTTGTCAAACAGATGATCTGCATGGGATTTTAACTCTGCACACTATTTTCAGGAGCCG
Source organism: Staurois parvus (assembly GCF_062004578.1). Lineage (NCBI taxonomy): Eukaryota > Metazoa > Chordata > Amphibia > Anura > Ranidae > Staurois > Staurois parvus. The sequence continues at coordinate 5,391,814 of NW_028317855.1, forward strand.
ATTGGAACATATACATCTCGAGAGACTATTGAGCCACCATATTGCCTTTGAGTTTTTGAAGGACTATATATCTATATTTTTGTAGTTGTCTGCACCTCTTTTGTTCAGCAATCTTGTGATTCTCATGAACTTCTTACATAGAAATGATGTCACATATTTTTGCTATACATAAGATTATTTTATATGGGAAAAACTTGAGAAACGGCTGTTTTTGTCAATGATGTTATAATGTGTTAGTCTTTGATTTTATGGTATTATATTAAATAAACTGTAGTAATATGCTTTGGTCAGGTGGAGTGTCTAATTGTGGAGAAGTAATATAAATAGCATATCAAGATATTTTTTTTGAAGATTGGCTAATATAAGGAGGTAAGCCAGGCTTTTACGTAGTTTTGCATTAATTTACTAGTCAGCAGCGCGGGTGTAGAATGTCCTTCGCCTTCAATTATTATGAATCTGTGCAGGCTGAGGTCATTCTGTACCTGTTCTGCTGCTGCCTAGTGCATAACTTATTCAGGGCTAAATGGGAGATGTAAACATAAACAAAGTATGGAAAGCAGTGGCAGTTTTCAGGACATTCTGAATGAATTGATTAAAGAAGTTCACATTTTAACAAAAAATAATAAATGCACATTTTTTGCAGGTAAAAAATGTGCATTTATTTTTGCTTCTGGAAGCATGTAATGCATTGCACCAGCGATCAGCACATAGCTTTTGCCATGCAGGTCTCAACCTGACCTGTCAGTGTATCTGGTTGCTTGTATATCATGTATGGGCAAGCAGATACTGACAGGAAGGCTCAATTAACTACCATGGCGCTATGGAGTGCCGTGGTAGTTAATTGAGAACTACAAGCCAGCAGCCGCAAAGGCTGCCCAGACTTGTAGTTTTCCCATTCACAGAATACTGTGAATGAGTGATGCTGCCAGGTGGGCGCAGTCCCACTCGGCTGTGTTTTTTTTTTAAATTGCGACAGCTAGTGGGATTGAGAAAATCTCTCCCGCTGACTGTCAGCGGGGATCGAGGGGGTGCAGAGGCCAGTTTGTTTCGTAACATGTTACAAAAGGTGAACCTATCCTTTAAAAACAATGCGCATGGGCCCTTATATACATATTTATTTATTTAATCATCACTGTAAGAGAAAATTTACTTTTTTTTGATTGTGTCTTCTAGTATCTCCCTGGATGAATACATTTTACTTGCCTGTGATTTACAGCAGCTGCTGATAGCTGTCACAATCCATGCCTGCAGTTCCTCTGGACCTCAGTATTTTCGTATTGTTGAAGATTTAATTATACTACTTGGATATTTGACTGAAAGCAAAAATGAAAACTTACAGTGTACGTTTTTTGTTGTATTTGTACCTTCACATGAGATGGGGAAAATTACATTGTAGTTGCCTTTAAATTCTCTCCTCACTGGTCTACCTCTACACAGGCTATCCCCCCTTCAGTGTTTTATGAATGCTCCTGATAGGCTAATACAACTTACTAACTGTCTGACTGCTGCCCCCCTCTGCAAATCTCTTCACTGGCTTCCCCTACCCCATCCTATAAAATTCAAAATATTAACACAACTTACAAGGCCATCCACAACATTGCCCCCAGCTACATCACCAAGCTCATCTGCAGATTTTGCCCAAATTGTCCTATCTGCTCTCAAGACCTCCTGCTCTCTAGCTCCCTTGTTACCTCCTCCCAAGGTCAGCTCAAGGACTTCTCCAGAGCCTCTCCCATCCCCTGGAAATCCCTGCCCCAGTATGTCCTTTCAGCTCCTACCCTGTCCGCATTTAGGCAATCCTTGAAAATTAATTTCTTCAGGGAAGCCTATCCCACCTTCACCTAAGAACTGTTCACCTAAGAACTGTATCTGAGTCACCCCCATTAAATCATCCCCTACAACTATTACCTTTTGTACCCCCCCCCCTCTCCTTTTAGATTGTAAGCTCCATGAGCAGGCCCTCCTATTCCTTCTGTTTTGTAATTGTACTGTTCCCCCTTTATATTGTAAAGCACTGCATAAACTGTTGGCGCTATATAAATCCAAAATAATAATCATGATAGATATGGGTCAACTTTCAGCATCTGTATACACAGTCCTTTTAACCACTAGAGGATTTTGAGCATACAAGGCATGCCTGAAAAAAATATAATTAAAGTGTGATTAAAGAGAATACTTTTTTTGTTTTTATATAGAGTGGAGAGGGATTATAACACCTGGTATTTACCCCTTTCACCAAGACTGAAAGTAAATCCCAAATTTTGGGTTGTTTCCAGAAAAGGAATAGAGGGAAAATCTTCCAATGGGAATACTAGTTCTGGTGAGCTTAGTGAGAACCAGGTGTTTCCCTTATTTTAGACTGACCACCTCTCATTTCTTGTTTTGGCTATGGTACAGGAAGTGAAAGGAAATCCCCCAGTGGGGCAAAAAAACTGACAAGGGTTATAATCTTCTTTATTCTATCCAAAATGCCTTTAGCTCTACATATGTAGTGTATAATGGCCGTAACTCACTCTCCCATTGTGAAACCACAGAGATAGCTGGCCCCAGCTCTGTGTTACGAGAGCCTGCATAGCAGGTGCTGTACAAATGAAACCTGCAAACAGTGAAGATTGGCACATGCAATTTTGATTATTATTGTTACAATGTGTTTAGACTAATCCCTTTGTTCTTCATATAATGTCAGTTATATCAACATGACAAATAGAACAAAAAAAACTGTTAGTTCTAAAATAGCAAAAATTCATATATAAAGTTTTGTTCCGTTGCGTTCAACAAATGCACATTTTTTTTCTCTCCTGAACTGCCTGCAATGTAAATGTATTTTGATGCCATGAGTTCTGAAAGCATTTACATATTATCCTATAAATGTTATTAGAAAAATCCATAATCCGGATTGTAAGTTGTTTTTGCCTTTTTTCTTTAGAAATACCGTATATTTTTGCTTTAGGTGATAATATTTAATCTTATTTCTTTTTTTTCTATGTAGGCATGGCAGTTTTAATGCAGTTCAAAATTTTGCATTCAGCTATTGAATTTATAAAGACTACTTCATATCAAGATTCCCATTCTGTGAGCAGCTTCAGCCATTCTTCTCATTTTAAGCATCCTAAAAAAAGAGGTATATCTGGTAAGTGAGGAAACCACTTATAAAAAGTAATTTACTTCAATGAACAATGTAAAAGTACTAATTTTGTTTTCATACACCATTACACCCTCACAACACCACTACCAAAAGCAATGTAGCTGCCTGAAGCTATTGTAAAGAAAGGGCAATTAAAGCTTTTTCAAGATAATACCTAAACTGAGGAAGCTGTTTAACTATATGATGTGAATAATAGTAAGGGAATTTAAAGAGGAGCTCCAGCCATTTTGGGGTTTAAACACTGTAACTGCTGACTTTTAATAAACAGACACTCATCCAGTGATGTACTCACCCAAGCCGTCCCTTCCCTCAGTCTTCTGTCCCCGGTGCTGGCATCTCAACTTTGGGCACCTGACTGTGACAGCTTGTGGTTTCACAGTTGGGTGGCCACTACGCATTGCGCAAGCCACTCTGTACATTGTGAATGGTCCTGTAGTCTACTGGGATCTGCCCCGTGTCCCAGAAGACTGTGGGAAGGGAGGGGGGAGGAGAACGTCCGCTTCTGATCACCTAGGTTGTTGGAGTGGAAGTGGGAGAAGGTACCTGTCAAAATCAGGTACCAGCTCCCCCCCCCCCCCCAAAAAAAAATAGTACCATTCAGGGAAGAGGCGGGGAGCCTTAAAGTGGAACTTCCTCTTTTGGGTGGAGCTCCTCTTTAATCAGGCTGTGATAATAGTAATGTAATTTAATACCAAAAATCAAACATATTCCTAATATATCAAAAAGTAGACGTTCAGAATGTTCAAAGATAGTATTTGTTTTTTGTTCTTGTTTACTCCAGAGATCCTTTTAACTTTAAATTTGTGGATATACTGATGTCAATAAAGGAAACACTCCTTCAGACATCTCAGGATAACACTCAAATAAATGAATAAGAGAAGGTACAGCACTGTGAAGCTATCATGCACACACATGGAGCTAGTGGTGTGGTGTGGAGTGTCGTAGTCTTGGAAAGATTGAGCTGACATATTTTAGTGCTGGTTAAGCAAGCATGCTGTGTGAGTGATTTTAATGGCTTTTGTTTTTAACTTTTAATGAATCCATTGCACTATGGTGGTCTCCTCATTCCTCTTTCATCCATGTACTGTATATGAGTGTTATCTTGAGATCTCTGGAGGAGTGGTTTCTGTATTGACAGCGGTTTATCTGCTAATTTCTTGTAAAAGCTTGCTAAGACCTACTTAGTAATTTAAAAGGATAGGTGAGTCTTTGTCTATGGGGAAAGTGTGTCTGTGGTGGAGGAGTTAACACCTTATTTTCTGGTGTAGAGCACTGATTTGAAATGGACACTTTATGAGCTTATCTGAACTGCTTACTGCTATTGCTGAACTGGATCTGCACTTTGAATTGCAATGCTGTATGAGAGAATTTCATTCCCCTGGGAATTTTATAATGACCTTTTTCTCGCCTGTTGTCTATACACTTTATATTGGACATTTTTTTAACTCAGGCAAACAGCCAATTGCTATTGTAACGCAGAATTTCACTTTGAATTGTATTGCAGCACTGAGATAGTTGTACTCCTTAGGGGGTTTTATATGAATGTTTTTCACCTAATGTCCATGCTCTTTTATGTTTTGGAGCATTTGTAGCGCAGATTTATTTATAACATATATTTTGGTAAGGTTCTATTGCTAGGTTTTTTTTTAGCGCTGTGTCATATTCATTTTTCATGCTTATATCCCTGTACACCCGTGTGAAGGAGTATCTTCAGCCACCTGGGATGCACAGGTGTTCCATGCTGGGGTGTGCATGCAACCATTGTCTGTTCTTCTAAAATAATGGGAAAAATACAGGAAGAAAAAAAACACAGGTCATCCTCCTCACTCCTTGGTGGCCAAAGCAAGAGAGCCAGATTCTAGACTTTAACCCAGCTTTCCAAAGACCTGTGACAGAAGTTTTTATTATTCCAGGGTGTAATATTTTAAAGGGTGAATTCTAAATGATGCACATTTTTTGGTTCTCTCAAAAAAAAAAAAAATCATTTATCTTAAATGAGCTGTAGCTGAACTAACGAGAGGATGTGTACACACACACACACTCTGCATGTAAATAAACTTTTATTCTTAAAAAAATCACCATACAAAAGGGTGATGCGAAGAAATGGACAAAGCCATACATCATAGCGTTCAACAATATATATGCAAATCAAAAAAATCATATACATAAACTATTCAGATTCTTAAAAAAAGTGTTCTCTTTACATAAATATACTTGTAGACTGAATTTTGTATGGAGTTTTATTGATTTGCTTGTATACTTATATATAGATATAGGAGGATGAGAGCTCAGTATTGATTTATTTGTATATTCTGTGCACATATGATATTTTTGTGTTTTTATTTTTTACAAATAAAATTAAGTGGTAGAAAAGTGCTGCTAGAAGTTAGTAAGTAGTTAGTAGTAGTTGTAAATATTTTTTTTATTGTTTAGTTGGTGGTTAGGCAGGGTGATGGGAGCTTTTCACTATATTTTATTAATGAATGTGGTGATGTTAGTAGCACTGGGATATATATAATTTTTGATTTGTGATCATGTTTTCTAAAACTTGATATCTTTTAGCTGCTCATAGATTATCCTTTGCCCAGTCCGACCCACTACTGATGACCATGCGTTCAGTTGCCAGCAGCGAGCTTACAGAATTGATGCACAGAAGAATGAGTCAGGAAAATCCAATAAGGGCCTCAGAATCAGAATTTGTCCAACGGTTACAGAGATTAACTGTCCTGTCTGTCAACAGGTTAATTTACCAAGGTATTTCCTATTCAGAGATCTCAGTTTTAAGCTTCACATTAAAATAAGTAACATAAAGGACTTATACATTATGTAAAAATGTATAATGCATGCACCTGCCTTCATATTTTATGCCATTTGTGTACATTATGAGAGGACTCTAAAATAATTCCTACCAACACTTAAAAGTGTTGATCACCTTTTTTATTTTGCATCTTCCTCAGTCAGCTGGTGATATTAATGGTGATTCTATCATGTATAGTTTGTCTTTTTTTTGTATGTATTTTAATTATGCAGTGCTAACTTTTCCACAAAAGCGTGAACCTTGGTATTTAGTGTATACAAACCTTGGCTATTAAGCTTTCAGGTCAAATACCTAATTTGCCCCCTGGTATCCCTCAAGGCAACCTGAATGCCTATTTACTGCTTTTTGAGGCACCTACAGTATGTTACATTATTTCCAAAAGTGTGAAGAGGTCAGTGTATGAGAGTTCAGGTTTCTCCCAAGGTAGAAATTTCCTACCTGAGCACTGTCAGCTGACAACAGACACCTACAGGCACTGTAGTTACTTAATTGAAAGTGGACCTGATGTGCAGGCATTTAGAGGTGGTCTGTGTGCAGACAGTGCTGGACTATGTTCACAAGATGTCCTGGTTTGCAGAATTTAAGGCGCACCAAAGACCGTGTCTTTACATCTGCAAGTATGTGCATGAATCTTCAGTGCCTTTTCTTAACCTCCTCGGCGGTATGATTCTTTCCGATATTTTGCGCTGAAAGCAGTACCATTTTTTTGCATGAAAATATGTAGTTTTTTATTGTAAGCTGTAATTTTTAGTAATAAATCACTGAAATCTGTACGAACAGGAGTCTAGTAAACATTCCGGATATGATAAAACTTGAAACACGAAATCATAAATTATAATTTAATAAATAATCATAAAAAATAATAATATAATAATAATAAATTTAATTCAATAATATAATCAAACCAAAAACACTGAAATTTGAAATACAGAGGCAAATTCGCACATCGCTGAGAAAAGTCGCAAAATCGTTTTCAGTGTCTGATGACGAATTTCCCCACAAATCATTATCACTCAATTCTGCAAGTGGTTCTGATTTACTATCGCTGTTCTAAAACCGCTTTTGACGTAAAGGGACGCTTTTTGGACACCATGGACTTTTCTAAGTTTTCAGGCAGAAAGAACAATCAAAATGCAGGCAGGGCACAGGACAAAGCAGTAGGGACAAAATATATGTGAAATGCATTGAAACAGCAATGACAGCAAAAATGACATTTTTTAAAAAATTTCAAATTTCCCTGCCGGTTCCGGCGCCCGTACGTCCCGACGTCACAGGGACCGGAACACGGAAGCCGGATGCCGGCATCGGCTGGAGGAGATGGCCGGGGAAGCTGCAGGGGACACATCACGGGAGCGAAGGACAAGGTAAGTGCTGCAAGGACCCCCTGAGCAACGCCGCATGGTAAGCCCCGAGTGTAGCTCGGGGTTACCGCTTTTGGTACACAAATTTTACCCCGAGCTACACTCGGGAATACCGCTAAGGAGGTTAAAGGATCATGTTAGGTTAATATTCTATCCCACACTGCACAGGGGAAAAAGTGTAAATGTACAGCCCATGGAACTTTCTCTGTTAAGAGTAACATGCACCAATATCTGTAAATAGCCTGGTGTGGCCAAATTCATATGGAAATCTCCTATCCTCTGTCGGTTGCTCCAGGTTGAAGAGCTCTGCTTCCCTGAACATTTGGATAGGAGAGGTTGGTTGCTGGGAACAGGAGGGGCATGTGCATCCAAGGGCACAGCGGGGGGGGGGGGGGGGCTTACTATCCTAGGTCATATATACATACTGGGAGTGTGCACATAGGGGTGACTCCATCGGACACAGTAAGAAGGAGTAGTTTCTGAAGCAGTGGACAGTAGAACCAGAGCTGAGGGAATGACCAGAATCAGGTGGAAAGAAGAATAAGTATACATCAGGATGCTTCACACAAGCTACGTCTTTACACTAGCATTATTGAAAAAATAATCCTTGATGTCAGTTTAAGATCTGTGGTTCTCTTGAAGTAGCTTTTAACACCAATACTCTATCTGGAGTGTTTTTTAACTTGTTTAAGTGTAACTGCATTTATTTTCGCTGATACAAATATTTAGATGGCTACTACATTAATGCTTTACTTCACAATGATGAGATGTAAATCTCTGTCAAATTGTTTGTTTTAGAATTCTCAGAGAAAAAGACACACCAAGGATTACGAGCGGAATTACCAGAAGATGAGATGCAGTTGGATGTTTGGTGTGTCAAAAAGGCATTTCAAAGCGACCTGTTAAAAACTATGATCGAAGGAATCAAGCTTTCATTGGTATGTGGCTTGATTTTGCTTACTGTAGTTGGTACATTAACTTACTGGTTTATCGTAATTGTATTCAAATTGACAGCATGGTAAAAAATCATTTTTTCTAAATAGTTCCCATATACTCTAGATTCAAATGATCACTCTACGTAAATATGGTAATTCAGTTGTACGAGGAGTGTTTTAATCTCGTAGTTGATTTATTTTTTGTTAATGTAACATTTAGGGGATTACAGATAAGCTGTTGGAACTCATACTAACACAACTAAAATCTGGTCAAACAGTATGGTTGTCTTGCCACCTGCTAACACACTGGCAAGCAGAAAACTTGAAAGGCAGCCCCCGTATAACCCGTTCTCTATCCAGCATGCCTTAGTTTTTTCTAGTGTCCTAGAAGATTGGGGCACATTTTTCTAGCTCTGCCTAAAATAGTCTAACTCTTTTTACTAGCCTTTTACCTTCATGGTATTTTTTCTTGACTTCAATCAAGATTCCTTGCTGCTCTGTTGCTTGAGCTGTTTTTTTCCATAGCAGCTATCCAGATCGACAGCTTCTCAGCATTAGCTTTGGAGGCTGTACCAAGAGTTTGATGGATTGAACAAGCTGGTTTATCATGGAATGACCTTCAGACACTGGGCTCTGCAATGTAGTGCTCTCCATACCTTTGTATACTGCTTTACTTAGCTGTAGGCTGCTTTTCAGATCCTGTAAAAGGGCAGAGGGACATCACCCTTCTCCTTCATCCACTTAAGCAGTAGCTGCCCATGGGCATTTTAAACCTACTCTGCACTCAGGTCATGACGCTTGAATTTCAAGATCATCTAACCCCTCAGTTCAGCCTTCTGCAGATACATCCCCACTTCAACAAGTGGAATGAGTTTGTTTATCTAGATAGGTCCTTGGGCAGTTTACCATCTCGGTATTTAGGGGCTCAGGTCATCCTCCATGGCAGTCATGCTAAACCTTTGTGTTTGTCATCTTCTTCAGCTACCTTTCATTGCCCTTGTCGTGTTACAGACCTTAACGGTGCCTTCCCAGGCTCTGTCTGGGATCACCACATCCTGGTGCTTCTCGTTTCTTCTCTGGTAAGTGCTTGCCTTTGAGAGTAGAATTCCAAATGTGGACTTACTACAGAATGGATACTACAGAAGTATTTATTCTTGGATACTGCTAAATTATTTGTGGTGCTTTCTAACCCTCAGCCTCACCCCTCCTCTGAAAGACCACCTGAGCCTAAGAGCTGACAAGGACTAGTTCTTATTATTCACCTAACCCAGGTCAGACATTTCCATTTAGTGTCTTCTGGAAACACTTGTCCCAGCCCACAGAGCTGTATCTTATATGCTCCCACATATGGGCCCACAGCACGGGGCCCAGTGCTTTTTTAAGACATCTCAATTCTGGAACACTCATAAGACCATTCCTGAAGAGTTTGTTTTCTAGACTCTTGCAATCAGAACCCTTCTCTGGTCTGGACACCTGCAGGCCTCATCTAGATAAGACTTCTCAGGTGTCTAGTGTTAGTAACCTTGAGTCTCCAATAAGTGTTGCAGTGAACCTTCAGTCTTAACTAGGGAAATCCACCTTCTGTGGTCCTTTTTTCCGTTCTGCCCTTTTCAGGGCTTTTGGGGGTACCCTTCTATGTTTGGAAGCCTGGGCTCAGGGTGAGTCATCCAGAATGTCTCTGTGAACCAAGAAGTCCCAGACAGACTGTAATCCCTTGACAGGGAATGGAATTTATGCCCCCCCCAATCCTGTGGGGGTTCCTTTGACTGCTGTATTTCTACACTTAGAACTTTGATCTGGTTCCCTAGAATGGATAGTTCCGACTTCTTTGGGTGATCATCCGGGAAGTCAATATTCTAGCCTGATCTCCATTGGACATCATATAAGTGCTGCAAAACGTTTACCTTCAAGAAGGTCTAGGGACTCTCTCTGCAACAGGTCAAGTGACTACAGCGGATGACATGGACAGTTTCTTTCTGGATCGCACTGTCACTACTATAGATAAGGCCTTTGGATCTCCTCAACTGAGAGTCTTCACATTGAAGAGTGAAGGTTCAGCATTTGGGTGCCCTATTTTCTGGCTTGGCAGATGTATTCATTGCATATTAGTCCTGCACCTTCCTGGACTGCTAGAAGGCAGAACACACTGGTCCCCTGGTGCAGACATTCCCTATAGGGAATAGTGTAAGAATAGAGAACTTAATAGGACCCGATTGCCAGGTGATGGCCGAGTTGCAGTAGTAAGCAGAGTAAGTTCCTTCTCATTCCTTTCCCAAATCAACTTTTTGTGCTTAGTAGTATAAGATTGCTCTTCAGTGGAGGATGTAGTGCTGCTCTGGAGCAGGTTGGATGATTCTTAAAACCATGTGTTTGAGTAAGGCTAGGCAGGTTTGCAGTGTTTGTCAAACTCAGGAACACCTCCAGGTGTTTGCATGGTAGGTGTTTTGCTTTTGATGACTATTTGCACCAGTTTGGGTTGCTGTATACCCTCATTCCTGCCTTGTCTTTATATGGGTTCCATTCTCTTACCTTAACTTCTCCTCCAGACTAACTTTGAAAAGTCATTATCTATGTTGATATATGGTGAGGACCCTCACAGCCATTGTTATCACTGTGAGATTGGTTGACCTAGGCAACCTTGCCTCTTTATGGAACCTTTTTTTCCTAAATTCTAAAGGTTAGGAGTGCTAGACTTGGACCTTTTCCATATCGCTGCCTGGTCTTCTCTTTTTTTCCTTTTTTTCTTTCTTTTTTTTTTCCTTTTTTCTTTCTTTTTTTTTTTTTTTTTTTTGGACCTTAATCTAGTAAATATTTAATGTATACCTCTATTAGTAGTTGGTCTAGTTTTCTTCTGCTCAGGTAGTGTTTTATTAAAGCCTGTTGTTCTTTCAGTTTGAAGCCTCCCCTAAATAAAGTTTACGCCATTCTTGTCTGAAAAAAACAGGTTGAATTTCTGTACCCTCCCCTTAGTCATGTCAGTTTGCCTGTCTTGCAGAGGGCTTTACCTCATCCAGCCTTGGTTTGGACATTGGTCCTTTAGATTTATCTGAAAAGTGGATGATTTGCAATTGTTTTTGGGATGTCTGTGTTGCACACCCTTCAGTATGACTGCTTTTGGACAATCTGAAATTGAGATACTTGCTGTAAAATCAGCTTCGTTGAGTCCATTGAGGGTCTGGCCCCTTTTGTGGTGTTTTTTTTTTTTTTTTTTTTTTTAACTGGTCTTATAACAGTATTCTGCTTGCTCACAAAACATGCTGGGTAGATGAGCAGTTATATGGGAGGAAAATGGGAGCAGACTTACAATGTTTTGTATGACACTGTCCCAACCTCCCATAGGTGACAGTATAACCTAATTATTAATGAATTATTGTGTCTCTTGAAGAGAAAGTTTACAGTAAATACAAATATTGTATTTTTGGGTGCACCGACCCTTAAAATATTAGTGTATACCATATCCTGCAGTGGCAGACCCAGGTAATCTTTGTGCTGTACATTTGTGGTAATTGTTTTTACCTACTACTGGCATAAATGTCTGTAAAAATTTGTTATGTCTAGGCTCCACATTGAATTGGTTTCAAGGTCTATATACCAGAAATTATTACTGAAAAGAGAAGCTTCTTCACACCTTAAATCCATAACATTACTCATCTCTCATTTCTATCAGTTATTATATTTTATTATATAATTATATAACAATTTATGCTTCAGTCTGAACTGTACTGTTGGCAGTACAGTGGCTAAATGGTTAGCACTTCCTACTGGCAGTACAAGAGTCATTGGTTCTAATCCCAACCATGGCACCACCTGCTTGGAGTTTGCATGTTCTCCCTGTGTTTGCATGGGTTTCCTCTGGATACTCCTGTTTCCTCCCACACCCCAAAGACATGCTGGTACGTTAATTGTATCCTGTCTAAATTGGCCCTAGTATGTGTATGCATGAATGTAAGTTAGGGACTTTAGAATGTAAGCCCCTTGAGGGTTAGGTTACAATACATATGTAAAGCACTGCGTAAATTCATGGCGCTATATAAGTACCTGAAATAAAATAAATAATACTGTTGGATTTTAACAGGGTTCAGGTAGAACCAGCTCTCCCAAGAATCCGTGGAAAATAATTCTGTTGCAGTGTAATGATACTTTCCGTGTTCAGCTTGGAAGACTCTTAGTACATCTTTTCTCTCCGTCTCGACCCATCGAAGAACGAAAAGAAGTCCTTGAAATAGTCAATGAACCTAAACATGAAGACATGTTAAAGGAATGCCTATGCCCAGGTTTACAAGTAAGTTCTACTTAAATATATGGAGATATAATCCAGTTATAATTCATAATTATTATTTTATATTATAGGCAGCACATTTCATTTTACTTCCGGTCAGGACAAAAAGTTAGGGGAAATCTTAGTAGAGTGAGGAAACTGTAATACCCACCTGAAATGTCCCATCAGGAAGCTGCCCACTGTACATCTCCAAGTGGGGAATGCCTTGGACACTTAAAACTTCAGTATGCAGTGACAGTTTCATGGTGTGATAGTTCAGGTGGGTTCGGAGCAGGATCTGAACACGCCTGAGCTCATCCCTATTGCTGACAATGTTTTAATAATTGGCTGAATCTCCTTTCCCATAATTTATTGTACAGGGGTTGGAAGGAGAGGGAGCGAGAGAAAATCTTCTACTAGAACAAAAAATAATGGCTGGAGAGCAGTTATGCTTTAAGGATAGTCTGGTCAATTAAAATGCTAAGATATTTTTTATTGTTTTGGATAGACCTGGTCACCAAATGAATTTTATTGTAACTATTTTGTAACATTCAGATGAACGTTTTTAAAGTGTATGTTAAACAACCTGTATATTTTAAAATAGAAATGAATGGTAAAACATTTGTTCTTTTTTATAAGTGATCACATACCCTCTGTTCTCAGCTGCATAGAGAGGCAAGGGTAAAGAAACAGGAGAACACTGGTCTTCCCAGTGAATGGCTGTGTGGGATAGGGGTGTCAGGACAAGTCTGATCATTGGAGGAGAGAAAACTGAGTTTTTATAACTGACCACGCTGTGCTCCCTTGCCTAGTGTGCTCAGTTTTCAGCAGCCAGCTCAACCAGTATCAGAAGCGGCGCCTTGTAACCAAACAGTATCAACTTTCACATATCTGTGGAATATTAGAAGAGGTGCTGTCTATGCTATTGCAGAAGCAGCAGTACCTGCTGCTAGCTGGCCTGTATGCTTGCTCCTGCACTCTGCCTTAGACTGTATTGTGAACCTGGTTACATAGCATCATTGGAAAAAAGGCAGCATCATGAAGATCAACACAGACTGGGATCCAAAACTCCCAGAAGTGCCAGATTCCTGTGAAACATTAGTTCAAGTAAGCTTCATTAAAAAAAACAAACTAGAAGTTAATACTGTTGCTACCAATATTGTTCTACTGCTACAGTACTGTGAAAAAGTATTTTCTTTTCCCTTCCTGTTTTTTTTATTTGCATATTTGTTACACTTAAATGATTCAGGTCATTAAGCAAATTTTAATATTACACAAAGATAACTTGATTAAATACAAAATACAGTTTTTAAATACTGATTTCATATATTACAGGAAAAAAGCTGTCCATACCTGCCTGGCCCTGTGTGAAATAGTAATTGCCCCTAAACCTAACAACTGGTTGTGCCACCATTGGTGGCAACAGCTGCAATCAAGCATTTCCAATAACTGGCAATGAATCTTTCACATCACTATGGAGGAATTTTGGCCCACTCTTTGCAGAATTGTTTTAATTCAGCCACATTGGTGGATTTCCAAGCATGGATGGCATGTTTAAAATCTTGCCACAACATCGCAATTGAATTTAAAATGTTACTAAACCCAGGACCTTGCATTCACTATATCTGGTCTCTCACAGTACACAGAACATGGAAGTGCAATTATTTTAGTAAATATAAACTGCTAAATACCTTTTCTCATCAGTAGTATATAGTAGTCTTGTGACTTTAATCAGTCTCCAGCCAAGCATATGTTAAAGCTTGTAGGAGAAGTTTTCATTCTGAGGATACAGAACCCTTAACCTCTGTCTGGACAGTGCTGATTGGCCCTGTGCTGATCACATGCACCCTCCCAAGAAAAAAAATAAGGCCAGGCAGGTTTGGAAAGCTTTTTCATCATTTAAAAACTGCATTTTTTTATTTACTCATTATCTTTGTGTAATATTAAAATATGTTTGATAATCTGAATCATTTAAGCGTGACAGATGTGCAAAAAAAATAAAAATCCGGAACAGGATAAATACTTTTTCACTTTTGTATATAAGGTTTTGATAAAAAAATTTGGAGGCAGGGTCTATTTAACCTTATTTATTACATTACTTTTGAAACATTTTGGCTTTATTGGCCCCTTTCACACGAGCGGACCGATCAGGTTTGCCTGTCGATTTTTCAAGCGGACCTGATCGGACGTGCCATTGCTCTGTGGAGCGGTGGGTGTAAACTGACATGTGATGAGGCAAATATCCATTAAAGGTAAATTAACCCAGCCCAGCTTTAGGAAGAAATTTTATTGTAAATTCTGCACCAACTATGTAGAAAAAAGGTAATAGGCATACTGTGTATGCAGTGCTTCTGTATAGTAGTTCAATCACACCTCGTTTATAAGCTGACACTGCTGGATTTCTGGGGGCTGCTGGCAAAAGAGTAGCACCTTATGGAAGTGAAGGGCTGCAGTCCCCCTCCTCACTCTATGCCAACTGAGAGAAAGCCTTGGGTCTTTTTTTTCACAGAATACAGATGTTCTGTGATTGGAGGGTGAGAAATCATATGCATCCCAACCCATCCTCTCTCATCCTCCAATCAGAGAACTCCTATAAGTCTAAGCGGGGGGTGTCTCTCTTTCATTGTTGTGGAGGGACTGACCCTTCCATTGAAATCATTGGGTATGAAATAAATGACTACTTTGTAACTCTGCTGATCACATGTGGATGTGTAGGCAAGGGTGTATTAACACAGAATACAGCGGGTAAAAATAGGTATTGAACACATCACCGTTTTTCTCAGTCAATATATTTCTAGATGTGCTATTGACATGAAATTTTCACCACGTCAGTGGATATTCCAGGTAGGCAAATGTAGATAAACTTTAGGAGCAATTGTGATGTTTCACTTTCTTTCTTATAGCAAAAGGCAAAGGCTAAACACATTTAAAATACATCCAACTAAGGGTTGTGCAACAAACAAGCATTCTCACGGCATTCTGAACTGTTCTGTGAGTGGCTTGTGAGGTTTGTGAGATTTCACAGGATGCTCTGGCAGAAGATCAGCTTGTGTGTATTATATATATGACTTTCAGCAATTTATTCACTCATTTCCTCATTTCAGCATGGCCCCAAGTTAGCTCTTTATGTCTTTGAGCTTTTGCACAATCATAAAGACAGTTTAACCAAAGAGGATGAAGCTGCTGGAGTCTTATTGATGAATGCTATAAAGCAAGCTGGTTACAGATGTATCCCTCCAAGTGCGCCACTAAAATCAGACCTTGTGAAAGCTGCTAAGGAGGTATGTTTGTGCATTTTTGTATGTGGTGTGATTTAAATACTATTGTTATTTCTGTCTGTTTACATAAAATAACTGTTGTAATAGGTCCACATTTCTGGGAATCCTATTCTGAGGAAAGCCAGAATAACTCCTTAACAACAAGTGAATACCTGGTTGTTAAAGAGCCGAAACCTGATGGTATCCATAACAACGACCTGTTCACCAAATTTTAACACAATATATATAAAATATGCTATGTGGGTTTTTTTTTGTTTTTCTTTTTATAACACAGCACATTTTACAATCCCTGCATTGTGAAAGCAGCCTCATTGTAGATATAAAGGAGATTGTAAAATCTGATATACAGGGTATAGTCTACTTTATTCCATTGCTGCTGAGTGGTTTAACAGCATGTGTAGGTACTGAAATCAATGTACTGCTAGCAAGATGACTGCCAACAAGAAGCTGAGTCTTGTAATAGTGAGATATAGGATGTCCTTTTAACCTTGGACTTGACCTGTCAGAAGTACTGAGTAGCAGAAGAGGTATTCAGAATTGTACATTGTACCAGGATATTGCTTTGTACACGTATCTTCTTATGCAGACCTTTTTTTCCCCTTGACTTAATGACTGTTAATAGTAAGATTGTTGGCAATTAATTATTTTGACATTAACTGTACTTAAGCAATTTTCAGAAGCTAGCATCCATATATAGAAGGACCCCAGTTTTCTCTAGACAATGGTACTTACACCCCTGTCTAATGATCTCAATTACCTTTGCAAGTCTAATGAATACTCCATGACATGGCAATATACAGCAACAGTGTCAGTAAAAAATACCCTTTGTCATTAAAAGAGAAGTGTGGGAATTAGTTTTTTTAAAGAAAAATCATACTTACCCAGGTGGATGAAGCATCGGTCCCCTGCCAGCTCAAAGGGTGAGAACTGAGCGATCAAATGACCACTGATCTGAGTTCTCACAGCCGCTATGAGCTGTCTGCTCTGTCTCCCCCACCCTGCATTCACTAGAGCGCTGGGCTGTGGAGGGAGCAGCTTAGTCAGGTTCTCAGCGACATGCTGAGAGGCTGAGCAGGTGCCGCTCCAAACTCTGGGCTGGATCCTGACTTTAAAGTTGGGATCTTTCCCCAGCCTGGACCGGCTGAGTGACGTCATTGCTGCAGGTAAACTGTATGGAATGTTCCTGTGTGTAGAGGTTAGAGACTTTGCTTTAGCATGTCTGAGCTGCCTGTCAGATGACTGGCGGAGGAATATTCAGAAAGCAGCAGGGAAGGCAAAAGAAAAAACAGATCAACAGAGTGAATGAAATAGAAACAGATGCATGCAGTGCAATTCCTCAGGTACGTATGTGTCTTTCCAACAAGCAGCGCGTACTGACATCACCAAATAACATTGCAAATTTTGTAAGACTAACGGTCACAGAGAGCCTCTCACACATCAGATATACAGCTATGAGATTAGGTAATACCATTTTTTTCTTTCAGTTGTTCATTGTATCTAGTTAACAGTTTTATCTAGCTCTTGACTACTTCTCTATGGGCATTAACAAGAAGTTTCCATTAGAGCATTTAATGTAGCAACACAAAGACATCTGCAATGCACATTTTCACTAATATTGCATATTTAAGAGAAGTAGGGCCAAAGCTCTTTTGGCCCTACTTTTCGTGGAGGGTGATAGCACAGCACTTTGTTCTGCACTCGTGTGACCCGTTTGCAGGTGACAGCACGCACAAACCTGGTGTCAACTGATGTCATAGAGCCGATCCAGACTCTGAGTCAAGTGCTCCTGCCCCATCCAGAGCCCGGTGCTCCAGTGAGCGCTGGAGGGGCAGAGTAATGCTGCTCAGTAAAGACTGAGAACTGTGTGATCAACAGTCTTTGATTGCTCAGGTCTTGGTCTTAGAAGTGGCAGGGGACAGATGCAGGACCAGACCAATGCTGCATCTACCTTGGGTGAGTATAGATTTTTTTTTTTCCCCCTGAACTTCTCTCTTTAACAAAACGTATTGTAGTTTACAACTGTCAAGTTTAATCTAAGTACTCATAATAATTTCCTTTCCATAAAAGAAAACCAAAATAGTAAAACATTTTTACAATTTTTTTTATCTAATATTTAATGGGTTGAAGAGATCAGCTGGTCAAGTGGTTCTTACACCTTTAGGGTTCTGATATATATTTATGTACAGTATATATCCACATGTTTCACATTACATGTATTTTGTTCTCAAGGGGGTACAAACCTACAATGTCCTATGTATAAAAATGCAGCAAATCTGTAGGCCCATGAAAAACAATCTGCAGCATTCTTCTCGTTTATTAAAGAATACAGTGATCATTATTTAGAGACAATTGGATTATGCACACATCTGCAGGAGGAATCGAACACTGGCAAACAAAAAGCTGTTGGCCAGCCTGGTATAACGCTTCCCACGCCCATCACACCTCGGGTTTTTGTTAATGTCCTAGAAAGTTAGGAGTCTCTTCTCTACTGAGAAAAGTTTAACTATTTTTTGTTTTTTCTTAAGATCCTTTTTTATTTCAACCAAGACTTCATCTGCATGCTGATGAGCTCAACTATTTTTTCAGCTATCCTGATCATTGTTTCCTCAGCAGTTGCTTTGAAGGCTGTACTCAGACCCTGCTGGACGAAAGTTTGTTAAGCTAGCCTGTGAAACGTGATCTTTGGGCACTGGGCTCTGCACTTGGAATGTTCCAGTCCCGTGTCTAATGTGCTAGCTGCAGAATGATCTCCAGGTCCAGACCTGTGGCACAGCTTCTGGTCTGATCCAGTCTCTGAAGTCCTACTTTGTGAATATGCCATTGTGGGTTAAACTGGAATGTGTCCTTCGGGCTCTATTATTTTTTTTTTTACTAGTCTCCTATGTACTGTCAGCTGCCGAGTGCTCTCCAGGCCTCAGACTTTGGTAAGTCTTTGTGGACTTGTTTACCATGTATCTGAGCATTGGTAATGTTTAGAGATGAGCGAAGTATTCAAAAATTCGATTCGACTGATTCGGCGAATTCGTAGAAAAATTTCGATTCGAGTCGAATATATTCGCTGTGAATTTAACTTAAAAAAGGGTGTTTCTAGGCTTCAGAGAGACTTAATATTAGTGCTGAACACTGTACCTTTAATTTAAATGCCCTTGGAGTCTGCTGGGGAAGAGAAATAATACTGTCAGGCAGTATGACATGCAGATGAGTGCCGTCGATCTTAGAATCACCGCACACTTCACTCATTTGGCCAGTCACGGGGCCAAAACCAGAGTGTGGAGCCACAGTGTGGCGGTGGAGGCAGCAGCAATGGGAGGCCATGCAGCACCCTATGACAAAAATGGAAACCACCAGCAGTGTGAGGAGACCTGAAAGTGGCACATGGCAGAGTGTGGCGATAGAGACAGCAGCAATGGGAGGCCGTACAGGGACCCATGACACACTCTGGACCTGGCAGCAGCATGAGGAGTCGGTAGGGGGGCCCATGGCAGATTACAGGCCTGGCAGCAGCAATGGGAGGCCGTACAGGGACCCATGACACAATCTGGACCTGGCAGCAGCATGGGGAGGCGGTACAGGGGCCCATGACAGATTACGGGCCTGGCAGCAGCATTTGGAGTCGGTACGGGGGCCCATGACACACTCTGGACCTGGCAGCAGCATGAGGAGGCGGTACAGGGGCGCATGACAGATTACAAGCCTGGCAGCAGCAACTTGGACAGGAGGACGTTCAGTTTCTGCACCGTCTGGTGCGTGCTCGCAAACTGTTGTCTCTTGGAAACGGATTCCAAGAAAGACTGCTGACGGAATCCGTGAAGAGGAGTAGCAGGAGAAGGAGCATCTGAACGAGCGGAATATGCCAACAAGCGACAACAGGGGCCCATGACAGATTACGGGCCTGGCAGCAGCATGAGGAGTCGGTACGGGGGCCCATGGCAGATTAGGGGCCTGGCAGCAGCTATGGGAGGCCCGTAATCTGCCAGCACCCTATGACAAAAAATGGAACCCACCAGCAGTGTGAGGAGACCTGAAAGTGGCACATGGCAGAGTGTGGCGATGGAGACAGCAGCAATGGGAGGCCGTACAGGGACCCATGACACACTCTGGACCTGGCAGCAGCATGAGGAGGCGGTATAGGGGCCCATGGCAGATTAGGGGCCTGGCAGCAGCTATGGGAGGCCCGTAATCTGCCAGCACCCTATGACAAAAAATGGAATACACCAGCAGTGTGAGGAGACCTGAAAGTGGCACATGGCAGAGTGTGGCGATGGAGACAGCAGCAATGGGAGGCCGTACAGGGACCCATGAGAGACTCTGGACTTGGCAGCAGCATGAGGAGGCGGTATAGGGGCCCATGGCAGATTAGGGACCTGGCAGCAGCTATGGGAGGCCCGTAATCTGCCAGCACCCTATGACAAAAAATGGAACACACCAGCAGTGTGAGGAGACCTGAAGGTGGCACATGTTTGGGGCATGATTCATGGCGGATTTAGTCAGTTGTGTCAGGAACTGGTGGTTTGAAATCCAGACTAATCCACGCCTGATTCATTTTCACAAACGTCAGTCTCTCCACACTTTGGGTGGACAGTCGTGTCCTCCGCGGAGTTGCAATACCTCCTGCCGCACTAAACACGCGCTCCGATGCCACGCTACTGGCCGGGCATGACAGCCTTTCAAGGGCATATTCAGCTAGTTGGGGCCAAAGGTCAAGTTTCGTTGCCCAGTAGTCAAGGGGATTGTCTACCTCGGTTGGCAGGGTGCTGTCCAAGTAGGCCTAAGCCTGTTGTTTGAGGTCCTGCTCCAGGTCCACCTGATGCTGCTGCTGCTGCGGCTGGTTAGTAGTTTCCTCACTGCGCTGGTGAAGAAAGCTACTCATCATCGACTGCAGACTGAGGCAGCCGCTGCTGGTGGAGCTGCCACTGCTCCTACCACCCCACCCCTCCCCTGCTGCCATGGCAGCGGAACGCGAGCGCACAGGGCCCACAGTGTCTGAGGATGGACGTTGGCGCAGACAGGCAGAGACCAGCTGACTACATAGGTGGTTTTTATAGTACGTTATTTTGGCCTCCCTCTCAGCAGGTGTGAAAAAGGCCACCATTTTGGAACGGTAGCGAGGGTCCAACAAGGTGGACAGCCAAAAGTCATCCCTCTGTCTGATGGTTATTATTCGGCTGCCGCTACGCAAGCAACCGAGCATGCTATGGGCCATTTGTGCCAAGGAATGCGAGGGACTCCCTGCCTCCATCTCCACAGCATACTGCCACGGTGTGTCTGGGTCCTCTGTCTCCTCCTCCTCCTCCTCTACCAGATGCTCCTGCTCCTCCACTCCTGTCCGCTGAGTGGAAAAACCACCCATTTCACTCAATAATTCCTGAGCACCAATGTCCTCCTCTACCTCCTCCTCTTCTTCCTGTCCTGCCCCCACAGGGGTCATGTGGCGTTGAGATCTGTGCGCCACGTCTACCGCACCCTGACCAGCCATTGTTAACAGCATTTGTTCCAGGACGTGCAACAGAGGAATGACGTCGTTCATCCCATAGTCCTGCCGACTCACGAATAGCGTGGCCTCCTCAAAGGGCCTGAGCAAGCGCAGGTGTCACGCATGAGCTGCCAATGGCTGACATCTAAGTTACACAGGGAATACCTTTATCCGCTTTTAACATCAGGAAATCTGTGATGGCCTTTTGCTGTTCGTAAAGGCGGTCTAACATATGTAGGGTTGAATTCCACCTTGTTGCAACGTCACAGCATGAGGAGTCGGTATAGGGGCCCATGGCAGATTAGGGGCCTGGCAGCAGCTATGGGAGGCCCGTAATCTGCCAGCACCCTATGTCAAAAAATTATACACACCAGCAGTGTGTGAGGAGACCTGAAAGTGGCACATGGCAGAGTGTGGCGATGGAGACAGCAGCAATGGGAGGCCGTACAGGGACCCATGACAGACTCTGGACCTGGCAGCAGCATGAGGAGGCGGTATATAGGGGCCTATGGCAGATTAGGGGCCTGGCAGCAGCTATAGGAGGCCCATAATCTGCCAGCACCCTATGTCAAAAAAATTCTACACACCAGCAGTGTGAGGAGACCTGAAAGTGGCACATGGCATGAGAGACTCTGGACCTGGCAGCAGCATGAGGAAGCGGTATATAGGGGCCTATGGCAGATTAGGGGCCTGGCAGCAGCTATAGGAGGCCCATAATCTGCCAGCACCCTATGTCAAAAAATTCAACACACCAGCAGTGTGAGGAGACCTGAAAGTGGCACATGGCAGAGTGTGGCGATGGAGACAGCAGCAATGGGAGGCCGTACAGGGACCCATGACAGACTCTGGACCTGGCAGCAGCATGAGGAGGCGGTATATAGGGGCCTATGGCAGATTAGGGGCCTGGCAGCAGCTATGGGAGGCCCTTAATCTGCCAGCACCCTATGTCAAAAAATTCTACACACCAGCAGTGTGAGGAGACCTGAAAGTGGCACATGGCATGAGAGACTCTGGACCTGGCAGCAGCATGAGGAAGCGGTATATAGGGGCCTATGGCAGATTAGGGGCCTGGCAGCAGCAATGGGAGGCCCATAATCTGCCAGCACCCTATGTCAAAAAATTCTACACACCAGCAGTGTGTGAGGAGACCTGAAAGTGGCACATGGCAGAGTGTGGCGATGGAGACAGCAGCAATGGGAGGCCGTACAGGGACCCATGACAGACTCTGGACCTGGCAGCAGCATGAGGAGGCGGTATATAGGGGCCCATGGCAGCTTAGGGGCCTGGCAGCAGCTATGGGAGGCCCTTAATCTGCCAGCACCCTATGTCAA
Source organism: Staurois parvus (assembly GCF_062004578.1). Lineage (NCBI taxonomy): Eukaryota > Metazoa > Chordata > Amphibia > Anura > Ranidae > Staurois > Staurois parvus. The sequence continues at coordinate 5,414,413 of NW_028317855.1, forward strand.
AAAATTCTACACACCAGCAGTGTGTGAGGAGACCTGAAAGTGGCACATGGCAGAGTGTGGCGATGGAGACAGCAGCAATGGGAGGCCGTACAGGGACCCATGACAGACTCTGGACCTGGCAGCAGCATGAGGAGGCGGTATATAGGGGCCCATGGCAGATTAGGGGCCTGGCAGCAGCTATGGGAGGCCCTTAATCTGCCAGCACCCTATGTCAAAAAAATTCTACACACCAGCAGTGTGAGGAGACCTGAAAGTGGCACATGGCATGAGAGACTCTGGACCTGGCAGCAGCATGAGGAAGCGGTATATAGGGGCCTATGGCAGATTAGGGGCCTGGCAGCAGCTATAGGAGGCCCATAATCTGCCAGCACCCTATGTAAAAAAATTCAACACACCAGCAGTGTGAGGAGACCTGAAAGTGGCACATGGCATGAGACACTGTGGACCTGGCAGCAGCATGAGGAGGCGGTATATAGGGGCCCATGGCAGATTAGGGGCCTGGCAGCAGCTATGGGAGGCCCATAATCTGCCAGCACCCTATGTCAAAAAATTCAACACACCAGCAGTGTGAGGAGACCTGAAAGTGGCACATGGCAGAGTGTGGCGATGGAGACAGCAGCAATGGGAGGCCGTACAGGGACCCATGACAGACTCTGGACCTGGCAGCAGCATGAGGAGGCGGTATATAGGGGCCCATGGCAGATTAGGGGCCTGGCAGCAGCTATGGGAGGCCCTTAATCTGCCAGCACCCTATGTCAAAAAAATTCTACACACCAGCAGTGTGAGGAGACCTGAAAGTGGCACATGGCATGAGAGACTCTGGACCTGGCAGCAGCATGAGGAAGCGGTATATAGGGGCCTATGGCAGATTAGGGGCCTGGCAGCAGCTATAGGAGGCCCATAATCTGCCAGCACCCTATGTCAAAAAATTCAACACACCAGCAGTGTGAGGAGACCTGAAAGTGGCACATGGCATGAGACACTGTGGACCTGGCAGCAGCATGAGGAGGCGGTATATAGGGGCCCATGGCAGATTAGGGGCCTGGCAGCAGCTATGGGAGGCCCATAATCTGCCAGCACCCTATGACAAAAAATGGAACCCACCAGCAGTGTGAGGAGACCTGAAAGTGGCACATGGCAGAGTGTGGCGATGGAGACAGCAGCAATGGGAGGCCGTACAGGGACCCATGACAGACTCTGGACCTGGCAGCAGCATGAGGAGGCGGTATATAGGGGCCTATGGCAGATTAGGGGCCTGGCAGCAGCTATGGGAGGCCCTTAATCTGCCAGCACCCTATGTCAAAAAAATTCTACACACCAGCAGTGTGAGGAGACCTGAAAGTGGCACATGGCATGAGAGACTCTGGACCTGGCAGCAGCATGAGGAAGCGGTATATAGGGGCCTATGGCAGATTAGGGGCCTGGCAGCAGCTATAGGAGGCCCATAATCTGCCAGCACCCTATGTAAAAAAATTCAACACACCAGCAGTGTGAGGAGACCTGAAAGTGGCACATGGCATGAGACACTGTGGACCTGGCAGCAGCATGAGGAGGCGGTATATAGGGGCCCATGGCAGATTAGGGGCCTGGCAGCAGCTATGGGAGGCCCATAATCTGCCAGCACCCTATGTCAAAAAATTCAACACACCAGCAGTGTGAGGAGACCTGAAAGTGGCACATGGCAGAGTGTGGCGATGGAGACAGCAGCAATGGGAGGCCGTACAGGGACCCATGACAGACTCTGGACCTGGCAGCAGCATGAGGAGGCGGTATATAGGGGCCCATGGCAGATTAGGGGCCTGGCAGCAGCTATGGGAGGCCCTTAATCTGCCAGCACCCTATGTCAAAAAAATTCTACACACCAGCAGTGTGAGGAGACCTGAAAGTGGCACATGGCATGAGAGACTCTGGACCTGGCAGCAGCATGAGGAAGCGGTATATAGGGGCCTATGGCAGATTAGGGGCCTGGCAGCAGCTATAGGAGGCCCATAATCTGCCAGCACCCTATGTCAAAAAATTCAACACACCAGCAGTGTGAGGAGACCTGAAAGTGGCACATGGCATGAGACACTGTGGACCTGGCAGCAGCATGAGGAGGCGGTATATAGGGGCCCATGGCAGATTAGGGGCCTGGCAGCAGCTATGGGAGGCCCATAATCTGCCAGCACCCTATGACAAAAAATGGAACCCACCAGCAGTGTGAGGAGACCTGAAAGTGGCACATGGCAGAGTGTGGCGATGGAGACAGCAGCAATGGGAGGCCGTACAGGGACCCATGACAGACTCTGGACCTGGCAGCAGCATGAGGAGGCGGTATATAGGGGCCTATGGCAGATTAGGGGCCTGGCAGCAGCTATGGGAGGCCCTTAATCTGCCAGCACCCTATGTCAAAAAAATTCTACACACCAGCAGTGTGAGGAGACCTGAAAGTGGCACATGGCATGAGAGACTCTGGACCTGGCAGCAGCATGAGGAAGCGGTATATAGGGGCCTATGGCAGATTAGGGGCCTGGCAGCAGCTATAGGAGGCCCATAATCTGCCAGCACCCTATGTCAAAAAAATTCTACACACCAGCAGTGTGAGGAGACCTGAAAGTGGCACATGGCATGAGAGACTCTGGACCTGGCAGCAGCATGAGGAAGCGGTATATAGGGGCCTATGGCAGATTAGGGGCCTGGCAGCAGCTATAGGAGGCCCATAATCTGCCAGCACCCTATGTCAAAAAATTCAACACACCAGCAGTGTGAGGAGACCTGAAAGTGGCACATGGCAGAGTGTGGCGATGGAGACAGCAGCAATGGGAGGCCGTACAGGGACCCATGACAGACTCTGGACCTGGCAGCAGCATGAGGAGGCGGTATATAGGGGCCCATGGCAGATTAGGGGCCTGGCAGCAGCTATGGGAGGCCCTTAATCTGCCAGCACCCTATGTCAAAAAATTCTACACACCAGCAGTGTGTGAGGAGACCTGAAAGTGGCACATGGCAGAGTGTGGCGATGGAGACAGCAGCAATGGGAGGCCGTACAGGGACCCATGACAGACTCTGGACCTGGCAGCAGCATGAGGAGGCGGTATATAGGGGCCCATGGCAGATTAGGGGCCTGGCAGCAGCTATGGGAGGCCCTTAATCTGCCAGCACCCTATGTCAAAAAAATTCTACACACCAGCAGTGTGAGGAGACCTGAAAGTGGCACATGGCATGAGAGACTCTGGACCTGGCAGCAGCATGAGGAAGCGGTATATAGGGGCCTATGGCAGATTAGGGGCCTGGCAGCAGCTATAGGAGGCCCATAATCTGCCAGCACCCTATGTCAAAAAATTCAACACACCAGCAGTGTGAGGAGACCTGAAAGTGGCACATGGCAGAGTGTGGCGATGGAGACAGCAGCAATGGGAGGCCGTACAGGGACCCATGACAGACTCTGGACCTGGCAGCAGCATGAGGAGGCGGTATATAGGGGCCTATGGCAGATTAGGGGCCTGGCAGCAGCTATGGGAGGCCCTTAATCTGCCAGCACCCTATGTCAAAAAAATTCTACACACCAGCAGTGTGAGGAGACCTGAAAGTGGCACATGGCATGAGAGACTCTGGACCTGGCAGCAGCATGAGGAAGCGGTATATAGGGGCCTATGGCAGATTAGGGGCCTGGCAGCAGCTATAGGAGGCCCATAATCTGCCAGCACCCTATGTCAAAAAAATTCTACACACCAGCAGTGTGAGGAGACCTGAAAGTGGCACATGGCATGAGAGACTCTGGACCTGGCAGCAGCATGAGGAAGCGGTATATAGGGGCCTATGGCAGATTAGGGGCCTGGCAGCAGCAATGGGAGGCCCATAATCTGCCAGCACCCTATGTCAAAAAATTCTACACACCAGCAGTGGGTGAGGAGACCTGAAAGTGGCACATGGCAGAGTGTGGCGATGGAGACAGCAGCAATGGGAGGCCGTACAGGGACCCATGACAGACTCTGGACCTGGCAGCAGCATGAGGAAGCGGTATATAGGGGCCTATGGCAGATTAGGGGCCTGGCAGCAGCTATAGGAGGCCCATAATCTGCCAGCACCCTATGTAAAAAAATTCAACACACCAGCAGTGTGAGGAGACCTGAAAGTGGCACATGGCATGAGACACTGTGGACCTGGCAGCAGCATGAGGAGGCGGTATATAGGGGCCCATGGCAGATTAGGGGCCTGGCAGCAGCTATGGGAGGCCCATAATCTGCCAGCACCCTATGTCAAAAAATTCAACACACCAGCAGTGTGAGGAGACCTGAAAGTGGCACATGGCAGAGTGTGGCGATGGAGACAGCAGCAATGGGAGGCCGTACAGGGACCCATGACAGACTCTGGACCTGGCAGCAGCATGAGGAGGCGGTATATAGGGGCCTATGGCAGATTAGGGGCCTGGCAGCAGCTATGGGAGGCCCGTAATCTGCCAGCACCCTATGTCAAAAAATTCTACACACCAGCAGTGTGTGAGGAGACCTGAAAGTGGCACATGGCAGAGTGTGGCGATGGAGACAGCAGCAATGGGAGGCCGTACAGGGACCCATGACAGACTCTGGACCTGGCAGCAGCATGAGGAGGCGGTATATAGGGGCCCATGGCAGATTAGGGGCCTGGCAGCAGCTATGGGAGGCCCTTAATCTGCCAGCACCCTATGTCAAAAAAATTCTACACACCAGCAGTGTGAGGAGACCTGAAAGTGGCACATGGCATGAGAGACTCTGGACCTGGCAGCAGCATGAGGAAGCGGTATATAGGGGCCTATGGCAGATTAGGGGCCTGGCAGCAGCTATAGGAGGCCCATAATCTGCCAGCACCCTATGTCAAAAAATTCAACACACCAGCAGTGTGAGGAGACCTGAAAGTGGCACATGGCATGAGAGACTCTGGACCTGGCAGCAGCATGAGGAAGCGGTATATAGGGGCCTATGGCAGATTAGGGGCCTGGCAGCAGCTATAGGAGGCCCATAATCTGCCAGCACCCTATGTCAAAAAATTCTACACACCAGCAGTGTGTGAGGAGACCTGAAAGTGGCACATGGCAGAGTGTGGCGATGGAGACAGCAGCAATGGGAGGCCGTACAGGGACCCATGACAGACTCTGGACCTGGCAGCAGCATGAGGAGGCGGTATATAGGGGCCTATTGCAGATTAGGGGCCTGGCAGCAGCTATGGGAGGCCCTTAATCTGCCAGCACCCTATGTCAAAAAATTCTACACACCAGCAGTGTGTGAGGAGACCTGAAAGTGGCACATGGCAGAGTGTGGCGATGGAGACAGCAGCAATGGGAGGCCGTACAGGGACCCATGACAGACTCTGGACCTGGCAGCAGCATGAGGAGGCGGTATATAGGGGCCCATGGCAGATTAGGGGCCTGGCAGCAGCTATGGGAGGCCCTTAATCTGCCAGCACCCTATGTCAAAAAATTCTACACACCAGCAGTGTGTGAGGAGACCTGAAAGTGGCACATGGCAGAGTGTGGCGATGGAGACAGCAGCAATGGGAGGCCGTACAGGGACCCATGACAGACTCTGGACCTGGCAGCAGCATGAGGAGGCGGTATATAGGGGCCCATGGCAGATTAGGGGCCTGGCAGCAGCTATGGGAGGCCCTTAATCTGCCAGCACCCTATGTCAAAAAAATTCTACACACCAGCAGTGTGAGGAGACCTGAAAGTGGCACATGGCATGAGAGACTCTGGACCTGGCAGCAGCATGAGGAAGCGGTATATAGGGGCCTATGGCAGATTAGGGGCCTGGCAGCAGCAATGGGAGGCCCATAATCTGCCAGCACCCTATGTCAAAAAATTCTACACACCAGCAGTGTGTGAGGAGACCTGAAAGTGGCACATGGCAGAGTGTGGCGATGGAGACAGCAGCAATGGGAGGCCGTACAGGGACCCATGACAGACTCTGGACCTGGCAGCAGCATGAGGAAGCGGTATATAGGGGCCTATGGCAGATTAGGGGCCTGGCAGCAGCTATAGGAGGCCCATAATCTGCCAGCACCCTATGTAAAAAAATTCAACACACCAGCAGTGTGAGGAGACCTGAAAGTGGCACATGGCATGAGACACTGTGGACCTGGCAGCAGCATGAGGAGGCGGTATATAGGGGCCCATGGCAGATTAGGGGCCTGGCAGCAGCTATGGGAGGCCCATAATCTGCCAGCACCCTATGTCAAAAAATTCAACACACCAGCAGTGTGAGGAGACCTGAAAGTGGCACATGGCATGAGAGACTCTGGACCTGGCAGCAGCATGAGGAAGCGGTATATAGGGGCCTATGGCAGATTAGGGGCCTGGCAGCAGCTATAGGAGGCCCATAATCTGCCAGCACCCTATGTCAAAAAATTCTACACACCAGCAGTGTGTGAGGAGACCTCAAAGTGGCACATGTTTGAGGCATGATTCATGGCGGATTTAGTCAGTTGTGTCAGGAACTGGTGGTTTGAAATCCAGACTAATCCACGCCTGATTCATTTTCACAAACGTGAGTCTCTCCACACTTTGGGTGGACAGTCGTGTCCTCCGCGGAGTTACAATACCTCCTGCCGCACTAAACACGCGCTCCGATGCCACGCTACTGGCTGGGCATGACAGCCTTTCAAGGGCAAATTCAGCTAGTTGGGGCCAAAGGTCAAGTTTCGTTGCCCAGTAGTCAAGGGGATTGTCTACCTCGGTTGGCAGGGTGCTGTCCAAGTAGGCCCAAGCCTGTTGTTTGAGGTCCTGCTCCAGGTCCACCTGATGCTGCTGCTGCTGCTGCGGCTGGTTAGTAGTTTCCTCACTGCGCTGGTGAAGAAAGCTACTCATCATCGACTGCAGACTGAGGCAGCTGCTGCTGGTGGAGCTGCCACTGCTCCTACCACCCCACCCCTCCCCTGCTGCCATGGCAGCGGAACGCGAGCGCACAGGGCCCACAGTGTCTGAGGATGGACGTTGGCGCACAAAGGCAGAGACCAACTGACTACATAGGTGGTTTTTATAGTACGTTATTTTGGCCTCCCTCTCAGCAGGTGTGAAAAAGGCCACCATTTTGGAACGGTAGCGAGGGTCCAACAAGGTGGACAGCCAAAAGTCATCCCTCTGTCTGATGGTTATTATTCGGCTGTCGCTACGCAAGCAACCGAGCATGCTATGGGCCATTTGTGCCAAGGAATGCGAGGGACTCCCTGCCTCCATCTCCACAGCATACTGCCACGGTGCGTCTGGGTCCTCTGTCTCCTCCTCCTCCTCCTCTACCAGATGCTCCTGCTCCTCCACTCCTGTCCGCTGAGTGGAAAAACCACCCATTTCACTCAATAATTCCTGAGCACAAATGTCCTCCTCTACCTCCTCCTCTTCTTCCTGTCCTGCCCCCACAGGGGTCATGTGGCGTTGAGATCTGTGCGCCACGTCTACCGCACCCTGACCAGCCATTGTTAACAGCATTTGTTCAAGGACGTGCAACAGAGGAATGACGTCGTTCATCCCATAGTCCTGCCGACTCACGAATAGCGTGGCCTCCTCAAAGGGCCTGAGCAAGCGGCAGGTGTCACGCATGAGCTGCCAATGGCTGACATCGAAGTTACACAGGGGAGTACCTTTATCCGCTTGTAACATCAGGAAATCGGTGATGGCCTTTCGCTGTTCGTAAAGGCGGTCTAACATGTGTAGGGTTGAATTCCACCTTGTTGCAACGTCGCAGATCAGGCGATGCTGTGGAATTCCGTTCTGCCGCTGCAGCTCAAGGAGGGTGTGCTTTGCGGTGTAGGAATGGCTGAAATGCATGCAAAGTTTACGTGACATTTTAAGGATGTCTTGCAGTGGGATGGTGGATTTTAAGAACCGCTTGACAACCAGATTGAACACGTGAGCCATGCATGGCGCATGGCACAACCTTCCTTGACGCAGAGCAGACACCATGTTCTTTCCGTTGTCGGTCAACATGGTTCCGATTTTCAGTTTGCGCGGAGACAGCCATCTGTCGATTTCTCTGTTCATTACACTCAGAAGTTCCTCCCCTGTGTGACTACGTTCGCCAAGGCATACCAGGTGCAGAACAGCGTGACACCGTTGCGCCCTGCACATGTGATATGCCGGTCGGGTAATGGGACTTGGCACGGGGGTGGCGGCTGAGGACACGGCGGAAGAAGAGGTGGTAGAGGCGGACATCTTTGCCGGACCAAGGACGTGCAAACGTGGAGGCAAAAGCGGCGTGACCTGTCCAAGTTGCTGGTGCGGCTGTGACGGCACCACGTTCACCCAGTGGGCCGTAAATGACATGTACTGTCCCTGACCGTAGTTACAGCTCCACACGTCGGCGCTGCCGTGCACTTTGGCAGAGACCGACATGCTCAAAGACTGGCCCACCATGTCTTCTACATGTGAATGCAGGGCTGGCACTGCCTTTTTGGCGAAGAAATGACGGCTTGGCACTCTCCACCGCGGCGCGGCACAAGCCATCATTTCTCTGAAAGGTGCTGAGTCCACCACTTGGAAAGGGAGGGACTGCAGCACCAGCAACTTGGACAGGAGGACGTTCAGCTTTTGCACCGTCGGGTGCGTGCTCGCAAACTGTTGTCTCTTGGAAACGGATTCCAAGAAAGACTGCTGACGGAATCCGTGAAGAGGAATAGCAGGAGAAGGAGCATCTGAACGAGCGGAAGATGCCAACGAGCGACAACTCCCCTCAGCAGAGGTGTTGGAGCCTTGACTGGCTGATGGAGGGCGATTGACGTCGGGTGACGGAGCAAGTAACGGAGCGGGTGATGGAGCGGGGGCTGGGGCGGGCAGAACCGCCGTATCTTTATCACGGTTTTCCCAGGCCACCAAATGGCGACGCTGCATATGCTGCCGCAACGCTGTAGTCCCAACATGGGCCCCCTGGCCACGCTTGACTTTCTGGCCACATAGTCGACATACGGCTACGTTTACTTCCTCGGGCGGCTTGACGAAAAATTGCCACACCGCCGAGTAGGAAACTTTGCCCCCGATACTCCTCACTGGCTGACTGCTGCTTCCTCCGTGCACACCGGCACCACTACTGGCCGTGGTGGTAGGCTGCAGTGGAGCTGGTGCTCTACTCCGTGGACGTTTGGCTCCACTGACACTGCTGCGACCCTGCTGCTGTCTCCTGGGCAACCCACCGACTGTTTTGCTCGCTGCCAAGCTGCCACCCTCTTCTCCTGATGATGCGGAAGAAATTGCCTGATGACGACGAGGCTGCCAAGTGCGATCAACCTCCTCATCATCAAGTAGGGTCTCCGCCTCACTACTAGCCCCCTCGGCTGCGTCTGGGTCAGGAGACAGACCTGTCTCTAGACCGGCTACCGAGCCACTCTCCTCGCCACTACTTCTTCGCCTGGCTGCTGAAAAGGCGGATGTCTCCCCCCGTTCCTGACCGCCCTCTGTTAGCTCTTCCTCACTGTACAGTGGGGCTGAGCCCACAGCATGCGATACTTCGCTTGGTGAGGGAACACCAAAGGACAGGGGCAGGTAGAGGACACGTGATTTCAGTGGGCTTGGTCCCGGGCCATGCCAACTAACGGTTGTGTCTGACGTACCCACCGACCGTTGGCTGTAGGTGTCAGAGGTGACCTGGGAAGAGGAAGACGACCGAGCCAACCAATCGACGACGGCAGGGTTGTCGGTGGAGACACGACCGCTGGATGACACCGGGAGCACTGGCCTCTGGCTGCGAATAGTGCTGCCTCGACCCCTTCCTCTGCTGCCACGTCTGCTCGCTCCTAAAACATTGCCTCCTCTGCCACTCCTCTGCATGTTGTCTGACATACTCTTTAATTAAACGATTATGTGTCCCTGAGTAACAATTCTGTGTCCCTGAGTAACAATTCTGTGTCTGTGCGAGTAACAATTCTGTGGCCCTAAGTAACAGTTCTGTGGCCCTCAGTAACAATTCTGTGTCCCTGATTAACGTTTCTGTGGCCCCAAGTAACAGTTCTGTGGCCCCAAGTAACAGTTCTGTGGCCCTCAGTAACAATTCTGTGTCTGTGCGAGTAACAATTCTGTGTCTGTGCGAGTAACAATTCTATGGCCCTAAGTAAAGTTTCTGTGGCCCTAAGTAACAATTCTCTGGCACTCAGTAACAATTCTGTCTGTCCCTGAGTAACAATTCTCTGGCACTCAGTAACAATTCTGTCTGTCCCTGAGTAAAAATTCTGTGGCCCTAATTAAAGTTTCTGTGGCCCTAAGTAACAATTCTCTGGCACTCAGTAACAATTCTGTCTGTCCCTGAGTAACAATTCTCTGGCACTCGGTAACAATTCTGTCTGTCCCTGAGTAACAATTCTCTGGCACTCAGTAACAATTCTGTCTGTCCCTGAGTAAAAATTCTGTGGCCCTAATTAAAGTTTCTGTGGCCCTAAGTAACAATTCTCTGGCACTCAGTAACAATTCTGTCTGTCCCTGAGTAACAATTCTCTGGCACTCCGTAACAATTCTGTCTGTCCCTGAGTAACAATTCTCTGGCACTCAGTAACAATTCTGTCTGTCCCTGAGTAAAAATTCTGTGGCCCTAAGTAAAGTTTCTGTGGCCCTGAGTAACAATTCTCTGGCACTCCGTAACAATTCTGTCTGTCCCTGAGTAACAATTCTCTGGCACTCCGTAACAATTCTGTCTGTCCCTGAGTAAAAATTCTGTGGCCCTAATTAAAGTTTCTGTGGCCCTAAGTAACAATTCTCTGGCACTCAGTAACAATTCTGTCTGTCCCTGAGTAACAATTCTCTGGCACTCGGTAACAATTCTGTCTGTCCCTGAGTAACAATTCTCTGGCACTCAGTAACAATTCTGTCTGTCCCTGAGTAAAAATTCTGTGGCCCTAATTAAAGTTTCTGTGGCCCTAAGTAACAATTCTCTGGCACTCAGTAACAATTCTGTCTGTCCCTGAGTAACAATTCTCTGGCACTCCGTAACAATTCTGTCTGTCCCTGAGTAACAATTCTCTGGCACTCAGTAACAATTCTGTCTGTCCCTGAGTAAAAATTCTGTGGCCCTAATTAAAGTTTCTGTGGCCCTAAGTAACAATTCTCTGGCACTCAGTAACAATTCTGTCTGTCCCTGAGTAACAATTCTCTGGCACTCAGTAACAATTCTGTCTGTCCCTGAGTAAAAATTCTGTGGCCCTAAGTAAAGTTTCTGGGGCCCTGAGTAACAATTATCTGGCACTCAGTAACAATTCTGTCTGTCCCTGAGTAACAATTCTCTGGCACTCAGTAACAATTCTGTCTGTCCCTGAGTAACAATTCTCTGGCACTCAGAATTTTTACTCAGGGACAGACAGAATTGTTACTGAGTGCCAGAGAATTGTTACTCAGGGACAGACAGAATTGTTACTGAGTGCCAGAGAATTGTTACTCAGGGACAGACAGAATTGTTACTGAGTGCCAGATAATTGTTACTCAGGGCCCCAGAAACTTTACTTAGGGCCACAGAATTTTTACTCAGGGACAGACAGAATTGTTACTGTGGCCCTAAGTAAAGTTTCTGTGGCCCTGAGTAACAATTCTCTGGCACTCCGTAACAATTCTGTCTGTCCCTGAGTAACAATTCTCTGGCACTCAGTAACAATTCTGTCTGTCCCTGAGTAACAATTCTGTGGCCCTAATTAAAGTTTCTGTGGCCCTAAGTAACAATTCTCTGGCACTCAGTAACAATTCTGTCTGTCCCTGAGTAACAATTCTCTGGCACTCGGTAACAATTCTGTCTGTCCCTGAGTAACAATTCTCTGGCACTCAGTAACAATTCTGTCTGTCCCTGAGTAAAAATTCTGTGGCCCTAATTAAAGTTTCTGTGGCCCTAAGTAACAATTCTCTGGCACTCAGTAACAATTCTGTCTGTCCCTGAGTAAAAATTCTGTGGCCCTAATTAAAGTTTCTGTGGCCCTAAGTAACAATTCTCTGGCACTCAGTAACAATTCTGTCTGTCCCTGAGTAACAATTCTCTGGCACTCAGTAACAATTCTGTCTGTCCCTGAGTAAAAATTCTGTGGCCCTAATTAAAGTTTCTGTGGCCCTAAGTAACAATTCTCTGGCACTCAGTAACAATTCTGTCTGTCCCTGAGTAACAATTCTCTGGCACTCGGTAACAATTCTGTCTGTCCCTGAGTAACAATTCTCTGGCACTCAGTAACAATTCTGTCTGTCCCTGAGTAAAAATTCTGTGGCCCTAATTAAAGTTTCTGTGGCCCTAAGTAACAATTCTCTGGCACTCATTAACAATTCTGTCTGTCCCTGAGTAACAATTCTCTGGCACTCGGTAACAATTCTGTCTGTCCCTGAGTAACAATTCTCTGGCACTCAGTAACAATTCTGTCTGTCCCTGAGTAAAAATTCTGTGGCCCTAATTAAAGTTTCTGTGGCCCTAAGTAACAATTCTCTGGCACTCAGTAACAATTCTGTCTGTCCCTGAGTAACAATTCTCTGGCACTCCGTAACAATTCTGTCTGTCCCTGAGTAACAATTCTCTGGCACTCCGTAACAATTCTGTCTGTCCCTGAGTATGAATTCTGTGGCCCTAACTAGCGTTTCTTTGTCCCTAAGTAACAGTTCTGTGGCCCTCAGTAACAGTTCTGTGTCTGTGCGAGTAACAATTCTGTGTCTGTGCGAGTAACAATTCTGTGGCCCTAAGTAACAGTTCTGTGGCCTTCAGTAACAATTCTGTGTCTGTGCGAGTAACAATTCTGTGTCTGTGCGAGTAACAATTCTGTGTCTGTGCGAGTAACAATTCTGTGGCCCTAAGTAAAGTTTCTGTGGCCCTAAGTAACAATTCTCTGGCACTCAGTAACAATTCTGTCTGTCCCTGAGTAACAATTCTCTGGCACTCAGTAACAATTCTGTCTGTCCCTGAGTAACAATTCTCTGGCACTCAGTAACAATTCTGTCTGTCCCTGAGTAACAATTCTGTGGCCCTAATAACGTTTCTGTGGCCCTAAGTAACAATTCTCTGGCACTGAGTAACAATTCTGTTCGTCCCTGATTATGAATTCTGTGGCCCTAACTAGCGTTTCTTTGTCCCTAAATAACGATTCTGTGGCCCTCATTAACAAGTCTGTGTCCCTGAGTAATGGTTCTCTGTCCCTAAGTAACTTTTCTCTGTCCCCAATTATCGTTTCTGTGGCCCTAACTCTGTCCCTGTCCCTAGTACAGAGCGGTCTGCCTCTGTTCAATAACTGCAGGCAAATGAAGAATTCCAAAATGGCCGCTATTTATAGCTCGACCATTACACAGTGCTGGCTGGCTGGCTGCTGATAGGCTGATGCGATCACATGTAGTTGAGGAATGCATTATGGGTCAGCGCGCCTTGTCTGCGCGCCTTCCCAGACATCCCCGCTCCGTCGCCGCACATGTCAGCCGCCATTTTCTGAAAAATTTCGATTCGCGCGTCCGAATTAGGCTATTTTTCGGATTCGGCACGAATCGAAATTTTTCCGATATTCGACTCGAATTCCACTTCGGATACTTCAATTCGCTCATCTCTAGTAATGTTAAGCGCCACCATTACCCCTTGTTCTGTCAGTTTTCATGGAAAGAGTGCACTGGGAAATGGAATACTGAGTCACTAGCTGCAATGCTGCATACACGCACTCCACATTCTGTTCCTGCCTTTTAACATGAGGTAGTTTTTTTTTCCACCATTGCTGCCATTTGTAAGGTATCCTGTTTTTTTGCCATGGTTACTCCTTGCTGCTGTTTACAGCTGCAGAACCTCCTCTGCACTGAGAAGCTGGTTTATGAGTACCTAAGGTTTTTTTTTTTTTTTGGTGCTTTAAATTAAGTTGCCTGATTCTAGCAGTGTAACATGTTGGATCCGAAACGCAAGGAAGACAGCCTGTATGTTTTGGCTCCAGCTCATGGTCCACTAACCGTTCTTTGTTTTTTTTTTTTAATTTAAATATTTATTAATTTTTCATGTTATTACAAAAATTCTATAAGAAGAGACACAATACATATAAATAATCCATACATTTCTACTTTGTCCTTCCTATTTACCTCTTTTCTTTCCCTTCCCTCCCAACCCACCTTTTCCCCCCTTCCCCCTCCCTCCCCTCTGCAAGATCTTCAATTTCTCAAGGCCCAATAACTTTAAATAACTTCCTAGTTTAGAGTTTTCTATATTTCTCTTTCAATCCTGATTTTTCCCATTTTTCCCATCGCGAGTAGTATAATTTCAACCTGTCTTCCTGAATATAATAAGATTTTTCCATTCTTCTAATCTGGTTTACCCTATTGATCCAATCCTCCTCCGTCGGCACCTCTGTCTTCCACCAAAACTTGGGAATCAACCCTTTTGCAGCACTTAAGTAGTACCATACTCCTGATTCTTTGTATTTATTAACTGTTGTCTCAACATTATGTAGGAGACACATGGTTGGGTCTAATCTTATGTTATTTCCAGTTATTATTTCTATTAAATTGACTATTGTCTTCCAGAAAACCTGAATTTTTGGACATTGCCACCAAATATGAAACACCGTGCCCTCCTCCCCACATCCTCTCCAACACATTTTTGAATTCTCCCCCCTCATCCTGTGCTCAGTGCTCGGTGTAATATGCCATCGTGTCAAACATTTATAATTAATCTGAACGTCTCTCATACTAACACTCTCGTGAACTAATCTAAATATCTTATTCTGTTGGTCTTCATCTATCTCCACCTCCATATCTCTTTCCCAATTTGTTATAAAAATTAACTTTGTGTCTGTGTCTAATTCTGTGAGTATTCTATACATTTTTGTGACACCGTGTTTCCCATCTCGACGTGTTTCTAATAGCCTTTCAAACATATTCCACTCCTTTTTTAATCTCAAGGGTTTTGGGAGAGTTCCAATAAAACATTTTAATTGTTGATATTTCCACTCATCTATTTTAGTAAACATAGCTCCTCCCCTCTCTTTTAATTCATTAAATGTTCTCAATTCCCCCTCTACCAATACGTCTCTCAATTGGATATCTTCCTTTTTAAACCATCTCCCTGATATCTCATCTTTTCCTGGAGGGAAGAACTCCGTGTTTGCAAGAGGCATTAATATAGAATTGAATTCCCATTTCATTTGTTTATGTAAATTATCCCATATCCTTAACACATTTAAAGTGTAAGTGCTTGTGCTTTCTTTAATTCTTCTATAATGTGCTGGAACCCATATCATCTTACTCAAATTAATTCCACTCAGTTCATTTTCTATTTTTACCCAACTTTTCCCCTTATAGTTAAAAGTCCAATCATAAATTCTTGCTAAAATTACAGCTTTGTAATATCTCTTGACATCAGGTAGTCCCATCCCCCCTTTCTCTTTAGTGCTACTTAGTGTTTCATATGATATTCTTGGTTTTTTATTCCTCCATATATATCTTGTTAACATTCTTCTCATTATCTTAAAAAACGCCTCTGGGAGTTTGATTGGGATCATTTGAAATCTATAGAGTATTTTAGGTATAATTACCATTTTAATTAGGTTTATACGTCCTAAGCATGATGGGTTTCCTCCTTCTAATCTTTTTAGTTCGTCCTTAGTCTCATTTATCAGGGAAATATAGTTTAATCTATACAGTTGTTTATATGAGGTAGCAAGTTGTATTCCTAGGTATTTTATATCTTTTTCTCTCCAGATAAAGGGGAATTCTTTTTGTAGCTTTTCTTTTTCGCTCTTTGGTATATTAATGTTCAGTATCTCTGTTTTTGTTGGGTTAATTTTTAGATTTGATAGTTCACCGTATTCCTTCAGGATCTTCATTATACTTGGTAGTGTTATTCTGGGGTTGCCTACATAAAACAGTAGGTCGTCCGCAAAGGCCGCTACTTTATGTTCTATGTTTTCTATCTGTATTCCCTTTACCGCTCCACTATTCCTTATTATTGATAGCAGGGGTTCCAATGTCAAAACATACAGCAAGGGGGACAATGGACATCCTTGTCTTGTTCCATTGGACATCCCGATGGATTCCGACCTCTCCCCATTTACCGTGATGATTGCGGTGGGCTCCCTATATAATTTACCTATCCACTCACGCATTCTCTCTCCAATCCCCAACACTTCCAAGTTTTCCATCATAAAGCCCCAGTCCACTCTATCCAATGCCTTTTCGGCATCAATTGACAAGAGCACCACCGGGGCTTTCCCTTTTCTACTTTTCTGAATAAGCATCAAAGTTCTCAACCCATTGTCTCTACCCTCTCTCCCCGGGACAAAGCCCATCTGGTCTCCATGGATCCATTCGGGCATTAGATCTTTCAGCCTGTTTGCTAGGACCTTTGCGTACAACTTGGTATCAGTGTTTAATAATGAAATTGGTCTGTAGCTAGAGCACTGAGAAGGATCTTTTCCCTCCTTGTGATTGAGAATGACATGGGCCTGAAGGGATTCCCTCTTCCTCTCCATCCCACCTCCCAAGTCATTCATATATTTCTTTAACTTTGTCTAACCGTTCTTTGTTATCCTGCAAGGTACCGTCTTAGGGGCCTGATTCTGACAGCCTCGGTCATTGTCCCCTACTTTAATCCTCACCCTCCTTAGAGTTTCCCTTAGCTTCATCAGGTTTGCCCCCTCCTCTGCCTTATGCAGGGTGTTTCTCTAAAGCTATGCTAGATTTCATGGACAAAAAATGGAGCAATGACTGCTGACTTGAAACTCAGCGGTCATAAACTTACTTCTTCATTTTGCCCTACAGAACATTTTTCTGACCTACCTGCATCCACAAGACTTCTGTTGTGGATGCACTGTCAGATGAAAGAGTCTCAAAAATCCAGTTTGGACAAGTTTATTCTGAGGAGCTGAAATCAGCTGATATAACTCCCAAGCTTGAAGGTACCATATTGATTCTTATTGACCTGATTTTGAGCCAGCTTAAAACTTGAACAGCCTGCGGCTGGTAGTAGTACTGTTACTACTGAAGACACACTAGTGTTTAAGGATCCCATTGACATACAACTGGAAGCCCTTTCCAAATACGCTGCTATGGAGACAGGCTAGTTGATCTTATCTGTCTTATTTCCCTTCTATAACTGTGTGGAAAACTCTTTGGCCAAAATGTTGTTCTGGGGAAAAGCAATGTGAAAAGTGTTTGCTGTGTATGCCTTTTGATGGTGAATGGCTCTTTGCTACATCTTTATACAACTTCCTAAAGAGGCATTACTGGTGGTAAATGTATCGTAAAAGTATAGTTCTCCAGCAGAAGAAGCCTAGGCCTCAGTCTAGGAAGAATCCTCCTGCCTCTAAAGCCAATAAGAATCGCATTCAATTTTCCTAAGCTTTACACTCCAAGACCAAACACAAGCCAGGGGCCCAGTTCAATGGCAAATTTTTGGCCTACCTATCCCCCAAACATGCTGACAGATGCTCTTTGTAAATAAGGGATGCCCCCACTTTGCAAAGTTGGGGAACATCTGTTGGCCTTTGCAGACCTCTGGTCAGAAAACATCCCAGATGCATGGGTGAAAGATATGGTGTCCAGGGGCTATATGCTAAGCTTCACTCTCTACCTCCTCTCTGCTTCATGTCTTGCACCCTGACTGTGTCTTTGCACAGGCTAGTAACCCTCCATGCTGCTCTGACATACCTTTTGAACCAAGAAGTTATTGCCATAGTTACAACTGTGGAAATGTTTGTGTTTTTACTCAAATCTTTTCACCCAAACCAAAGGGTGGCATTCGACCCATCTTGGATCTGAAGGCTAAAAAATATCTTCACTCAAATCCCAAAATGGTGCATCGAATATACCAGATCTGTCTTATTTTTCTTTCTTGTTGCCATGGACATCAAGTATGCTTACCCACATGTCCCTGTTTTTCCAGAACACCAACATTTTGCTGTGGGCACACAACATAACCAGTTTGTAGCGCTTCCATTTGGTCTGTCCTCTGCACCCTGAGTATTTACTAAGGTACTGGCACTTGGGCAAGGCTTGCTGCGCTTTGAGGGTCTTCCTGTTGTGGACATTTCCTATTGAGGGAACAGTCGGCAGAGACTCTACCTAACACGGTGATACAGACAGTTGAGACCTTGAAAAAAAAAGTTCAGTTGCATCCTGAGCCCTCCGAAATCTGGAACCAACACGTCAATTGGGATATTTGGGTCTCATCCTGGTTACAACTTAAGCCAGAGTTTTTCTTCCCCATTAAAAGCTTAAAAACATTCTGTCTTTGTGGGACAATAGTTCAATCTGCAGACAAACTCTCTCCCCTGACACCGATAAACAGTTTATCCTTGGCCTAGAATCCTGCTCTGGAGATGGGGTAGTCCTTTCTCCCAGTAGAAGAACCTAACAGCCTAGCTTCTAGCCTGAAAGGACTGATAACTAAAAACCATACTGTGGGTGAAATATATCATCTAGAGTGTCACATCTGTGTCTAATTTACCTTCTCTGGTGTCAACAAAGCTTGCTGTGATTCAAGCAAAGAAGTGCAGCAGAAATGATTACATGTTTCATTATTTGGTTGTTTGATACTGGGAAACAAAATTATGGGTGTCAGATTAGTGTGGTTAAAAGCTAAAGCTGCAAAACTGAAGTTGCAAAAGGAAACCAAATGCACAAAGCATAAATTGAGTTTCTGATACCAATGTGTCTTTCTATTTAGCTAATCTCTATGACAAGTGTTTTTTCTTGTGCCTTGTTTTCAGGAGCAAGAAAAATATGAAAATGAAGAGAGAGCAAATAAATCAGCTTGGAAAAAAACTATTTTGAATAATCAGCAAAAGTAAGATACAATATAGCAATATATATTTTTAGAGTGATTTTCTTTTCCCCAAAAAATGTAGGAGCTAGCACCAATTCAATATGTATGTACAGTGTGCATTTATGTATGTACATGCATATCCTCTCAGGGTCTCGTGTATCAACAAATCGGTGATCTCTTCAGCAGTGGCAAATGTTCCAAGTCACACTGGTAAAGCTACCCTGCAACCTGCACAGCAGCTGGAATGTAGGTTTGGCATGGAGTTAAAGAGCTGCTGCTATAATGCTTTACATCCTACCCTACTATATATAGGGTAGGCAAGTACACATTCAACACACCTGTCTAATATTTCAGTTGTGCCCCCCTGCCTTCTAGACTCACAACCATGTCCTGTAAATCTTCAAGAAATTGGACTTTTCTACTGCTTGTGATTAGGATCTTACAATAAGAAAACAGTTTGGAAAGTGCTTTAGGAACATGATGATTGAAATGAAAGGTGATCATGATGATGTTTTGCATTCAAAAATCTACCAGCCACAAAGATAACAGAAGTACAGCATGTGTCCTAAATTCTATTATTGTAACTAGAGAACAATTTGGATATCATAGCATTTTAGTTTGAAGCTATATAATGGCCATTGTTATTATTGAAGTTATTTAAAGCAAAAGTACTAATAGACTATATATAACATAGTGTAGGGCAGCACAGTGGCTAAATGGTTAGCACTTCCGCCTGGCAGTACTAGGGTCATTGGTTCGAATCCCAACCACGGCACCACCTGCCTGGAGTTTGCTTGTTCTCCCTGTGCCTGCGTGGGTTTCCTCCAGGTACTCCGGTTTCCTCCCACACTCCAAAGACATGCTGGTAGGTGAATTGTATCCTGTCTAAATTGGCCCTAGTATGTGTATGTATGAATGTGAGTTAGGGACCTTAGATTGTATGCCCCTTGAGGGTTAGGGACTGATGTGAATGTACAATATATATGTAAAGCGCTGCATAAATTGACGGCGCTATATAAGTACCTGAAATAAATAAATACTGTAGATGTGTTATATAGCAGAATAACACATAGCTGTATGACAAATTTAAAAAGTGTTATTTATTCATTAGGTACACAGTAGACCTCTAGTATCAGATTATTTGATTTTGGCATGGAGATGATGGCGCAGGTTTTTCAGCCCTGCTTTGGTGCACTGTAAATAGGTACAAAGCTTCTGATGTTTTGTTATACTATTATTTTTTAAGCCTTTTATTTACAATATCTTAAAAATTACAAAATATATAGACCACAATTTTTAATAAGTCAATAGAAAACTACATAAAATTACACAGCACACTGTACCCCTCCACCACTTCTTTCCCTCAACCCCTTTTCCTAATATCAAACATAACACAACTCTTTCTCTATACCGCTATACTGTACTTCCCCTATAAAAGAAAATCAAAAACCATTAGTATCACACAACACCCAAAACCCTCATATATACATAACCCCCCCCCACACCTCCCAGAAACAAATCCCTCCCTCCACCCATTGTTTCATACATCCTTCCTGAAAAGGCAAAACGTACCACACTCACCTTCCCACCTCCCTGTATACATAATTATTCAAAAACATTCCCTCCCACCACCCTCCACATTACAACAATAGAGCCCAAAAGATCCCACCCTCCAGACACAACATTAAAGCACTCTATTTACACACATCAAATTTCCATATTTTGTTGGCATTTTCATAACCTATTTTCTTTATATCTCCATATGCATAGAGCCTCCCACCGATCATGGCCACACAATCCTTTACTGTCATCTCTTCTTTCCTGAAGAATATTTCTTGCATCCCACAAACTTTCTTTTACACAATTCACCATTATCCATAACACCCTCCACTCACCCTTACAAATATTACACAATCCAAACATCACCTCAAAAGTCATTCTCTCTACCCCAGTGTAATCTTTAATCATTTTAGCCAAGCTCTACCATACTTTATTTGCATAACCACACCCCCAAAACAAATGATCCACATTCTCCACTCTTCTACACCCTTCCCTCGGACATACTTCACTATCAACCAGACTCCTCCTTCTTTGAAACTCTATCGTTGGTACGCATTTATGCACTGCCATCCAAGCCACATCCATTTATTAAATGCACTCCCCCATGCTTTTTTTACTTTGTGACTCATTCTAACCTCCCACCACGTCCAACCCTTCCCTTCCCTCCAATATACTCATCACTTTTTTTTACTATCACACCCAGGGCCGTATTTATTGATTGTTGGACCTTGGGTAAACATTTTCTTGGGCCTAAACCCCCTGTTCCCTCAACCCCCCATTCTCTCAACCTCCCGTTCCCTCATGCATTTTTGCAGCTATAGCTAGACTAGCAGCTAGACTCAAAATCAGTTTACTGCTGCAGATCAGGCAGCAATTGCGATTGGTTGCCAGAGGTTACAGCATATCATTTCCACTCAATGATTTGTTGCTAGAGCTTACAACACATAATTTATTGATTGTGTGCTAGAGGTTACTGCACATCGTTACCACTCACCCATTGGTGGGTGGGGGGGTAGATTGTGACCAGTGGCAATGATGCTGGGGGGGGGGGTAAATGGGATAAGTGGTAGTACTGGGGGGGGAGCAATGGGATCAGTGGCAGTGCTTGGGGAGTGGGGTAGATGGCTTCAGTGGCCGTGCTTGGGGGGATGGGACGAGTGGCAGTCCTGCGGGAGGGGAAGGATGGGATGAGTGGCAGTGCTGGTGGGAAATGGGATGAGTGGCAGTGCTGGTGGAGGGATGGGATCAGTAGCAGTGCTTGGGGAAGATGGTATCAGTGGCAGTGCTTGAGGTGAATGAGCTCTGTGGCAGTGCTGGATGGGATCAGTGAAACGCACACAGCAGTGAGTACACCCCTCACATTTTTGTAACTATTTTATATCTTTTCATGTGACTACACTGAAGAAATTACACTTTGCTACAATGTAAAGTAGTGATTGGACAGCTTGTATAACAGCTTGAATCCTACCACTTCTGAAAATTTTCCACCTTGCCCTGGGCATTCTTCAATCTGGCCGGAGGAGGACAGGGACTTGGGACTCCAAACTTCCTGTTTAAAGACAGACTGGTCCATCTCCTCTTCCTCACTCTGTGGACTTACCACCTTTTCATCCTCATCCATGCCAACCTCCTCCTCTCCCTCCGCGACCAGTTTTTTAGGGGCACAATGCTGTGTAAGAGAAATAGCCCCCTCCTCCCTGGCCACATCATTGGGAGGATCCGGAGAGGGTACATGGAGGTCCTTTTCTGCAACAGGTACCTGAGTATTCTCAGTGGGTTTCATGCCCTTCACCACATCATCAAAGGAGTTGAACCACCTTCCTTTCTCACATCTACAGCCTCTGCCCCTTGGGGAATTTCAGGTCACCCCCTTGCCCAGGTGCCTTTCGCTGCCACCGATGTGGCATTTCCTGCCCACAGGACACTCGGCCATGACATGCCCTGCTTGGTAGAAATTCCGACATACCTGCCCATTGGTACAATCCTCCTTGATGCGACCAAAGGAAAGAGGACAAACAAAACAAAGGCTGACCAGGATACCAAAGGTAGCCCTGGTTTCTTCAGATAGAAAATGTCAGGAGGGGTGAACACACGCACACACACACTCACTCACTCACTCCATGCCAGTCAGGCTTAATTTTTTATTATTATTGTACAGGATTTATATAGCGCCAACAGTTTGCACAGCGCTTTACAAAATTAAGGTAGACATTTCAGTTACAATACAATTTGGTACAAAAAGGAAACAGAGGGCCATGCTCTTTAGAGCTTACAATCTAGGAGGAAGGGTTGAGTGATACAAAAGGTAATAGCTGTGGGGGGGAGATGATCTGATGGAGGAAATAAATGGCGGTGTACTAGGTAGCAGCAGGATAGACTTCTTTAAAGAGGTTTTCAGGGATCGTCTAAAGGTGGATAGATTAGGAGACAGCCAGACAGATTGGGGTAGAGAATTCCATAGGATGAGAGAAGCTCAGTTGATATTTTGAGACCAGGTTGGTGATGTAGATGGGGGCAGAGTTGTGGATGGCTTTGTAAGTTGTTAGTATTTTGAATTTTATTTGTTGAGCGAGTGGAAGCCAGTGGAGGGATTGGCAGAGAGGGGTAGCAGACACTGAACAGTTGGTAAGGTGGATGAGCCTGGCAGCAGTATTCATGAAGGACTGGAGGGGGGATAGCCTATGTAAAGGTAAGCCAATGAGGAGGGAGTTGCAGTAGTCGAGTCGAGAGATTACCAGGGAGTGAATTAGAAACTTTGTGGTATCATTGGTTAAAAAGGGGCGTATTCTGGAGATGTTGCGGAGGTTGAGGCGGCATGATTTTGACAGGGATTGGATGTGGGCCTGAAAGGATAGTTCATAATCCAGGGTTAGACCTAGCACCTTGACATGCAGGGATGGGTTGATAGTCGTGCTATTGATCCTGACTCAGAAATCAGGGGAAGAGGCACATGGGGGAGGAAATATCATGAGCTCAGTTTTGGATAGATTGATTTTTAGGAAGTAGAGTGACATCCAGTCTGATATGTCTGTTAGTAAATCAGTGATACGTGTGGAAACTGATGGGGTAAGCTGAGGAGTAGAGAGATAGCTTTCCATGGTTTCCAATACCAATTCAATGCTGATGACACACAAATCTATCAGCTGACCCAAGGAAGAAGTTTAGATCGAGAATAGGAGGGGTCCAAGGACAGAAACTTGGGGGACCCCGACAGAGGAGTAGGAGAGGAGGACGTAGAGTTGTAAGTAACGCTGAAGGTGCGGTGAGATAGGTAAGATTCAAACCAAGGGAGAGTATAGTCACAGAGACCAAGTAAATAGAGTTTTTTTTGAGGAGGAGGGGGTGGTCAACTGTGTCAAAGGTAGCAGAGAGATCCAAGAGCAAGAGTACGGAATAGTGGCCATTGGTTTTAGCGGTTAGTAAGTCGTTTGTGAGTTTTAGGAGAGCAGTTTCTGTGGAGAGTTGTTTTGAGGCACCTGGTATTGTCTGTTTGCCAGGGCTGTAGCAGTCGGGGCCTAATTCTGTGTGTAGTGAGGGGGGGGCTATTGTGTCCAGGGTGGATGACAGTGAACTATTGACAGAAGTTGCAAGGTTGGGGCAGGACAGGGCTGAGATTTTGTCATGGAGACAATCTGTTACTGAAAAAAGAAGAGGGGTTAACATAATGAAGGTTTCTACGGGTAACTGTTTGGTAATTGGATGGCAAGGAGGAGGAAGCCAAGGAGAGAGTGGAGCTAATAAGGGAGCGATCAGAGAGAGGAAGAGGAAAGTTGGTGAGGTGCATAGGTAGGAGAATACAAGGTTGAGGCAGTTACCATTCGAGTGAGTAGAAGCATGTGTCCATTGTTTTAGGGCAAAAGAAGTGGCTAGGCTCAGAAGTTTAGAAGTAGCAGGAGTGTTAAGATTAACGGGGATGTTGAAGTCACCAAGAATGATAGTGGGAATTTCGGAAGAAAGAAAGTAAGGCAGCCAGACAGAGAAGTCATCAAGGAAACTTAATACCGGTCCAGGAGGACGATAGATCACAGCAATTCTTAACGAAACTGGAGAGAACAGACGAATACAGTGAACTTCAAATGAGGAGAGGAAGGTGAATGGAGGACCTGAAAAGTGCTTTGAGGGGATAGGAGGATTCCTACTCCACCTCCTTTCTGTCCACTAGGCCTGGGAGAGTGAGTCCAGAGGAGACCACCATAGGAGAGGCAGTCAGATGCATGAAGCCAGGTTTCTGTAATTGCAAGCAAGTAAAAGGAGTTTGTGATAAAAAGGTCATGGACAGAGGTGAGTTTGTTACAGACAGAGCAGGCATTCCAGAGGGCACAGGAAAAAGGGAGGTTGGTTCTAGGAAGAAGAGGACACAACTGTGAGAAGGAGGAGTAAGGAGTGCATGTTACAGAATGGTGAACTGAAGAAGATGACTGGGTAATAGCTGAAAGAGATGGATGGTGAAACAGGTCACCTGTAGTCTGATTAGTATTTGAAGTTGTCTGCTGTTGTTTCTCGCTTTGTGCATTCGCTGAAGTGCAGAGCCGAAGTGCAATACTTAATCCATGATTAACACTTTATGATAGTTGCCAATGCTACCCCAAGCTGTGCTGCCCTTGGCTGTACATTTGCACCCAAAACTCCCTATGGCTATTAAAGGTGTCCAACACATTTGTGAGCTTTGTGCCGGTTAACACAGTCACAATACCTCAGTAGGAAAGCCTGGATTTCCTCATCCTCAACAAAGGGGTGGTACATATGAACGGTAATGTATATACGCTGCTTGAATTCGCTGCATAAAAATTCAGTTCCCTCCAACAGGTGATCACCCTCCTTCTCATGTTTCCGCATCTTTACAGTCTGAACATTCTCCTTGTGCCAGAAGTTCACATCATATCCAGAGCTAAGGAAGCATTGAACACAAAAAATGTCATGCCTAACAGGTACTCAGTAATGCCCTTCTGGATTTTATATAGGCCCAACTCGCCATGCTTAGGCTCAGCCACACAGCCTAAGTGTGTTTGGAGCTTCAGGAGCATGCACCACCATTCCATCGCCAAAAAGCACCGCGGCACACTCAAAGAAATGGCTGGGTAGGGGGATCGCTTTTGTGAACCGCCCCGCCCAATAGCAGCATGGGGTGCACCCGAAGGAAACACCCAAGACTGAGCGAGACTGGTGCCTTCATAACTTGTAATAATACAAGATCTTTGCCAAAAGGCCCAGAAGCAATTTCATTATTTTTTTTAGTAGCATGGCTGTGGGTAATTCATCTGTGTCATGATATAGTATATATTACTGTGATAGTAACCTGTTCATCTTAGCTTCACAGTTAGTGTTAGGGATTAGGTTTAGGTTAAGGCTTCTGTTTAAGTCTTAAATCTAGTTATTTTTTTATGGGTTAGTGTCCGGTCAAAGGCTAGGGTCAGCAAAAATTAGTTTTAATTGTTATTTTGGCCTTCTTCCTCTTTTGTGGACCTTCCAAGAATCATGTGAATTTGCATCAGACAAAACATCCTTGGCATGTAGCAGGAAAATCTTTTTTTTCATGGAGTACCTAAATTAAAATATTTGCACTGAGTAGGCAGAATCTCCACTAACACCCCGGTCACATCAAAGCCGATTTTGAAATTGTGCGACCTACAGTGAAGTCGCACGATTTCAAAGTCGGGTGACTTGCCGATTTAAGGTGCGATTTTCAAGACATTTGACACAGATGTCTATGCAAATCGCACCAAAGTAGTGCATGCGCTACTTTAGAAATCGGTGCCACTCCAACCAAGTCGGAACCACACCGATATGACAGCTCTAATAGCGGACAATGTGGTATGACTTGGCATACGATTTGCAAGTTGCATGGCATGCAAATCGCATGCCAATTCGCACCCGATGTGACTGGGGTGTTATTGTGAATTATAACTATTTTGAGATTAAATATGCAAATTATCTTTATGATTATTGTATTGACATTAGCTTCAGATAATATTTTCTTGTTTAGATTGTAAATTTAGATGTGCAGTTTTTTTAAGGCAGTGTATTCTGTGTGTGTTTTGTTTTTTATAAGGCATCACATTCTTTGGTTCTGGAGTTCTGATTGAATAATCATTTTGAAGACCTCCATTATCTTTGTATGACAGGCTTTTTCAGCGCTTGGAAACAAAACTGAAGGAGATTTCCAAAATTGCTGGTGATGTAACACAAAACGTGTCTTTGTCACAAGGAATGGAGCGAAAGAATGTTATACAGCATATTCGCAATATGTACAAAATGGATTTAAGTGCAAGCAGACATTGGCAGGAACTTGTTCAGCAGCTAACTCATGACAGGTTAGTACTTAATCACTCGCAATTAAACACCAAGGTGCTTTTTTTCTTCTAAGTTTAGAGGTCATAAATACTCGTGCATATAAGTATTAGAAATTGAGGAGTAAGATAAACTATAGAATGTTACCTCACATTTGCCTGCAGCATATAAACTACTTGTACAGTGTGGTCAGCATACTTTCAACATATATTTAACCGCATGCCGCCCAGCCACTGTACATATACGGCGGCAGGGCGGCACTCACAGGTAAAACCACGTTTTAAAACGTGTGTTTTGTAAACAAATAGGGGGCGTGCCGCCGCCCTATTTGTCCCACGGATCACCGCCGCAGATGTCAGTCGCCGGGTCACAGCCGCTCCTTAGCTCGGCGGCAAACAGTGACAGAGCACAGCTGATCACCGCCATTATTAGTATAAAAATACCCCTAAAAATCCCAGTATCTTTCCCGCCATTTGTAAACGCTATAACTTTCACGTAAACCAATTAATTTACACGTATTTTTTTTTTTTTTAGCAAAGACATGTCGCAGAATGCATTTTGGCAGAAATTTATGACTAAATTTGATTTTTGCATTTTTTTTTTTTACTGGACATGTTTTATAGCAAAAAGTCCAAAATATTGTTTTTTTTTTCCTCAAAATTGTCAGCCTTTTTTTTTTATAGCGCAAAAAATAAAAACCGCACAGGCGATCAAATACCACCGAAAGAAAGCTCAATTTGTGGGGAAAAAAAGGATGTAAATTTCATTTATGTACCATATTGCATGACCGCGCAATTGTCCGTTAAACTAGCGCAGCACTGTATAGCAGAAAAATGGCGTAAATTGCAGTATTTATACCATAGTTTGTAGACGCTATAACTTCCACACAAAGCAATCAATATACACTTATTGGGATTTTTTTTTACCAAAAACATGTAGCAGAATACATTTTGGCCTAAATTTATAACCAACTTTGAGTTTACTATGTATTTTTTATAGCTGAAAATAAAAAATATAGTTTTTCTTCAAAATTTTTGGCCTTTTTTTGTTTATAGCGTGAAAAATAAAAAGCGCACAGGTGATCAAATTACACCAAAAGAAAGCTCTATTTGTGTGAAAAAAAGGACGTAAATTTCGTTTGGGTACAGCATTGCATGACCGCGCAATTATCAGTTGAATTAGTGCAGCGCCGAGTAGCAAAAAGAGACCTGGTCAGGAAGGGGGGTAAATCCTCAGGAGCTCAAGTGGTTAAAGTAAATCTGTAATTTAAAATAAAGCTGGACCTGCAAAGAAGGCGAATATCTATTTCTTTCCTGCTGTCAATATTGAATGCCACTGTGAGGAAAATACATTGACCTTTAAAATTTGTCAGAAACCAACATTTTCTGGAGTGTTGTGTTGACAAGAAACCAAGTCAGTTGACTTCCCAAAGCTCCCTGCATGCTCAAATATTCTGCAGCCTGGACTCCACTATCACTACTGGGTACATTTCTACCTCCAGATGCACTGTCCAGTGTTTTGTAGGCCACTTAAGATCAAGCTGCAGTACCTGTCACCCAGCAAAAAGCATCTTACTTTGCTCTCTCTCTCTCTTCCCCCCCCCCCATGGGGTTTGCCTTTTCCAGGGGTTCAGATTTAAAATATCTAAAGGGTGCTAAACTCTTGCCTAAACTATTCAGGAGCTTAATTCTTGCAGATTTAAGGGGTATTATACCCAAAAGCAATTATTTATTGTATTGCAGCTTACCAATTCTTAGATTGGACGACTATATTAGTTTTCTTTTTTAGACTTTCTCTCTTTTATTTTTACCTGGTGATCTAGCCTGGCAGCCTGTTTTTCACCAGAACTAGCTGTCCTGCAGATGTAGCAGTTAGAGGGTTGAGACAAACAATTTAACACTGATAGGGGTGACAACGAGCAGCTTTTATTTATTTATATCCAAACAATAGTGAAGGCACAAGTAATCACTTTTAAAATACACCACCCAAGGTGAATGGTTCAGTTACATTGGTGGAGTCTATCCAAGGATAATTGACAGCATTTACTTAATGTAACAGATGAAGTCCATCCAGAGGTAACTATTAACATAACTGAATAAAACTGATGAAGTCCATCCAGGGTTAATGTAGAAATGAATGTCCATCCACTAATGGCAGAGAGATCTCAAAACAGCAGTTTGGAAAAGGAACCCTTCCAATCTGAGAGACCTGGAACAGTTGGGGAAAGAAGAGCGGTCCAAAATTCCAGAAGAGAGGTGTAAGAAACTCAAAGGAAGCGATTGATCTTAGTTATTTTTTCCAAGGGGTATGATTCCAAATATTGAATTGAGGGTGCCAGTAAGTTTTTCCAGTCCATTTTTGGGGTTTTGTGTGGAATGTGTCAGATTTGTGTTTTTGATTCTCCACTTTTTGTGTCATAGCAATACAAACAAAAGAATTAAACATGAGAATGCCTAAACATATGTAATTGCAACAATTTTCTGGGCAAAGTGGTGCATTATCTGACAGAAATGCAGTGGTGCCAATATTTTTGGCCATGACTGTACATCTAAAGCCAGCCATAGACCATTTGAATCTTGGTCGGTTCAGTAGGTCCCAGCCGAGATTCGAACCATGTATGGGCAGACTGAATGTACTCAAGGCAATCAATCAAAAAAGGAAAAAAAATAAAAAGTAAAACTAATGCAGCCACCACATCTGTTGACTGGTAAGCTGTAATATATCAAATTTTTGGTTTTGGGTTTAATACTGCTGTCAGTTCACTTTCAGCCCTTATAGCCAGCAGATTTGGAAACAATTTTCATGTAGGTCTATGATGCACTTTGTGAGTTCCCCCAATTCTGTGTACATGTTACAAAATGTTATATGCCTATATTTGGGAAATGACTTTTTCCTGGATGGACGTAGCCTGATGTGGACCTAGGACATTGTTCCCCTTCAGGTCTACTTTACTTTTGATTGTCAACAGTGGCCAGATTTGAAAGCTGCTATTGGACGGAATAGCAGCTGTGGATCCGCCCACTGCCATGTGCAGTTATTCAAAAGTAAACAGACCTGATGGCGAAGTAGTCTCCCAATTCCCCCATTAGGTTCCACCCACCCCAATATAAAACTCTTCATCCATGCTCTTGTCAGTGTGACAGACGCAATGTGTCGGGGAGGGCAGGAGTGAGTGAACTGAGGGAAAAAGTGTGCCGTATGGACGCTCCTTCCTCATTGCAGACACAAACAGAGTCATGAACTTGTCTATTCCACATATTTTGGAACCTAATCACTAAGATGTTCATGCTCTTATAGTGTAGATTTTGGTCTCTAAGGGGTTAACCCAGGGCTTAAAATTTCAAGTCCTGAGCTACTAGCCAGGCCTTAGAGTTACTCGCCACCAACAAACACTCACAAACAGTGACACTTGTACCCACACACACAGACATGTACGCGCACACACATACAGACACATGTATACACACACAGGCACGTACAGACACACATACACACCGATACATGTACATACACAGAAATACACACGCACACACACATGCACGTACATAAGTACGTACATACACAGACACATGTACGTACATGCGCGCGCACACACGTGTACACACACATACATGTACATACATGCAGACACGTACAGATACACACAGATACATGTACAATTGTACATGCATACACAGACACACACAAACACACACCTCAAAAAGTTGCAGTACTTCGTTGTTCACTCACAGATCTGGGTACTGCACTCTAGGGGGAGGCAGAGAACACAGAACACACTCCTTGCTTTGCTTTCACTGCGCTCAGCTATTGAGCAGTCTGACAGCTCCCACTATCAGTGACAGATCCGGCCTGAGCTCCAAGCCTGCTCAGCAACTCGGTCCTGGGGGACACACTCGACCCCACCATAATTTGCACTCGCCATTGGCGAGCAGGCGAGTGGAAATTTCAAGCCCTGGGTTAACTGATACTCTGGATTCTGATCTCTGAGGAGTTAACATTTACTTTGCAGATTAGACCGTTTAGGACAAAATCATCTACTGTGGAGACTGTAAAGAGTTAATGGTCATACACTTGAAATTCCTTATTTCCAAAAAGTCTTTAAATATTAAATCAAAACTATTCTCTGCAAGTGATACATACCACATTTGATCCACCTTCAGGAAAAAAATGCTCGCTAGATTTAGTGCTCAAATATTCTCCATATCTGGTCCGTTTTTACCCTTTTGCTGCCAGGTCCTATGCCCCACTTTAAACCTCAGGTGGCCAGACCATTTTTGCAATATTTCACTTTTTTATTTTTTATTTACAACTTTCAGAGTTTTTAAAAGACCCCGTCCCCTCCCAAACATACATTTCCTGAAAGTGCATGACCAGTAAAATAACAAGTTGGTTCTACTAATTGTGTAGATCCTAATTAGAGATGAGCGAATTATTCAAAAATTCGATTCGGCTGATTCGCCGAATTTGAGGAAGAAATTCGATTCGATGCGAATTTATTCGCTACGAATTTAACTTATAAAAAGGGTTTCTAGGCTTCAGAGAGCCTTTAAATTAGTGCAGAACACTGTACCTTTTAATTTAAATGCCCTTGGAGATGAGGAAGGAGAAGGAGAAGGATGAGAAGAAGGAGAAGGATGAGAAGAAGGAGAAGGAGAAGGATGAGAAGAAGGAGAAGGATGAGAAGAAGGAGAAGGATGAGAAGAAGGAGAAGGATGAGAAGAAGGAGAAGGATGAGAAGAAGGAGAAGGATGAGAAGAAGAAGGATGAGAAGAAGGAGAAGGATGAGAAGAAGGAGAAGGATGAGAAGAAGGAGAAGGATGAGAAGGAGAAGGATGAGAAGAAGGATGAGAAGAAGGAGAAGGATGAGAAGAAGGAGAAGGATGAGAAGAAGAAGGAGGATGAGAAGAAGAAGAAGGAGAAGGATGAGAAGAAGAAGGATGAGAAGGAGAAGGATGAGAAGAAGAAGAAGGATGAGAAGAAAGAGAAGGATGAGAAGAAGAAGAAGGATGAGAAGAAGAAGAAGGATGAGAAGAAGAAGAAGGATGAGAAGGAGAAGAAGGATGAGAAGGAGAAGGATGAGAAGGAGAAGGATGAGAAGGAGAAGGATGAGAAGAAGAAGGATGAGAAGAAGGAGAAGGATGAGAAGAAGAAGGATGAGAAGGAGAATTCCAAGCCGGCAAAAAGTGTATCTGCAGAGCTCCGCTATTTCTTAGCGGAGCTCTGCAGATACACTTAGCGGAGCTCTGCAGATACACTTAGCGGAGCTCTGCAGATACACTTAGCGGAGCTCTGCAGATACACTTAGCGGAGCTCTGCAGATACACTTAGCGGAGCTCTGCAGATACACTTAGCGGAGCTCTGCAGATACACTTTTTGCCGGCTTGGAATTCTTCTTATTTTCATCCTACTTCTTCTTCTTCTTCATCCTCATCCTCAGAAGAAGAGGATGAGGATGAAGAGGAAGAAGAAGAAGAAGTAGGATGAAAATAAGAAGAATTCCAAGCCGGCAAAAAGTGTATCTGCAGAGCTCCTCTATTCTGCAGATACACTTAGAGGAGCTCTGCAGATACACTTTTTGCCGGCTTGGAATTCTTCTTATTTTCATCCTACTTCTTCTTCTTCTTCTTCTTCATCCTCAGAAGAAGAAGAGGATGAGGATGAAGAAGAAGAAGAAGTAGGATGAAAATAAGAAGAATTCCAAGCCGGCAAAAAGTGTATCTGCAGAGCTCCGCTATTTCTGACAGTTCTCTGACATTCACTCCATACAGCGGTTGAAACATTGTATCTATTGGTTTCCATAAATGGAAACCAATAGATACAATATTTCAACCGCTGAACTCTGCAGATACACTTAGCGGAGCTCTGCAGATACACTTTTTGCCGGCTTGGAATTCTTCTTATTTTCATCCTACTTCTTCTTCATCCTCATCCTCAGAAGAAGAGGATGAGGATGAAGAAGAAGAAGAAGTAGGATGAAAATAAGAAGAATTCCAAGCCGGCAAAAAGTGTATCTGCAGAGCTCCGCTATTTCTGACAGTTTTCTGACATTCACTCCTCAACCGCTGTATGGAGTATTGAATGTCAGAGAACTGTCAGAAATAGGCTATTTCTGACAGTTCTCTGACATTCACTCCATACAGCGGTTGAAACATTGTATCTATTTGTTTCCATAAATGGAAACAAATAGATACAATGTTTCAACCGCTGAGCTCTGCAGATACACTTAGCGGAGCTCTGCAGATACACTTTTTGCCGGCTTGGAATTCTTCTTATTTTCATCCTACTTCTTCTTCTTCTTCTTCTTCATCCTCAGAAGAAGAAGAGGATGAGGATGAAGAAGAAGAAGTAGGATGAAAATAAGAAGAATTCCAAGCCGGCAAAAAGTGTATCTGCAGAGCTCCTCTATTCTGCAGATACACTTAGAGGAGCTCTGCAGATACACTTTTTGCCGGCTTGGAATTCTTCTTATTTTCATCCTACTTCTGCTTCTTCTTCATCCTCAGAAGAAGAAGAGGATGAGGATGAAGAAGAAGAAGTAGGATGAAAATAAGAAGAATTCCAAGCCGGCAAAAAGTGTATCTGCAGAGCTCCTCAGAAGAAGAGGATGAGGATGAAGAAGAAGAAGAAGTAGGATGAAAAGAAGGATGAAAAGAAGAAGAATGAAAAGAAGAAGAAGAAGAATGAAAAGAAGAAGAAGAAGAATGAAAAGAAGAATGAGAAGAATGAAAAGATTCTTCTTCTTCTTTTCATTCTTCTTCTTCTTTTCATTCTTCTTCTTCTTTTCATTCTTCTTCTTTTCATCTTCTTCTTTTCATTCTTCTTCTTCTTTTCATCTTCTTCTTTTCATTCTTCTTCTTTTCATTCTTCTCATTCTTCTTCTCATTCTTCTTCTCATTCTTCTTTTCATTCTTCTTTTCATTCTTCTTCTTTTCATTCTTCTTCTTTTCATTCTTCTTCTTCTTTTCATTCTTCTTCTTCTTTTCATTCTTCTTCTTCTTTTCATTCTTCTTCTTCTTTTCATTCTTCTTTTCATTCTTCTCATTCTTCTTTTCGTTCTTCTTTTCATTCTTCTCATTCTTCTTTTCATTCTTCTCATTCTTCTTTTCATTCTTCTCATTCTTCTTCTCATTCTTCTTCTCATTCTTCTTTTCATTCTTCTTCTTCTTTTCATTCTTCTTTTCATTCTTCTTTTCATTCTTCTCGTTCTTCTTTTCATTCTTCTTTTCATTCTTCTTCTCATTCTTCTTCTTCTTTTCATTCTTTTCATTCTTCTCATTCTTCTTTTCAAGAAGAATGAAAAGAAGAATGAAAAGAAGAAGAAGAATGAAAAGAAGAATGAGAAGAATGAAAAGATTCTTCTTTTTCTTCTTCTTCTTTTCATCTTTTCATTCTTCTTCTTTTCATTCTTCTTCTTCTTCTTCTTTTCATTCTTCTTCTTTTCATTCTTCTTTTCATTCTTCTCATTCTTCTTTTCATTCTTCTTTTCATTCTTCTTCTCATTCTTCTTTTCATTCTTCTTCTTCTTTTCATGAAGAAGAAAAGAAGAATGAAAAGAATGAAAAGAAGAAGAATGAAAAGAAGAAGAAGAAGAATGAAAAGAAGAAGAAGAATGAAAAGAAGAAGAATGAAAAGAAGAATGAGAAGAAGAATGAGAAGATTCTTCTTCTTCTTTTCATTCTTTTCATTCTTCTTCTTTTCATTCTTCTTCTTCTTCTTCTTTTCATTCTTCTCATTCTTCTTTTCATTCTTCTCATTCTTCTTTTCATTCTTCTCATTCTTCTTCTCATTCTTCTTTTCATTCTTCTTCTTCTTTTCATTCTTCTCATTCTTCTTTTCATTCTTCTTTTCATTCTTCTTCTCATTCTTCTTCTCATTCTTCTTTTCATGAAGAAGAATGAAAAGAAGAATGAAAAGAAGAATGAGAAGAAGAATGAGAAGAATGAAAAGAAGAATGAAAAGAAGAAGTATTCCAGTACAGCAAAAAGTGTATCTGCAGAGAGCTCCGCTATTTCTGACAGTTCTCTGACAGTTCCTTCACATGTACAGCGGTTGAAACATTGTATCTATTTATTTCCGAATAAAAACATCTGTATCCTAAATGGAAACAAATAGATACAATGTTTCAACCGCTGTACATGTGAAGGAACTGTCAGAGAACTGTCAGAAATAGCGGAGCTCTCTGCAGGGACACTTTTGCCGGCTGATCGGGAAAAATCCGATTCGCGCACCCGAATTATGCAAATATTCGGATTCGACGCGAATCGAATTTTTCCTGAAATTCGAAACGAATTCCACTTCGCCTGGTTCGATTCGCTCATCTCTATTCCTAATGTTAACTTTCACGTAAACCAATTATTTTACACGTATTGAGATTTTTTTTTTAGCAAAGACATGAAGCAGAATACATTTTGGCCTAAATTTATGACGAAATTTGATTTTTTACTGGACATGTTTAATAGCAAAAACTAAAAAATATATTTTTTTTTTCCTCAAAAGGTTTTTTTTAAAAAAAAATTTAATAGCGCAAAAAATAAAAAATGCATAGATGGTCAAATACCACTGAAAGAAAGTTCTATTCGTGGGAAAAAAGGATGTAAATTTCATTCAGGTGCAGTGTTGCATGACCGTGCAATTGTCAGTTAAAGTAATGCAGCACCATAACGTAAAAAATGGCCTGATCAGGAAGGGGGTAAATCCTCTCGGCAAGTGGTTAAAATAAGCACCCACTGACCACTATAGCTGTATGCACTATAGAAAAATGAATCACCAAATTCAAAGCAGAAGCACCCAAGTTAAAACATATTTTGTGCATCTCTGGAATGCATGCACATTTTCGCATGTTTTATTCCTAAAACATGTTGCAAGAGAAATAACTGTGGATGTAAAAGAAATATACCGGTATTGTGCTCCTAAATTCTTCTTTGATATGAAAACACAGCTCTGAATTCCTATGTACATGGTGTAAGCCTTGGCTACTAAATTTCTGATGGATTACAAAGAACACAGACCTTTCTTCTTCCCCTCCTTACCCCCTTCTCATCTCCACAACCCCTTCTTGTGCACAGGCAGAGAGCACAGGAAGTTATTTTTGCACTTGTCCACCAGATATAGCAAAACACTTTGAATCGGGGCGGACTGACAACCCATGGGGCCCCGGGGCAATTGGGGATCATGGGGCCCCTGTGTCCTTGCCCACACTCAAACCACACCGAAAAAAGCCTATGAAAGGTACCAGGGAAATCTCATAGGGCCCCCTACTGACCCTGGGCCCTCGGGCAGTGCCCGAGTACCCGAATGGTCAGTCTGCCCCTGCTTTCAATTTTATATTTAACCACTTCCCGACTGCCCTATAGCAGAACTACTGCTGTGGGGCTGTGTAAAATCACGTATATATATACGTGATTTTTTATTTTCGGGTAGGGGGTGCACACCGCCATTGGCAGCTACAGCTGTTGATCACTGGGTCCTGGCTGGAGATTCCCCGCCGACACCCAGGGATCGCTGAGGAACACTGACGGGGGAATGATCTGTATGTAAACAATACAGGTCTCTCCCTTGTCAGCACCAGCACACTGCTTTGTATTGCTCTACATAGCAGAGCAATACAAAGCAGCGTGCTTACAAAGTAAAACACACACAGGCCACAATGTAAAACAGCACACAGTTAACCCTTTGATTGCCCTAGATGTTAACCCCTTCTTGACCAGTTTCAGTGCTTTTTATTAGCACTGATCACAGTATTGTCACTAGGGATGTCAGTGGCAGTTAGTTCCCCCCCCAGTGTCAGCATGCCCACAGCAGTCCCGCTATAAGTCACTGATCGCCGCCATTACTAGTATTAAAAAGGAAAAAAAATCCAGTATATATACCGCAATTTGTAGACGCTATAACTTTCACATAAAACAATTAATTTACATGTATTGGGGTTTCTTTTTTTTAGCAAAGACATGTAGCAGAAAACATTTTGACCTAAATTTATGACGAAATTAGATTTTTTACATTTTTTTTTACTGACTATCTTTTTTTTTTGTTTACAGTGCAAAAAATAAAAACTGCACAGGCGATCAAATACCACCACTGTCTATTACCCTGCTTTGCCTAGGTATTTGCAGAAAAGGAGTTCACGTTAAGTGCTTCAAAGAGGCCAAATAGCCAGTGTACTGTCTGCAGTCATAGTTGCTATGTAGGAAATACAGCAGGGAACCTACAGTATATAGTGTGTACTGATAGATGGGCCCCCTGATTCCAGATGCGAATGACCCATCTGGCAAGAATTTCCACACCCTCTGACACACCAAGGATAAAGAAAGAGGTTTCATTTTGGGAAATACTCCCCATAAAGCAACAGCAGCAAACATTGGTAGATAACCATTTTGCATAATGCCACAAACAATGAGAGGACCTCTTTAAGTGTCTTTTTTTTTCTTTTCTTGATCCTGAGTCTAGGGCATTCTTAACTAAAGGGATGGTCCTGGAATCTAAAAGGTCCTATAGTTGTTCAAAACCCCTCCCACTGGTCAGTGTACTATTAAACATTGGGGCCCAAAGTTCCTCTTTACTCTTCCAACTCACTGTGACTGTAAAAAAGAAGAGCAACTTGGGTGTGGGCAGCTGTAGCATTAGAGTGACAGCCCGGTCTGCATGGCAGTGGTCAATAGCACCACAGACCCAGGGCTACACTTATTATTGGTGTTTATATTGCCTAAATGGCCATTCTGTTTGCTTTCCTAAAGATGGTCAAAAGGATGCATGCTGCTGCTGTTCCAGCTGGAAGCATCCACCCCATCCCCACTGATGATACTTTGGAGCTCCAACCAGGGTATCCACAATCTGCAGTCACAACCTACTGGTTCCACAGCCTGATCTGGTAGTTTTTTTTTTCCCTAAATTTGAGCTTCAGAATGAAGCAAGCCACCAACGGAGTAAAAATGTTGCTTTAGTAAGCAGCCACAGAACTGCTTTCTGACATTTCAGACTGTATGTGTGTTTTATTACGTGCAAACGACGTACTAAATGTGAAAGTATAAATGCTCACATTATAAAATAAATCTGAGAGAGGAACTAAAAGCATCCAGTAAGCAAATTCCAGTTATGATGCCACCCGGCAGTGTGAAAGTATTTTATAAACTTATCATATAGACCGCTCTCTTCAATACATTAGAAAATGTGTATGTGATGATAAATAAAAGTGCTTTAGTGCTACATAAATAAATAGTCTATATGCAAGAACATAAATAAATCAATTGAAAATAAACAATTCATATTAAACAAACATTCAGTGCTCTTCCTGTCTTCCCAAAAGAAAGCACACCGCACTCACCAGAAATACATAAAATACGCTTGTGATGTCCCTGATGACATTAGACGTTGACGACGAAATACGTTGGGCGGGCTTTCTCCAAGACGTCACGTCCAGTCGGTGGAGTGTAAACCAGCACTTTCGGTTTTCATTTTTGAGATACTACATGCTCAATTGTTCTATACTAATATAAGTGTGATTTTAAGCAACTTTTTATTTGGATAATACTACGCTATGAGAGGTTCCTCCTATCTCTTTCCCTCTATGAGAGAGATTTATAAAAAAAAAAGTCTCTTAAAGACAGATTTCTTTCCAACATATGATGACATCTAATTGTCCATATGTATGGGGGATTATCGTATGATCAGAGTCTTACATCCATTTGAGATATCACAAGCGTATTTGACCTTCTTTGTGAAAAGAGGTCATATATTTCTGGTGAGTGCGGTGCTTTCTTTTGTGAAGATAAAGTACGAACAAAACCTATCCCTCTATAGCGTGTGCTTGTCTTAATTAAGAACATGAAGTGTCATTTCTGTCTGCTGCTTTATTCCTTTGCTATTTGCATGAATCACTTCTGCCAAGTTTTCCTGACACCAAGAGAAAAAAAGATGACAGTGGAGTGACCTCCAGCACACAGCCTGTGATTGACAGCCTCAACTCTGTTCCTGTATGCTGTGTGGGAGGGGGTGTGTCCCTTCACTCCAATCAGCTCTCAGAGTTTACCTCATTGAGCTCTGCAGTGTTTAATTTCATGTCTACACCCCGTTTATTGAAAACTCAGACAAGCTGTAAAAATTCTGGACTTTGAACAGATGTAGAGACTAGAAGACTTCAGATACACAGGTACAACTTATGTTGGAGGATTTGTTTGATTTTTGTGTATCAACTGAGGCCAGTAACTTCACTGGGTATACATAAGGGTTTGCAAGCACTTTACTGAACCAGTGTTTTGTTGCTTCAATAAAATAGGATGGAACTACCTGAAAAACGGACAGGTGGACTCCATCAGTCCGCTCGTGTGAAAGGGGCCTAAGGGTTGACTTGAAACAGAGAAATGGTTTTAAACTTATAGTAACTTGGCAATGTGTGATGGAAAATAGTGGAGCTCTGCTGCTACTAGGCCAGCCTGGTGACACTATATAAAATACAGGTATAATGGGGACGTATCTGACCAAAAAATTAATTTTATTCCATCAGTGATATCCTATATTAACCTCCTGACTGACACTTTGCATTGACAAGATGACAGTACTCTCTAGTACCTGAGAGTAAAAATTCTGTATTTTTTCAGCCATTAGCACCTTTTTTTTTTTTTATAATTAAAGCAGGTGTAAATGCATGATTTCTTTTATAAATCATAATTTTTAAGATAAACATGTTATGCATACCTGTTCTGTGTAATAATATTGCCCTCCTCAGGGATGCACGATTTAGACCGCCTGACGCCTGAGACATGCACTTTCAGGCGCCGGGCAGGTTTTTTTTATTTATTTTTTTTTTTTACATTTAACCCTGCTGCTGGCAAGCTGCCTCTCTAGCCTGGGTTCACCTGTGTGTACTGAAATCGCCATTGCCATGGTTTCTGTAAGATTTCAGTACAGGTCCTTATTTGTCAGCTCTCTGTCACTCTCCACAACTGCCTCCCACTGAGTTGACTGCTAAATCATGTCCCATTGACTTGACTGCTAAATCATGTCCCATTGACTTGAATGCAAAACCGCCTCCCATTGGCTTGAATGCAAAAACCGCCTCCCACTGGCTTGAATGCAAAAACCGCCTCCCACTGGCTTGAATGCAAAAACCGCCTCCCACTTACTTGAATGCAAAAACACCTCCCACTGACTTGAATGCAAAAAACACCTCCCACTTGCTACAGTGCAAAAACTCCTGTGAATTGCAGTCCTATGTAAAGACTTATCTTCACATGCCACTCTATCAATTGCGAATCTGGAATGCACCACTACAAACTCACACAGGACCCTTTTTTGTAATGCGATCCACACGCATTGCGTTTTGAGTGCCATCTGTGTGAACCACCTCAATAGGAACACATAATATGTAATATAACAGCACACTGTTAGAAGTTTAAGTCCCCTATTTATTAGGACAAATAGATTTTCATGAGGGACAAGTAGCTTGGGACCCCCAATTTGGTCCTTTGGACAAGTAGTTTTTAAAAAACACCCCTGCTCCTCCTCTTCTGGGCACCCCTGCCAGTGCGGTCTGCTCCTTTTCTGTGTCTGCCCCCATAGCAGTCCGCTTGCTTTGGGGGCAGATGTGTGGACACACCCCCGAGCCAGGATTTGTTCCTCCATAAACACTCAGCGTGATTCCTACTGCTGTCAATCAAAAAGATTTGATTGACAGCAGTAGGAATCCCTATTTTCTCTTCAGAGAAGCCTATCCTGCCTCCACTTAACAACTGTACTCCTATTTTCTCCATCCGCTCATCCCCCACAGTTATTACCTATCACTTGACCCTCCCTTTTAGACTGTAAGCTCTAACGAGCAGGGCCCTCTGATTCTTCCTGTATTGTAACTGTTCTGTCTGCCCTCATGTTGTAAAGTGCTGCGCTATGTAAGTCCTATTTAATAATAAGGCAAGTGAGTACACTTATATTATTCTGGATGTCTGTAGGAAAGATGTATAACTTCAACTTTTAGGTGAGGGATAAACTGTATGATTTTTTTTTTCTTTTGTTCCTATTTTATGAAGGGCTGTGTGGTGTGACCCAGAATCCTACCCTACCTCTTATCAGCTTGATCCCACTGAGGGTCCAAACAGGGAGAGACGACGCTTACAAAGGTGTTACCTAACCATTCCAAACAAATACATCCTCAAAGACAGACAAAAAAAAGATGGTAAGTTATTTATTATTAATATTTTTAAATTAATTTCATCCTGCCCTTAGCTAATAATGGAATCTTCTACTCTTCCAACCAGTCCGTCCCCTACAGTTACTACCTTTTGCACCACTAGCCCCTCCCTCCTAGATTGTAAGCTCCGAGAAGCAGAGCCCTCCTAACCCTCTTGTAGTGAACTGTATTGTTGCTGTATTGTCTCCTGTTATATTGTAAAGCGCTGAGCAAACTGTTGGCGCTATATAAATCCTGTATAATAATAATAATCTGTATTAAACTGTGTATAGGTGGAATATACTGTATATTTTTTAGCAGCTGTTATAATGAATAGGGTTAAATTCCAC
Organism: Staurois parvus; assembly: GCF_062004578.1. Taxonomy (NCBI): domain Eukaryota; kingdom Metazoa; phylum Chordata; class Amphibia; order Anura; family Ranidae; genus Staurois; species Staurois parvus. The sequence continues at coordinate 5,455,446 of NW_028317855.1, forward strand.
ACCTTCAGGTGACTGGACACTGCAAAGCCAAACAGAGCTTGAACATTCTGTCATATAACCGAACCCACCTTGCCAGCCCCAGTGTTTTGTTAGTTGCTCAGATGTTGGATGACCACATAATGGTATTTTTAGTGTTTTGAAATCTTCTATGAAGAAAGCACATTTGTTAAACCGAGCCACTATGGCAGAGGGTGTGAGCTTTTTCAAACCGGTAATCCCCCTGGGCTTAGTGCTGCTGGTACTTTATACGGACTCCGCACAAAGGGAGGAGTAGGGATGGCTTGTAATGCTGCAACTGCACTGGTCATGATGGGTTGACACCTAGGAACATGGTTCAGCATGTGCATTGATGCTTGTTGCTCTACAAGTCCAATATTGTGGTCTCCTGCAGGGAAGCCAGTCCTTGAGGATCCTCCCTTGATCAGGGGATGGGGGTGGGAATGTGCCAGACTGGAATAGGTAAAGTTTTCTGAGTGAACCTTTGACTGGGGTGAGTTGGGTGCCGATTCATTTAACAGGGTTATGCCATCTTGGTACTCCTCCATCCCTGTGTATTGCTGTGCAGATTCAGAATCTGTTGTGCTGTGGGGCGCTTGTGTGGGTGCAATTTTGTGTCTATTTGCTAACAGGACAGACATGTAAAGCAGGCTTTCTTATTGGTCTCATCTACCACAGCAGACCAGTCTGCTTAGAAGGAAAATTGCATCATTTTAAAAAAAATGCTACGAAGAAGGCATGAGCATGCAGTCCTTTAGAAACCTTCACAGCCTTCTGCTTCGGATTAGTCCAATTGACCCAAATTGGAGGAGAAGGATGTACCACTAGATCAGGCCTTGAAATTTCCACTCACCTGCTCGCCAATGGCGAGTGGAAATTATGTTGGGGCGAGTGTGTCCCCAGGGCCATCTTGCTGAGCAGACTCGGAACTCAGGGCCAGATCTGTCACTGGCACTGGGAGCCGTCAGACTGCTCAATAGCTGACTGCATTGAAAGCAAAGGAAGGAGTGTGTGCTGTGCTCTCTGCCTCCCCCTAGCGTGCAGTACCTGGCTCTGTGAGTGAACAGCGAAGTACTGCAACTTTTTATAGGGCTGTGTGTGTGTGTATTTGTGTGTGTGTATTTGTGTGTGTGTGTGTGTGTGTGTGTGTGTGTACACATGTGTGTATACATGTGTGTGTATCTGTACATGTGTCTGTGTGTGTGTGTGTGTGTGTGTGTGTGTATGTACGTACATGTGTCTGTGTGTACATACATGTGTGTGTGTTTGTGTGTGTACGTACATGTGTGTATCTGTACATGTGTCTGTGTGTGTGTGTACATGTGTGTCTGTGTGTGTGTGTACATGTGTGTCTGTGTGTGTACATGTGTGTGTGTGTACGTACATGTGTGTGTGTGTACGTACATGTGTCTGTGTGTATGTGTGTGTGTGTACGTGTATGTGTGTGTGTGTGTGTGTACGTACATGTGTGTGTGTGTGTACGTACATGTGTCTGTGTGTACATGTGTATGTACGTACATGTGTCTGTGTGTATGTACATGTGTCTGTATGTGCGTGTGTGTACATGTGTCTCTGTGCGTGTGTGTAAATGTTTCTGTGTGTTTGTACAGATGTCTGTATGTACATGTGTCTGTATGTAAACCTACTGTACTTGTATAGGTGGTTTGGTCAGGTTCAGGATTATGTGGTTATTATGGGTGGTAGAGTATGGGGCAATTGAGGTACTGCTGAGTTGGATAGTAGGTAGGATATGCTTGGTAGATTTATGGTTTTGTGAGTGAAAGATTATGGGGGGTTATGGTTGTAACTCTTAAGGGCTGGCTAGTAGCTCAGGTCTTGAAATTTTAAGCCCTGCGCTAGATGATTCTTCTTCTGGCTCCCTCCTTGGAAGGTATCATTAAAATTAAGATACCATTGCAGTGCTAGTGGAGGAGGTTTACAAATGTCTCAGATTCCTCTGCCCCTGCCGTCCCTAAGGTGACGGGTATGGGGTGAAGGAAACATAAGCAACCCCCACTACATTCCCTGTACATGCTTTAGTCAGTATCCCATTTACAAAGAAAAAATTAAGAAATTATTTGATTCAGGGGTTTGAATTGGCTAGATCTTGCCTCAGTAAGACACTCACAGTTCTTGTTAATGTCCCAACTTGTTGACTTTGCAGATGAACGTTTTGAAGCTCTGTAAGGCTTCTTCACCTTATTTGGTGCAAATCCTCATCTTATTGTAATGGTAATGGCAGTGTGTCGGACTCTAGCTAAGCTGGTCATACACTAGTAGATTTTCGAACAAAATTTCACACAAAAATTTGCATAAACATTTGTATGAAAATTCTCAATTAATTTGATGACTTGATGAATGTTGTTCAAAAGTACATGGAAAGTTTGTTTACCATTACAATTCAATTTTGAAATGAATGGACTTTCCTGAACGAAACCACATTCACTGTTAGAAATTTTTTTGAGAAAACTGTTTGATTTTTCTCATCACTGTTGTCAAAAATGAATGTCAGTTTGACCCCACTAACAATTTTAAAATATACTGTACATCCTTAAAATGAAAAATTTGTACAAAATTCCACTAGCTTAAGGCCTCTTGCACAAGGATGTAAAAAATGCCATATTTTTCTACTGATTTGAACACAGGTGCATTGTTGTCTATGAAACAATGCACACAGCTGTGTAAAGTTCAGTAATACAGCACGGACTACAGAGCCATAAAATTAAAATAGAGGTTAATTGGCTTCTATCTAAATTGGCCCTAGTATATGTATGTATGAATGTGAGTTAGGGACCTTAGATTGTAAGCTCCTTGAAGGTAGGGACTAATGTGAATGTGTAATATACAGTCAGGTCCATAAATATTGGGACATCAACACAATTCTAACATTTTTGGCTCTTTACACCACCACAATGGATTTGAAATGAAATGAAATCAGGTGAACAATGTAGGAATTACAACAGTTTGCATATGTGCCTCCCACTTGTTAAGGGACCAAAAGTAATGGGACAATTGGCTTCTCAGCTGTTCTATGGCCAGGTGTGTGTTATTCCCTCACTATCCCAATTACAATGAGCAGATAAAAGATCCAGAGTTAATTTCAAGTGTGCTATTTGCATTTGGAATCTGTTGCTGTCAACTCTCAAGATGAGATCCAAAGAGCTGTCACTATCAGTAAAGCAAACCATCATTAGGCTGAAAAAAACAAAACAAACCCATCAGAGAGATAGCAAAAACATTAGGCGTGGCCAAAACAACTGTTTGGAACATTCTTAAAAAGAAGGAACGCACCGTTGAGCTCAGCAACACCAAAAGACCCGAAAGACCACGGAAAACAACTGTGGTGGATGACCGAAGAATTCTTTCCCTGGTGAAGAAAACACCCTTCACAACAGTTGGGCCAGATCAAGAACTCTCTCCAGGAGGTAGGTGTATGTGTGTCAAAGTCAACAATCAAGAGAAGACTTCACCAGAGTGAATACAGAGGGTTCACCACAAGATGTAAACCATTGGTGAGCCTCAAAAACAGGAAGGCCAGATTAGAGTTTGCCAAACGACATCTAAAAAATCCTTCACAGTTCTGGAACAACATCCTATGGACAGATGAGACCAAGATCAACTTGTACCAGAGTGATGGGAAGAGAAGAGTATGGAGAAGGTAAGGAACTGCTCATGATTCTAAGCATACCACCTCATCAGTGAAGCATGGTGGTGGTAGTGTTATGGCGTGGGCATGTATGGCTGCCAATGGAACTGGTTCTCTTGTGTTGATGATGTGACTGCTAACAAAAGCAGCAGGATGAATTCTGAAGTGTTTTGGGCAATATTATCTGCTCATATTCAGCCAAATTCTTCAGAACTCATTGGACGCCGCTTCACTGTTCAGATGGACAATGACCCAAAGCATACTGCAAAAGCAACAAAAGAGTTTTTTAAGGGAAAGAAGTGGAATGTTATGCAATGGCCAAGTCAATCACCTGACCTGAATCCGATTGAGCATGCATTTCACTTGCTGAAGACAAAACTGAAGGGAAAATGCCCCAAGAACAAGCAGGAACTGAAGACAGTTGCAGTAGAGGCCTGACAGAGCATCACCAGGGATGAAACCCAGCGTCTGGTGATGTCTATGCGTTCCAGACTTCAGGCTGTAATTGACTGCAAAGGATTTGCAACCAAGTATTAAAAAGTGAAAGTTTGATTTATTATTTTTCTGTCCCATTACTTTTGGTCCCTTAACAAGTGGGAGGCACATATGCAAACTGTTGTAATTCCTACACCGTTCACCTGATTTGGATGTAAGTACCCTCAAATTAAAGCTGACAGTCTGCAGTTAAAGCACATCTTGTTCATTTCATTTCAAATCCATTGTGGTGGTGTATAGAGCCAAAAATGTTAGAATTGTGTCAATGTCCCAATATTTATGGACCTGACTGTATATGTAAAGCACTGCATAAATTGACAGTGCTATATAAGTACCTGTAATAAATAAATATAAAATTTTACGTTTGAGTGCAGGAATTTACACTCATAAGTGTATACGTGTGTGTATATTGCAACACTGGCAACTAGAAGAGGATGAAGAAGAAATTTGTGCATGCACACATTTTACGTGCCTATACGAGTATATCTACAAAGTCAGAATCTTTCTGTCAACAAGATCCTGAGTATAAACATCAGTAAATTATTACATCCGTGTGTAAGAGGCCTAAGAGTCTGGTTTGGGTGGATAGCTAGAAGCCTTTGAGGCATTGCTGCCAGCTCCTCAGATATAAGCTGCCTTGGGCTACTCTGTGGATGGCATGGGTGATTATTCTCTATCAATTCTCTCACACTGTGCTTATGTCTGTTTAAATATGGAGAATTCTTTGGTTGAAATGCTAGTTGTCTGGGCCTGCCTGTGAGAAAAGATTTGAAGGGATGCCTTTTGAGGGTGAATTCCTCTTTGAGGAGGCTTTGGACACATAAATCAAGTACCCTTTTGCCAAGCAAAAATTAAATAAGGGTCTCTACAGGCAAATTGGACACTATGGGGCAGAAAAAAAATCATACTTTTGTTTTCCTCAGACTTCCACCGCTACGGCCAAACAGGGATGTCAGACCCATTGTAGACCTCGTATCCCAATGTCTTTTAAAAGATCATGAAGTTCTGAATGGAATTCACAAAAGCAGTCATAGCTGCTCTCCATCTAGGAGAAGTCACGGTTTTTATCCGTGTAAAGGATGCATACCTACCTATTCTTCCCTCCACACCAGTGTTTTTATGGTTTAAGGTGGTGCATTTTGCTTTGCAGCCCTTCCCTACAGACTGACCACAGCTATTCAGACTTTTATGATGTTCCTGGCTCCAGTGTGTGGCCCTGCTGAGTTCAAATGGGATTTGCATCCTAGTCTACCTCGATGACCTCCTGTTCAGGGGTGGGGGGGTCACCTTTAGTTTTGAAGAAGAACCTCCAAAAGACGTTACATGTTCTCAAGAAGTTTGGTTTCTTAGCCTCCAGAAGTCAGTTCAGGAACCATCTCCGCATCTGCAATAACTGGTGGTGTCCTGGACATTGGCCAGAACAAGGCGTTTTTGTTTGGTTTTTTTTTTTTTGCTTTTTTTTCATGGGGGAACTTGGATGAGATTGTTCCCCACCACAGAAAGAGGTCATTTATGATTACAGATCACTGGTTCATTCTACCAACAGTATAGAGAATCTTACACTACAATCTACATTTAGTAAAATATCTGTGGTGAATAATACAATTTGTAATGCAAACTGAAAAAATAGTTTTCTTGTAGTGTGGATACCCTTTTTAACACTGAACTTCGTGCACCTGTCATTCGACAAACAGGGAGGGTGCCATTGTTTTGCTCTGCTGGAGATTTTAGCTTCCTGGCTGTCATGCTCTTTCTTTTTACCGATAACCAAGTATGCCAATAAATATTTAAGACCTTTCTATGACTTTCCTAAACGGCATACTTGTTCTGGGTAAGTGACTAAATATGAACGTACCGTACATAACACATCATGTAGACATGCAGTTTGTCGGATTTTGTTAATTATTTTTCTTTAATTTTACAGAAATTGTTAAGCCACCTTTATCCTACATTTTTGAAGAAAAAACACATTCCTCATTATCTTCAACTGTAAAAGAGAAAGCTGCCAGTGAACTAATAAGGTAACTCTTATATACTGATTTATATAACTCAATCACTCACCAACAACTCACTTTCTTTCGCTTTCTCTTACTTTAGCAAACCATACTGAAGGGTATATTCACACCAGGTGCATGCAGTACTTTTTTTCTAGTGCAGCACAGTCACCACATGCCACCTGATTTTATGAAATGTCACTGTGTGAGCTTTCAGTAAAGTTTTTGTTTGCAAAAAAAAAATGTTAACAATGTGATGCCCTGCAATCAGCACTGCCTTCACTGCAATGCACACCAGCCATTGGGATGTAACATGGCGGCTTATGTGAATGTACCCTCAAAACCTAGGTGCAGTGTAAGGATCAGGGGCTCAACAGTGAAGGATTTTATTTTTCTTTCACACTTTGTTATGGCTTTCAAATTTACATAGATCATTCTCAAACATAAATGCAGTGCCACTCCTTCTGTTCCTTCTTATCTGCTATTTGGACCACTGAAAACTGTGGCACCTTGGGTACACATAAAAAAACGATTCCCATTTGCACAATTGCCCCTTTGGCACTATCTGTTTGATGTGAGTAATATTCAGGAAATGAAAAGTTCCCCTGGTTTTGCATTATGGAAAAAGCAGTAGGTGTAAGTCTCTCTGGCTTAGGAACAATTTGTTCAAATGGTTCAAAAGTACTTTACATAAATATGTCTTGTCCTGTTATATGTTGTTGTTCAAGTAGAAAAGAAAATGAAAACGTTTGCTCAAGCATTGTTAAAGCTTGATTGCAGACAGGAGTTTCTGATGATTCAGAAATGAACATTCACACTCGTGGCCTATCCTCCCTTTGCAGGCTTGTCTATTAATTTGTGCATGAAATTCATGCGTATGAGACTGCATCAGGTTATGTATACTGTAGGTTGAGAGGAAAGAGAATGAAACTTAACTTTCCAAGCTGTTGTATTCCATGCAAAGTTCATCCCTGTATTTTGATGTGATCATGTTTTAGAGTCAATGATCTCACCTCAGATATGGTAATGTCATCATATCTGCCTGCAGTATTGGATGAAGGAGCATAGTTTTAGGTATTACTTGCTGTAGCTATAATTGCAAACAAAGATTAGAGGGGCCTGTTGATGAGAGCATATTTGTGCTTTTACTTACTGGGTTATAGTGATTCAGCAGTTACCAGTACACCAGATTGTTTTTTTTTTTTTTCATGTACAGCTTAAACAACAATGTTTATTCCTGGTAATGTATTGGAATATATTTGATTCCAGGGTCAATCGAAGATGCATCAATGTAGCACCATCCAGAGAAACCCTTGGAGAGCTCTTGTTAGGTGAGTTATTTAAAAATATTTAAGAGAATAAGAGAAAAAAAAAGAAAATTGTGTCTGCAAGATAAAATCTATGAACATGCAGAACTGGTATCCCTGCTTGATAAACTTAACAGTCAAAATCATTAAAGGTGAAGGTATAGTGAGCCGCATGTTTTTGTATGTGAAAACAACACAACTCGCATGCATACCAATAGGGGCCCTCAAGCTAGATGGGGTCTTCTTGTTTCTAGACCTAAGATGTTTATACACACAGCTGGTAGTCAGATGAGGATGCAGTAGAACCCATCTCCCAATAATTGTTGCATTTTTGAGCAAAGCCTATATCCCATCTGGTCAATATCAACTCAGATGACTGAGTGTACATTTCCCTTGTACCTACTGTTGTTTTCTCCGATAATATCGCACAATATTACTTGCAGTAGTCCTGCAGATTAATGCACTTCGTTTTCTGTATACAGCGTTATCAGACAGATATTACAAATTAATCAGTAATAATCATATTACAAGGATCCCATGTTATCGGAGTAAAATGTGTCCATGCTTTACAGTGAAACTGTACTCTCTTTCATCAGTTAGCAGAGACCTTCAGATATGCTTAATGTAAATTCAACTTATTTTTATTATGAATTAGAATATTTTTGGTAGGGAATTGATTATTGTTTATCAGGATAAATGTGCTTGATTTGAGCTATATAATTATAAATACCAATATATCACCAGCACTCATAATTGTTTTTTCAACCAAATCATCTTATATGAACATCTACTTACCATGTCAGGCAAAAATGCAATGAGGAATGAAGTGAGAAGCTTTGGTTTTAGAACAAAGTGATGTAATTTTGCCTAATATAGGGACCCACTGTGAATCTGAAATGTTTCGCTTTTGTCTAAAATGCAAAGCAAATGCAAGTTTACTTGAACAAATTAGATGTGCTGGTGACATATTCATATTTTCTTGTTGCGCCATACAGCAGTTGCTTCAGCACCCTACATACAAAGGTAAATACCTATGTTGTATATACAATATCTTCATATTCTACGTTCCTTACTTACTTTGCGCTATGGTCAACAGTCTTACTTTTTTTCTTTTATCAAGATGCTTTCGTAATCCAGTATTGGGCTCTATGCTTTTATCCCCAGATGACTTTACTCCATGTTGACCAATTTCCCCACTCCTTATGGAGTCCATAAATACATTTGACACACGTGAACTCATCTGACATTGTGAACAACATATAATCTGACCAACAGCTCAGATACAATCACATACAGTATCTTTGCTGGAGGAATTGAAATTGGTTTGCTTTGAAAGCAGCTCAGCAAGGGTTTTCTTTAGGATTAGCCTGAAGAAAACAGTGCCTTTTAGCACATTTTTAAAATCAATAGTATCCCTAGAGCCCTACCCAGACACTATACATCATTTAAAGGCTTCGATGTTCTAAAATAGGAAATCTGAATCTTTGAGAAATTGAAGAATTCAGTTAACGTCAAGAGAAATTTATACAAAAGAGAAAAAGTGCCATGAATAGGGGTGTATCCACCCATCAATAAGCATTTCCCCGAATCACCATAATTGAGGTGTGGATTCTAAACCAAAAAGCTTATAGAATAATGTTAGCAGCTGACAAGAGCAGATCTGCCAAAAAAGACGGTATATAACGAATCCTATGCGGAGTAAATATTCACTATTATAGTGGATGCAATTATTTTATTGAGATCAATTAGATCATGAAAAGGTAGACATTGGAATCATGGGGAACACATTGTCAATCAAGAAAATAAAATCACGAAATTTTATTTTCATGATTGACAATGTGTTCATCATGATTCCAATGTCTACCTTTTCATGATCTAATTGATCTCAATAAAATTGCATCCACTATAATAGCGAATATTTACTCTACATAGGATTCATTATATACCATCTTTTTTGGCAGATCTGCTCTTGTCAGCTGCTAACATTATTTTAACGTCAAGAGAAACATGTCTCAAATGAAGGCTAGTACTTTTAATAACCAAATTCTTGCAGACAAATCAAATTATTATTATTATTATTATTATTACTACGAGTTTATATAGCGCCAAAGGGTTTGCTCAGCGCTGTACAATAGGGGGGACAATACATGGCACAGTACAACAACAACAAACAACGTACGAGGGGTAAGAGGGCCCTACTCTTACGAGCTTACAATCTAGGAGGGAGGGGGTAAAGGTACAGTAGGAAGTGGCTGAGGGGGATGAAGTGGTGGGAGGAATGAGGGAGGATGGCCGTTAGGTGAGGGTGGGGTAGGCTTCCCTGAAGAGATGGGTTTTGAGGGAGCGCCTGAATGTGAATAGGAAAGGCGACAGTCTGATGGATTGGGGCAGTGAGTTCCAGAGGATGGGGGAGGACCTGGAGAAGTCCTGCAGTCGTGCATGGGAGGAGGAGACCAGGGAGCAGGATAGAAGGAGGTCCTGTGAGGAGCGAAGGGTACGGGTAGGGTGGTACTTGGTGATCAGGTTGGTGAGGTAGTCAGGGGCAGTGTTGTGAATGGCTTTGTAGGTCAGGGTTAGGAGTTTAAATTTGATGCGTTGGGCAATCGGGAGCCAGTGGAGGGAGAGGCAGAGGGGGGTGGCAGAGGTGGAGCGGGTGGTGAGGTGGATGAGTCTGGCAGCTGAGTTCAGGATGGTCTGGAGCGGGGAGAGCCTGCACTTGGGTAGGCCAGTGAGGAGGGAGTTGCAGTAGTCAAGGCGTGAGATGATGAGGGAGTGTACTAGAAGTTTGGTGGTGTCTGGGGTGAGGAAGGAGCGTATCTTGGCAATGTTGCGAAGATGGAGCCTGCATGTGTTTGTGAGTGATTTGACATGCGGTTGGAGGGAGAGGTTCGCGTCAAGAATGACGCCAAGGACTTTGGCTTGCGGGGCGGGAGTGATAGTGGAGTTGTTGGTGATGATGGATAGGATGGGGGGGGGTGTTGGCAGGGGGAAAGATGAGGAGCTCGGTTTTGGAGAGGTTGAGCTTGAGGAAATGTAGTGACATCCAGTCTGAGATGTCATTTAGGAGGTGAGTGATGCGGGCGGAGATAGTGGGGGTGAGGTGAGAGGTGGAGAGGTAGATTTGGGTGTCGTCAGCATAGAGGTGATAGTTGAAGCCGTGAGATTGTATGAGTTTGCCCAGGGAGGAGGTGTAGATGGAGAAGAGAAGGGGTCCAAGGACAGAGCCTTGGGGGACCCCAACAGAGAGGGGGAGGGAGGGGGAGGTGGCACCATTGTAGGTGACACTGAAGGAGCGTCGGGATAGGTAGGATGAGAACCAAGAGAGAGCAGTATCTCCGATGCCAAGGGAGAGTAGTTTATTAAGGAGGAGGGGGTGGTCAACTGTGTCGAAGGCCGCAGAGAGGTCCAGGAGAAGGAGGACAGAGTAGTCGCCCTTGGCTTTGGCGTTGAGTAGGTCGTTAGTGATTTTGAGGAGGGCAGTTTCAGTGGAGTGTAGGGGACGGAAGCCGGACTGTAGACGGTCAAGGAGGTTATTGTCTGTAAGGTGGGCGCTTAGGCGATCGTAGACTATGCGTTCAAGGAGCTTGGAGGTGAGTGGCAGCAGAGAGATGGGTCTGAGGTTGTTGGGGTCCGCGGGATCCAGGGAGGGCTTTTTGAGGATGGGGGTGATATGCGCGTGCTTTAGGGGGGAGGGGAATACGCCAGTAGAGAGGGAGAGATTGAAGATGTGGGTGAGGGAGCGGATGATATGGCTGCTTTTATCATAATAATTCCTTCAGAATCTGAGCTTTAGTGAAGAATGAAGATAATCTTGGAATAAACAATGATCCTTAAGGTCAGCCACCAACCCTAGCAGTGGTTTTACAATGTACACCCTAGTTTAAAAAAATTGTTGAGGCCCACATGTAGGACATGGTAATGAATCTCACAATTTAAATGTATTTATGCTGCTAAAAATAAGCTTATGTAATTTTATACTGTGGCTAACTGGACAAGACAATGAACAGATACCAGGAACCTATCTTTGATGACCCTGCTCTTTTAGAACATTTGCAGCTGATGCTTTCAACATTATTTTGTGTTGACGCTCTGTAGATGTAATTTGCCAAATCACTTGAATGTCCCTTACTGTGGATATGGCAGTGTTTTGTAGCTAAAAGCTTGGTCTGCTGAACCTGCTTGTAAGAATTTGGAGAATCCCTTGATAAATTCATCAAGGAAGTTACTGGTGGAAAGGTACTCCTACCCCACCAGGAAAAGTCTAAATCTCCTATGTCTACAGCTGCTTAGCGAAGAGAATATTTTTTTTTTTGTCTCAAGGCATCAACCTTAAAGCCAGGGCTGAACACTACCTTTCATCCTAGGCCCTGGACTCCAAGATTACAAAGCAGCATTAAGGCTCGCCTCTGCATTCAAGGTATTCACAAAAGTGCTTGCCGTGCTTCTAGCTCCTCTGTGTACCCAGGGAATTCATGTCACAGCATACCAGGACTACCTCTTGCTGAAGAACTCCTCAGCCATAATTTTTGTCTTCCAACAGACAGAGACATTTCAAATACATCAAATATTCCCACAGGTCAAAAAGACAACCCTCAGTTTATCTCTGTATGAGGGTTCTGTGTTTTATGATGGCATCCTTTGAGGCAGTTACCCTTTTCCTAATTTAATTCCAGACCTCTTCAATACAATATTCCCATGTCATGTAAGGAGCAGTATCAATCACTGAATTGTCCACTGCTTCTATCCAGCCAGACTAGAAGCTTCCTGATAGAGATGTGCATGACACAAAAATTTTGTTTCAGATTCATTCACTTAGTAAATCATTTTGTTTTGTCTTATTCATTATGTTCAAATAATTCATTTTTGGAATCCATTTCATATATTCCTTGTTCCAAATCGATTCGTATTTTTAGAAATCAGTTCAGAAAATTGGCTGTTTTTGTTTTAACATGTTCATTCGTTATTTCGAGAGATTACTTATGCACTCTGAGTAATCCCTGCTAGTTCAACCCACAAAGAGAAATTGAATGAGCTGATTAGATGAAATTGACTGGAGAAAGTAACTAATGGAATGAAATTAATTTCAGACTCATTTGTTATTTTATGATTCTCAGATGCTGGGGACTATGGATGCCAGTTTTAATGGCCTGGGTGAAGTTTAAAATTCCCCAAGTGTCCAGGGAATATGGTCCCCAGAGGAATCAAGACTTCTCCTCAGCATTCTGGAACTGAAAGCCACCAGATTAACTCTACATCACTGGTCCTCACTTCTGCTAGGTCACTGGTCAGAGTGTAGTTGGAAAATTCCACAGCAGTGGCCTACATGAACCATCAGATTTGCACTTGAAGTCAAGCTGCCTTAGGAAAAACAAATCTGATAATTGCTTTTGTGTAGAATCTCACATTCCAACTCTCTTAGCCGTACACATTTCTGAGTTTACAAGTAGCAGGCGGACTTCCTAAGCCGCCCAGGTGAATGTTTTCTGCACCCCAAGAGCTTCTAAAATTTGGAGAAAAAGTTGGAGAAAAGCAGATGTGGACATCTTGGCCTCAAAGTTCAACAACAGGTGTAAAGCCAGGACCAGGGATCCCTCACGTTAGATGCCTGGTGATTCCTTGGATTCAGTTCAAACCAGTTTAAGCCTTTCTTCCAATGAAGATCCTCCCTCAACTGCTATGGAAGATAAAGGAAAGAGGAGGGGATTCTCACTGCAGCAAGAAAGACGTTGTACACCGACATACTCAGACTTCTAGTGGACAAGCCTTGGCCTCTTCCAAACAGACCAGACTTACTGGCCCAAGGTCCCCTATCTCAGCCTGACTCTCAGTCAATGGTTTTAATGACATTGCTTTTGAAACCCAAGTCCTAAAGGATAAGGATATTTCTGACTATTTTTCCCACTTAACATAGAACAAGAAAGTCCAAATCCTACAAGATTTACCATCACACATGGAAGGCTTTGTTTGCATAGTACAAAAACAGACTGCTGAACCTCTATCACCATTATTTTGGTTTTTCTTCAGTCTGATCTTGACCAGATTTTGTTCCTAAGTACTCATGAGGGACAGCCTTCTGCTTTATCCATTTTCTTCAAGTTACTTCTTGCCTCCTGAACAAGACTTTTCTACAGCGAGTTCCTCAGATAAAACCTTCAATTTCACACCTGTGTCACCTTGGGATCTCAACCTTGTTGTCTTTGTCCTGTGAACCAGTTAAAGACATTTCATGGGAAGATTTGTAAGGTTTCCTTCCTAGTCTCCATTCTGTTAGGCACATTTCTGAGTTGACAGCTCTTCTAAAACAAAAAAAAAATTATTTTCTTTCCACAGGGACAATGTGATCTTGAAACCAAAACTGTCCTTTTTAAGAAGGTCTCTTCTTTCCACCTCATTGAGGGCATGGTTCTTCTTCCCTCTGTACTGCCCCAAAACATGACAAGGAAATTGCTCTACACTACTTAAGTCAGGGCTTTCAGGGTCTACCTAGCAGCAATGACCTCTCTTTGCAAGACAAGTCCCTCCTTTGTTCTGTCTTTAGGTAGTGAGTCCTACTTCCCGTTTCACCATTGCCAGGTCGATCAAGCAACTTATTTCCAGGGCCTACTCCTTTTAAAGAAAGGGTTCCCCCTTTCCCATCAGAGCTCATTCCACCAGGGCTGTTGGTGTCTCATGGACTTTCTAGCATAAGTCATCTATATCCCAGACTTGCAAGGCTGCCACCTAGTCCTCTGTTCACACTTTCTCTAAGGTCGACCAGGTGTATGTTTTTGTCTTGGCTGATGCAAGTTTCATCCGTAAGGTTCTTCAAACCTTTATCTGAGTATTTTTTTGAGTTCTTTAACCCTATTTTTGCTTGGCAGTTCTGTTTGCTGTGCTGTTGTCCAACCCTCAGTTGCTTGGGGGATGGGGGGTGAGGAAATCCCATGGTGTATGAATACATGTCCTGTGTCCAGCACTGTATGATAAAAATGGTAAGAATTTTGACTTGCCTGTAAATTCCTTACCTTAAAGTACAGTACAGGACACATGCCCCTCCCCTCTGTTCTTGCAATTTCTTTGTTGCTTTCTTCAAAACTAAGACTAGCTGAGAGTGAGGTTATATAGGGGTTTGTCTGTGCAGCTTTTTTATTTTCTGGTGTCCAGTCACCTAAAGGTAGCTGCATATAATCCAGTCGTAATGATTTAAAGAAGTCTGTGTCCTGTAAATCAGGAACCTGTATACTGCAATATAATAAAATCCCTGGCACTTGGTACATAACTCAGATATGGTTGGGCTAGGCTTCATTGTACTTACCACTTGTGCTTGGAGTTTTCCCCAGGCACTGGGGTCAGTGTGAGATCAGGCACTGATTTGACTACATACGTTTAATTTAGAAATCATAACATTTATTGTTTAAAATGTGAATAGGCTGGGGAGCTTTTAGAACCTGTGTTGGGTTTTTATTATGCCATAGTTACAAAAGTTTCCCTAGACAAGAAGTGAGGGAGAGTCTCCAACACAGGGACACAGAGAACACTGAAAAGTTGAGGATTCTAGCCTTTTCCTACTCAGAAATGCATATTTTTTTGTTTGTGTTGCTGTTGGAGATTTACTCTCACTTCTTTCTAGTGAGACCATTGTCGCTTGGGGACAGTGGAAAATTGCTTATAACTGAGCTCTAGATAGCAGTAAAAACCTGACAAGGGTTCCCTACTCCACTTCAACCAGAACAAAAGGAAAATATTTTGGCTGCACATATGTTGTACTTTAGACAATTCTACATAAACAATTATATATATACAATTTCAGCCTTTCATTTTGTCTAGAATTTCAGGTTATTTGTGTAGCTGTGGAAATTACGGCAGTCCAAGCTAAATGGCAATCGCCTGCTCTTTCAACTGATATTGGAAAAAAACAGCTGGAATTAATTTAGATATTAGAAAATAAATGGTATTAGGGACTTGGATGATAACCTTGCATTAACAACTCCAATTCCATACAGTTATATATCCTTCTTGTTTCTTCAGAGAACCTAACAGCTGGCCCATGTTACTTTGTCTACTTACAACCTGTAGTATTAAGCAAAAATAAAAAAAAAAGTTTTTTCTTTCGAACTATGGCCTTTTAAATTCTAAAAGCAGTTGGCACAAGTATATCAAGATGAAGAAAATAATCAGCGCAGCGATAAAAGTTAACATTCCCTCTAATATTGTTTATCTGCCTGAAGTACGTGCTCTATATTTTGAAACTTTACAGAATGTTGTTTTATCCTCTAAAATGGGGCACAGAACTGTACTAGTGCTGTACCTAATTAATACATATATCTAAAACTAAATGTTTCTGTGTAGGGAAGTCTGGGATGTATTTTGTAGAAGACTCTGCTCCTGACACCGTGGAATCTAATGTAAGTGAATTTCATCAGTCTGTAAACAAAACACGTTATGCAGCTCTTTTTCTTTTATGCGGTGTCCATGTTTGCAAAGGAACTCTCTAAGACAAATGAAATCATCTGTATTTGCAAAGGCATTTGGTGCACATAAAGTAGACCTATATCCATTGAATAAAAGTTGTGCCTGGAGTTAATCTTAAACAAAAGGAGTGGGGCCTTAAGTAAACCTGTACCTTCCTCTGCAGGGCAATGCAACAGAGGTATGTTAATTCCACCTCCCCAGAAGAACACATTTAAATTTCCATCATCTGCCACTTGATTAGCTACTGGAGGCAGAAGTAGCAGCCCTATATAACAAGAATGGAACTTGTTACAGTTATGTGGTGTGATCATATTAGCTTACAGCAGCAACAATTTCCCCCACTGGATAGGTCCTAAGTTGCGGGAATCATTTAGTACTATCCTTTGGCTTATACAGCAGTGATTGCGCAAGGGTATTATTGTAATATAGCAACCCTTTGTGAGCTGTACATCACATAAGTCTTCCTGTGACAGTTCTGGTGACGGCAAAGAAAAGAAGAAAAGCAAAGTAAAGGTTAGTATATGGGAGGATTAAAGCAAATCGGTTAATCCGCGCTGTCTGTGTTTATGGACGCAGGCAGTGCAGCTCGGAATCAAGCCCACAGGTGTACTCCTATAGCAATTGGCTTGCTATGTTGGCACACTCCAGAAGAGGAGTTCCGGGGCCGCTCTGTGTAATTCAATTGCACAGAGCAGGCAAGTATAACATATTTGTTTTTATTTCGACTTTACAATCCCTTTACACAGGTACTGTTTTGGATGTTTTCTTTTTCTAAGCATATTATCAATTTTTTTTCTTAACCACTTGCCACTGGGCCATATGCAAAAAAAATAAGGGTTTATGCTGTACTGTCTTATGTATGCTTCTGTTTTGTTTTGGGATCATGCTCAATTGTGCACCCCCAGCACTCTGACTGTTACTGACAGCTCCCTGTCACACAGTTATGTGCTGGTAGGATGGGCTCCTGATCACACAATCACTGTGATAGTCATGGCAGTAAGGGGTTAGCATTCTTGTAATTATTCTGGGTTGGTAGATCTATTTCCAATCTTAGATAAAACTACACATTCCTCACTCTTTCTTGTTGATAAGTTCACTGAAGGTTATGAATTATGTGTATATATATATATTTTATATATATTTTTTTTTTTTAGTCATTGCTTGGTGAATCAGAACCTGCTTCATTTTCCTGGACTTATGAAGAAATTAAAGAAGTTCATAAACGCTGGTGGCAGCTTCGAGACAATGCTGTAGAAATTTTTTTAACAAATGGAAGAACCTTGTTGCTTGCGTTTGACAATACCAAAGTATGTTTATAATTATTATGTATGGTATTTTATTTATTTTTTTTACGAAACTTTACTATTTTTCTTTTATCAATTAAAAAAAATGTCTTTTGAGTGTCCTGTTCTGGAAAAACCCATATGTATGCTGTAAATGATAAAGAGGAAACAAACCTCAAACCATTCCAATAGTTCAACGCAGAAGGCATAGTAGCTTTAATAGAGAAATGCAGTTTTTTCTATAAAATGTTTAAACTTTGGTTAACCAGTTACCGCCCGGCCTATAGCCAGATGGCGGCTAGGCGAACAGCTCGTCCCTCCAGGTAAACGCCATATGGCGTCCTTTCCGGAACGCGCATTGTGCATGCCCACAGGGCCGTGCTGCGGCATGATCTGTCACCGGCCGTGTACCTCAGACATAGCCGATGACAGATCTGTGTACTGGCCCCGTTGCCAATACCATGTGACCTGCTGTAACCAATCACAGCAGGTCACATGTCAGTTGTATACTATGGATGGCTTCCTTTCATGCCATCCATTGTGTACAAGTGTGTCTAGTTGTGAATGGTCACAGCGATCACATGCACAAACTGGGCCAATCATGATTAGTCATGGCCAAATCACAGCTAATCACAAAAAAAAAACCCTGAATGAATCGATTTCATTCAGGTAAATGCTTGCTTATAGCAAAGTACTTCTTTGCTATGAGCAAATTGTGTAAAAAAAAAAAAATACTGATCACTTCCCCATAGTAGTACAATGTTACTATGGTAA
This sequence comes from Staurois parvus, assembly GCF_062004578.1. Classification (NCBI taxonomy): domain Eukaryota; kingdom Metazoa; phylum Chordata; class Amphibia; order Anura; family Ranidae; genus Staurois; species Staurois parvus. The sequence goes on from NW_028317855.1 coordinate 5,473,393, forward strand.
CATTGTACTACTTTGGTCATAGTGAAATATGAAAAAAAATCTTAAAAAAAAAAAGAGAAGAAAATTTAATAAAAAATTTAAAATAATAAAAAAAATGTAAAAAAAAGTTTTAAAAAAATTATCTTTTTTTTTTTCTTTCGTACTGTCACCAGTGAGTGTCCCTGATCACTGCCATGCCAGTTATATGATGACACTATACTGCACTGAAGACAGTATGTAAAAAAAAAAATAGTGAAAATAGTTTTTTTAATTTCTTCATTTTCAGAAAAATTATGACAAAAAAATTACAACTTCAAAAAACTCGCCATGCCTGTTATGAAATACGTTGGACTGTCTACTTTGGAAAAAGGGTTCATTTGGGGGATATCTGTACTGTTCTGACATTCTTGGACCTCAAGAAATTATATTGGCTGTCAGTACTTCAGGTCTAGCAATTTTCAGATATATCCCATAGTTTGTGAATTCTAGAATTTCCTACAGACTAAATAAAAAATACTAATTTGGGTTATTTTCACCAAAGAAATGTAGCAGAATACATCTTGGCCTAAATTTATGATGAACAATTATTTGTTTGCAAACTTTTATAACAGAAACAAAGAAAAACGTGTTTTGTTTTGTTTTAATTTTCAGCCTTTTTTTGTTAATTTAGCAAAAAATAAAAACCCCAGTGGTGATTAAACACCACCAAAAGAAAGCTCTAGTTGTGTGAAGAAAATGATAACATTTTAGTTTGGGTACAATGTTGTATGACCGCACAATTGTCATTCAAAGTGTGAGAGCGCTGAAACCCGAAAATTGGCCTGGGCAGGAAGGGGGTAAAAGTGCCCGGTATGGAAGTGGTTAAAGTAGTACATTATGTCAGCCAAATTTGCTTCCAAATGCCACTGAGGTCACTACTGGATATATCAAGACTGTTTGGGTCAAATAGTAATAGCGTCTGTAACTTCTTACCCATTGTGTGCAGCCAGTGTTTTTTCCCAGGGAGCAACATGTTTCCAGCTGCTATCCTTTTCCTTGTCAAGCACATGCTTTATAGGCCTTCAGCCAATTCATCGAATGGCTTTTATTAGGTATTGCAGGAAGTGAACACTGTAGCTTCCATAATATTCCATAAAGATCTCTGGTTGTTTTTCATTTGGCTATGTGTGTATTTTCATATCAAAGCTAGATAATATTGGGCATATGTGTTTATACTGTATCTATATATATTATTTGTCAGGGTTAACTCATCCTGGCTGTAAAACATTGAGTGGAAGCTATATCCTGTATTCTGCTATCTATTTCTAGTACAGCTGTCTCTAAAATAAATGTCACTCGTTTTATTTTTATCTCAAAATATTTTGAAATGCGCAAAAAAAGAAATTGACCAGATTACCTTTTTAGATTAACAGAACTATTGGAGTTAATATTTCCCATGGAAAAAATATAAGTGATTCTAAAATGTAGTTATCTTTTTCTAAAGTAACAAACGTCATACTTACCTACTCTGTGCAATGGTTTTGCACAGAGCAGCTCTGTGTTTACTCTACTCTGGTCCCCCCTGGTGGCTGCCTTGATGCCACTTCTTCTCTGAGTACCCCTATAGCAAGCCCCTTGCTATGGTGGCACTCGTGGGCTTGATCTCAAGTCGGGCTGTGTGCACTCAGTGCTTTTCAGTCCCATTTCAGCTGTTCACAGTTGATTGACAACAGCCAATGGCTTGCTGCTGAGCCTCCTGTGAGAGAGGGGAGAGAAAAGCATGCTGTTGTAGATGGGCTCAGCATTGGATAGAGATCGGACTCGGGTAAGTATCTCAGGGGGCCAAAGAGGGAGCTGACATGTAAGGGTTTTTATTACTTTAACTTTTATGAATAGACCTCTAGGTAAACTTCTATAGTAGGATAAGAGTTTTAAGATTCTACAGATTTGTATATGTTTATAAGATGAAGTACAATTTTTTTTTTTTTTTTTTTTTTTTTTTAGGTGCGAGATGATGTTTACCAGAAAATTTTATCCAATAATCTTCCCAATCTGTTGGAGTATGGAAATATTACAGCTCTCACTCAGCTCTGGTGCTCTGGTCAAATAACCAATTTCGAATACCTTACACATTTAAATAAGCACGCAGGGCGCTCCTTTAATGATCTAATGCAGTATCCGGTTTTTCCATTTATTCTAAGTGATTACACAAGTGAGACACTTGACCTGAACAACACTAATATCTACAGGTAAAGTAATTTTGCTTTTTTGATTTTATTTGTTTACGCTGTAGTTTTAATATATTTTTTTATTGCTACTGATCATTCCCAGGTGGCAAGTGCTCTTTCTAAATCAAAACACTGGGTTGCCAAAATGTTGCCAGGGTGCTTCTCAGCTATTATGGACATGTTAGAAAGATGGACAGAAAGCTGCATTGAGTCAGGAGGTTTCAATAAAACTCCAGTGCAAAGCTGCTGTTAAAGTATTTAAAAATTGATTTAGCTTAATATTAGAAATAATTCTGAATAATGATAGACTCATGTGAAAGGGAAAGCTTTATTAAGAAAAAAATGCTAGATTCCTGCCTGTCTTGATTCAGTGGCTTATTTACTGACTCACAGACCTGAAAGCACGTAGTCAAGTGTGCTCTGTTTATTTTCCATTTGCTTGTTCCTTGAAGGTAAGGCAAAAATTTGGCTTAAATTAAAGCCAGAGCTGCCCATGAAAGCAGGCATGCGTAGAAGGCAGTCAGCAGTGGTTTCCCTATATCAATAGAGGGGTCGGATTTTATGGTATTAGTTTATCTTAGTGTTTTTGTCAGTATTTTTTTTTTTTTCATTGACTGATTCATTTTAATTTGTGGAATATAATTACTTAATTTTATATAATACAAAAAATATGTTGATTTGTATGAGAGCTGTTTTTTTCATATTTAATCCCTGTGAGACAATTATATTCATTAAATACTGGTCACTTCAGTAAAGTGATACTATTGATATCATGTGAAAGCAGACTACAGATGGGCAAATTCTGCTGTTCCCTTCGGACTGTAAGATTCTGCAGGATGCAACTTGTGTTTCCTGACCTCATTTCCAGCAATCTAAAGCCTTATTTTATTAAGAATTGAGAGTGATGATTTTTACACCCCCAGAAATGCAGTTACTTAGTACCTACTGGCTAGTACTGTGCTGCTCTGCCATTTGAATTTCATCTACTTATTAATTTGCAGGAATCTTGTCAAGCCTATTGCTGTACAATCTAAAGAAAAGGAAGATCGGTACATAGATAATTACAAGGTAATTTTGTAAAATTCAATTTAAAACAAAAAAGTTTGTAGAAGATATCATGGCTGCTCCAATGAGCCCTTAAAGCAAAAGTTATTCCTTTTTAGTAATTTACAGGTATTGTAAGTATTGGTCATTTTCTCATTGCAACTCCGTAGCATAGGCTTATAAAGACTGCCTATGGAAAATATATAATATGTACTTAAAGAAGTGTGGGAAATGGAAAAAAAAAAAACATACATACAGTCAGGTCCATAAATATTGGGACATCGACACAATTCTACCATTTTTGGCTCTATACACCACCACAATGGATTTGAAATGAAACGAACAAGATGTGCTTTAACTGCAGACTGTCAGCTTTAATTTGAGGGTATTTACATCCAAATCAGGTGAACGGTGTAGGAATTACTACAGTTTGCATATGTGCCTTCCACTTGTTAAGGGACCAAAAGTAATGGGACAATTGGCTTCTCAGCTGTTCCATGGCCAGGTGTGTGTTATTCCCTCATTATCCCAATTACAATGAGCAGATAAAAGGTCCAGAGTTCATTTCAAGTGTGCTATTTGCATTTGGAATCTGTTGCTGTCAACTCTCAAGATGAGATCCAAAGAGCTGTCATTATCAGTGAAGCAAGCCATCATTAGGCTGAAAAAACAAAACAAACCCATCAGAGAGATAGCAAAAACATTAGGCGTGGCCAAAATAACTGTTTGGAACATTCTTAAAAAGAAGGAAGGCACCGGTGAGTTCAGTAACACCAAAAGATTCGGAAGACCACGGAAAACAACTGTGGTGGATGACCGAAGAATTCTTTCCCTGGTGAAGAAAACACCCTTCACAACAGTTGGCCAGATCAAGAACACTCTCCAGGAGGTAGGTGTATGTGTGTCAAAGTCAACAATCAAGAGAAGACTTCACCAGAGTGAATACAGAGGGTTCACCACAAGATGTAAACCATTGGTGAGCCTCAAAAACAGGAAGGCCAGATTAGAGTTTGCCAAACGACATCTAAAAAAGCCTTCACAGTTCTGGATCAACATCTTATGGACAGATGAGACCAAGATCAACTTGTACCAGAGTGATGGGAAGAGAAGAGTATGGAGAAGGAAAGGAACTGCTCATGATCCTAAGCATACCACCTCATCAGTGAAGCATGGTAGTGTCATGGCGTGGGCATGTATGGCTGCCAATGGAACTGGTTCTCTTGTATTTATTGATGATGTGACTGCTGGCAAAAGCAGCAGGATGAATTCTGAAGTGTTTCGGGCAATATTATCTGCTCACATTCAGCCAAATGCTTCAGAACTCATTGGACGCCGCTTCACAGTGCAGATGGACAATGACCCAAAGCATACTGCAAAAGCAACCAAAGAGTTTTTTAAGGGAAAGAAGTGGAATGTTATGCAATGGCCAAGTCAATCACCTGACCTGAATCCGATTTGAGCATGCATTTCACTTGCTGAAGACAAAACTGAAGGGAAAATGCCCCAAGAACAAGCAGGAACTGAAGACAGTTGCAGTAGCGGTCTGGCAGAGCATCACCAGGGATGAAACCCAGCGTCTGGTGATGTCTATGCGTTCCAGACTTCAGGCTGTAATTGACTGCAAAGGATTTGCAACCAAGTATTAAACAGTGAAAGTTTGATTTATGATTAATATTATGTCCCGTTACTTTTGGTCCCTTAACAAGTGGGAGGCACATATGCAAACTGTTGTAATTCCTACACCGTTCACCTGATTTGGATGTAAATACCCTGAAATTAAAGCTGACAGTCTGCAGTTAAAGCACATCTTGTTCGTTTCATTTCAAATCCATTGTGGTGGTGTATAGAGTCAAAAATGGTAGAATTGTGTCGATGTCCCAATATTTATGGACCTGACTGTATAAACCACGGGTGTCAAACTGGTGGCCCTCCAGCTGTTGCCAAACTACAAGTCCCATGAGGCACTGCAAGATTGACAGTTACAAGCATGAACCCCAAAGGCAGAGGAATGATGGGACTTGTAGTTTTGCAACAGCTGGAGGGCTGCCAGTTTGACACCCCTGATATAAACAAACATACATACTCACCTCTATGGCTGCAGCATTTCTGTAATGCTGCAGTTGTTCCCCGCTGGCTCTAAGCCCTAGAATTGAGTGATCAACTGATCTCTCATTTCCCAGGACCACTTTGAGCAGTGAGTAGTAACTGTCAGTCACTACTCTCTGCTCTGCTTGAGAGGCTGAGCAAGCATCCGGTCAGGCATCTGGGTGGATTCTGGCATTGTTTATCCTGCTGTCAGCTGTTTCTGGGTCACAGGAGTGCAAAACTAAGTGCTCTCCTGTGACTCATAAGAGAAGTATGACCAAACAAGCTTTGGCAATACTTCTCTTTTAATTTACACAAAACGGTAACAAAACTATGCAATGTCTGCTTTTTGTTATTTCACTTGTAAAGTTTTGAAAAAAAAAACATTTCAGCTTGGCTTTCAGTAAATGTATTGATTGAGTGCCAGTCTTTAAATCGGCTTTGATACTTTGGTCTCCTGCTAAAGGAACAGTCCTCTCCTTGGATTTGACTCATAGATTGGACTACTTGGCCTTGATCTTGGACATGGCCTTGTCCAGGATCTTACTGCATTGTCACAAACTTCTGTACCTCCGCTCACATGCTGGGCCCTCCAGCCTCCCGGTTGGCTCTCTATTTTGTGACTCCATGAAGGTCTTTGGGTCCAATAGTAGCCTCTTTCGTGGTAGTGCATATGCCCAGCTTCACTCCAGACCATTGCAACCAAATTTTCTGGCAGCATAGGACAAACATACTACATTCTTAGAGAGCCCCCTTGCATCTGATCTGCAAGGTCAGACTTTATCGGGCTTTACGGGGAAACCTTATAATATCTAAGGTTCTCATGATGGATGCCAGTCTATCAGGCTGCGGAGGAATCGTTGACTACCCCACCAGAATGTTGTCAGACAGTGCCATGACATCAACCATCAAGGAGGCACCAGATGTATTCAAAGAGAAAATGAAGAAAGAAGAATTGATGCCCTGTCAGTTGTTCCCATCCCAAGCATGAAAAATTGTCAGGTGGACTTACTCAGCCATCAGTATCTGGATCTGGGAGAATGGGTTCTCAACCCAGAGTAGTCTAAGCCTATTGCCATTAGTGGGGGATGCCAGATGGTCATTTACAGTTGTCTAGATTCAACAACAAACTAGACAGGTTTGTCCCCAGGTCCAGGTACCCTCTGGCCTTCGTGGGATCAGCTGAACATGATCTTCTCCTTTCCTCCTGCAGCTTCTCCCTTGTCTGCTCCACAGGATCCAGATGGAGGACATTCCAGTGATTACACTGAACTGAACCAGAGGACATGGTACTCAGACACTGGCGAACTCTCCTTAGACCCTTCCATATCGGATCTTCTATCAGAAGGGCTGGTCCATATTCCTTCTTCTTGGTTGCTCGCTTTAATAGCATGGCTCTTGAAGTCGACTTCTTACAAAGTCTGCCATTAAACCTGGAATGTCTACTTTGCATGGTGTGAGGCTAGGATGCATTCTGTCCCTTTTCTGGTCTGGTCTGGACCAGCATGTGACCTTGAGTACCATCAAAGGGCAAATCTCAGCTTTGGCTGCCTTGTTTCAAAGAGCGTTGACATGTCATTCTTTGGTTAAGGCCTTTGCACAGGGTGTTGCACACATTTCTCTCTCTGTACATTCCTCTGTAACCCCTTTGGAATTTAAGGTTCTTTCTGCTTTCATAGGTCACCCTTTGTACACATTAGGTTTATTCCCTTGTCTGACCTCATTCTGCTTTTTTTAATGCCATTACCTTGGTGCGGAGGGTCTCCTACTTAGTGGCCTTGTCCCATAACAAGCCTTTTATAGTGTTATACAGGAATAAGGTTGTCCTGAGCCTTAAATCCTCATTTTCCCCAAGGGTTATTTTCTCCTTTTGCCTCAACCAGAACATTGTCCTCCCCTCCTTATGTCCTGGTCTGAAACTTTCCAAGGAAATTTCTCTCTACTGCCTGACTTATTACACGATGTGGGAGTCCACCATATTGCTACAACCTCCTTTCAGTAATCAAATTCCTTCTTTGTCCTTACAGAAGATTCCAACAGGGGGCTTCCAGCTTCATTCAAGTCCATAATCTAAAGGATAGGGTTTCTTACATGCTAAGGCACACTCCACCAGATCAGTTAGTGCTTCATAGCCATCTCAGCATCAGGCATCCGTTCTTCAGATTTGCAAGGCTTCTATCATTCTTTTCACATGTTTAGGTTTTAACAAATGGATTTTCATGTCTCCTCTGATGCCAGTTTTGGCCATGAGGTGCTGCAAGTTGTTCTCGGTGTTCTTCAAGAGCTCTTCTTGACCAGTTTGTTAATTGTGCCTGTTGACTTTGTTTGCTGTATGGGACACCCCTCATTTTTGCCTGCTTTTGGACATTCCATGGTAATGACCAAGTTAGCGTGTGCTGTACAATTCAGAAGATAGGATTTTTGACTTCCCAGTAAAATCCATTTCTTGGAGTGCAGTGTAGGACACAAATCCCTTCTCTCGCCTCAAAGCTGAGGTTTGTTGTGAGTGTAAGGGTTTGTATAGGAGATGTCCCTACAGCTTTCGTTTTAGCCAGTGTCTAATCACCTAGAGGTAGCTGCATATAACCCATTGCTTTGACTAACATTCTGTGTTCCATACTGTACTTACGAAAAAGATTTTACTGGTAAGTAAAAAATCCTATGATTTTTGGTACTTATGTATGTAATTAAATCTGCCTTTATATCCCTTATCTATAATATTCATCTTAGGAGGATGTACATTGAAAGAGGTAGGGCCATCATTGTGAACCAGTTATGCTTCATGCCAATTAGAGTGTTGTCAATCTAATATAACAAACTTAGTGGCAGGGCAAACAGATTCTTGACCAAGTTGGACAGCTTAGAGTAAACCTTTTCTAGGTTAAATTGATTGCTGCTGCTAACCTTGTTTTGAAAGTTGTAGTTGCCTAGCTATTTTGTTAAGTATTTTTAAAGCCACTGAAGTCTTTGACGACTTGCTCATTCTGGGTTAGTGACTGATGGTATCTACTCCATGACTGTAAGGCAGGGGTGCTCAACCTGTGACCCCCAGGCCACATGTTTCCCTCGTAGCCCTGTGATGTGGCCCATGACCTCAAACCAGGGAAGCGCACGTCTATTATATCCTGTGGGTTTGGTGCGCTTTCTGAAAGCACACCAAAGCTCCTAAATGCATGAGTTTTGGTGTGCATTCAGAAAGTGCACCACATCCCCAAGATATAATAGAAGTGTATTACAAAGAGTGGGAAAGCTGCAGGTGCACTGTGCTGCACCTGCGGAGCTGGTAGACCACAACACATCAGTGTGGAAACAGCTTTTTAGGGGACTCAGGACAGTAAGGGCTCATTTACATTTGCAGTTTGGGGTTTCCACCCCTGCCCCCCTCAAAAAAAATCAATCACATATCCCCCTTTGCCAATCAGGTACAACTGCACCCTATCAGCCAGTCACAACTTTCCCTATTAGATAGAGATCCCTATAGAGCCTCTCCCTACAACATTCCTCTATAGTGTGCCCCCCTCATCATTTACAAATCTCCATCTCCAGCCAGCACTCATTACACACTTTTCACATTTATGTAATCCATGTGGTGTCCTCTTCACCTTCTCACCTCTTGCTATAACCCTCAAAATGCTGAACCCCCATGCCGGGTTGCATCATGGCTCATTCACTTTGCCACTTAAGCAAAGCATTGCAGTCACAGCATGGGTACAGCCTTGCATTGCGGTGTTGCTTTGTTTGGGTGGGTAGTAAAAGCATGGCTCAACTGCCTGCTTTAACCCCTGCCACTTGCATGAATGAGACCTTAAAATGCTGATGTTATAAAATGAACGTGTGTGCTGTGACCATAGACCCTCATGACTCTTGACTTTGTATATTAAAGGCTGTTTCAGTTTGATAAACTAACTGTTATTTGAAGTTAATATCACTGCTATTTTTGACTAGATGTTTCATCTTAATTTTAGTATTTGGAAGATGAATACTGTAAAGGAGATAAAGAAGATGATCCAATGCCTCCAGTGCAGCCATATCATTATGGATCACATTATTCAAACAGTGGCACCATACTGCATTTCATGGTCCGAATGCCTCCTTTCACCAAAATGTTCCTGGCATATCAAGGTCTGATTAAACAATAACATTATTGTCTTTATTTTTGTTTTTGTTTTTTTTTAGGGTGAAATCTATAGATGGAAATGTTTAGTGATGTGTGTAAAGCAGCTTCTCTTGAACTATGTGTGATATTAAACAATTAGATTTTTTGGGGGGACATTTTATTAATCTTTGGATTTTGAATATTGTATTATTTGTAAACCGTATGGGAGATTTGTGGTGCCGCTCGAGGCTGGATGCAGGTGAAAGCCACCCCACCGGCAGAGGGAGGAGCAGCATCCCAAGTTAATCCAGAAACTAATGTGGTATATGGAGGAGCAGACGCCGCTCAAAACCGATCCCCAAAGTCAGACAATGGTGGCATGTTGTAGATGGCCTCATCCCCTTCGGGCTTGGTGAAGGGCCCTGATGAAGTCACATGTTAAGAGTGACGATACGCGTTGGCGGTGACGCACTTCCGGTCGGATGCCTTCTATATTTACATTGGACACCCATGCAAGTACATCTGATCTGAGGTTTGATTTACATGTGATGTACAAGATGATTTTAAATGTGAGCATATTCGATATGTGATACTTTGGTGAATAAATAGTTTTACACTATGCAAGCATTCACTTCTATTTTCTGAGGGATCAAGTGGCTGCAGCCACCTTATGTGCCTGAAGAGGAGATCTGCTGCCCTGTGAGCCTGTGCTGGAATCTGTACATGAGGGGAGGTCAGTGTGGAGAGCTGTGGAGGATTACCTACTATTAAGGGTCCATGTGTTAGTGATCCTGAAGGCCTTTTGACCCTGTGCGGGTCGCAAGAGGGAGGTGAGCGGGCAATTAAGCCATTTTTGGATATCTCTGCACATTTATCAGCACTTTTTTTTTTTTTTCCTTCTTCAAGAATTGCTGTGGACTTTATATATGGTTTTTTGTATATTGTCAGATGTTTTACACCTCACGGCACTTTATATATTTATTCATATTTGTTTGCATGATCAGTTCTTAGTTTATGCGTTTATTGGGATGCACGTGTGTTTTGTGTTGTATGGTGGGAACTGATTTTTAGTTCCGGTGGGAGTTTTTTTAGCACATTGAGTCCTGTTGTGACATACTTGTTTGATTTGGAGCACTATTGGATCCCATTGGATTACTTGGGGCACCATTTATGTTATTTGGTCCTTTTAGGACCTCGTATTGACACCTGTCACATGTGATTATTTATGAGTTTTTTGACACTATTTAATATTGTGTATTTGTGTCACTAATTTTGCACTGTTTCACTTATTCATTTATGTGTGAAGAATTTTTATGGTAGTAGCGCTGCATCATTTGTGTTTCATTTATATTTTTTGTCTATCGGTATATGACTGTATGTAGCAGCTTTACCTTTGTTGGTAGGTATTAGTTTTTAGGTAGGAGCGCAGGAGTTTGTCACATTGATTAAAGAACACATATTAAAGAGACATAGAAGGAGACATATTATAATATGGGCATAGAGAAAGATATGTAACGTTAGAAAACGAAATGCAGAAGGAATAAAACATTAGATATAAAAAAGAAAAATAAAGCAAAATGATAAAAAGAAAATGTATGAGAAAATGTGTAGAAATATGTAATGAATAAAAATTAAAAAAAAAGAATAAAGACATTTTTTCTGTCTTCTCTTTTTTGATTTTCCTTCCTGTTTATTTTTCTTGTTTATCGTTTTCTCTCCTTTTTCACATATGTTCCCCTGATTGGTTTATTTCTTTTAGTATTTTTTATTTTTTCATTCTCTCACTTTACATATCTTTCTCTATGCCCATGTTATAATATGTCTCTTTAGTATTTCTTCTTTAATGTTTTTTCTGTACCTCCCGCAAACACACCTGTCTTCCCAGCCGATGATGCTACTTTTAGTTCTCTGGCTGTCTGTTTCCTATGCCTCTGTGACCAAGCCCCGATGGGCAGAGCTAAAAGCATCAGAGGGCATGGCTGGAGCTGTGGTTGAGGTAATCTACAACACTCCACCATTGTCTGACTCCAGGGATCGGTTTTGAGCAGTGTCCACTCCTCCATATTTTATCAAATGTTAATGTTCCTTAGTTATTGTAGTTTATAAATAAATGTGTTCGTTTTCTTACAGATCAAAGTTTTGATATCCCTGACAGAACATTTCATTCTATGAATACAACATGGCGTTTGTCTTCCTATGAATCAATGACTGATGTCAAAGAGCTTATTCCGGAATTTTTCTATTTGCCTGAATTTTTGGTGAATAGAGAAGGTAAGTTATTTTTTACAAATGAAATATTGCTTTAGGTTGGCATAAGATTTAAAGTGGAACCGAACTGAAAAAAGTGAAGATTTGCTTAGTTATTGTATATTTTATCTAAAATTCCTCCTGAAAACAACAATGCACTTCTTGGTATATGAGCAGCCTTTGGTACTCTTTTGGTACTCCAGCATCATACAGTGGATATAGAAAAGAATCGCTTCCCTTTAAAATAATCACATGTTGCTTTGCATAAATAATCATGAAATGCAGCGCTAGTCAAATGATGAATAAAACAATGATAAAATATGAAAAAACGTGCGCCGTGGAGCGCTAGGGATATTCGTGAAAGTAGTGTCTGGATATGACACATAAAGTGCAATAGTGACACAGATCTGCATAAATAGGTAAAAACGTCCAATACATATAAATGGGTGAATTCTGTGACTCCATTGGATGGAAAAATGAGTATATCTTACACTAACCAGAAAGCACAATTATAAGCGCATTTGAGTAAATTACACCACTCCTGGTCACCTGTATCCTAAAGGTAACCCAGGGGATCATCTGGCACACATCTGCACATCAGTTGATCATCCGGCTGCTACTCTCCAGGTTTCCAGGGTAAATCCCATCCGGTGTAAATGGACCAGTATTAGGCAATAGGAAAATCAGGAATCCACCTTAAAAAGCTCATCAATAAACAAGCCAGTGAAAGAGTGCCTAATAGTGCAGTAATTTTTTATTTAATTCGCATGAATTGTGTAAAAACATAGTGCACGCACATCTGGCAGTGAAAACAGAAACATGATGGCCACCGGCCGTCCTCGTGGCCTGTGCGGCGTAACGTCACTGGCTTGGCTCCTCTCTAACGTGTTTCGTGCTTGTGCATGTTTTCGAAGGGAGCATGCCAAAGCCTGAAGTCTACTTATATATGTTGCCGCACGCATGCATGGTTCGCTCATTAAACGCCATATTGGTGTAGCCGCGCATGCACAGTGCATCCGAGAACGGCTATATTAGTGGCGATAGTCATTATGCAGCAAGGGGAAGAACGGACCTATATAAGATCCACTGGAATGTTTAACTTAAAGCACCTAATAGGTGATTTGGGGTAATTAAATAGTATTGTGGCAATTAAGAAATGCTAATGTGGGACAAGTCTATTAACCTATCCCAGCGACACAAGGACAAGCTTAAATGTACGCCCGGACTAAGACGTACCGGAAGTGGCAGGGCCATTTTTTTGAGGTCCTGTCTAAGTTATCATAAAATAACGAGACCCAATAATAAATGGTCAGAGTAAATGACCAATTGTACAATCCTTCGTACTACAGATCCCAGATAATATGTGTGATTTTAAATTGCGTTGTTCCTTTGCATATTACAATAACAGATATCCTAATCAATAATTGAAACGTGATGTGACATTAATTAAATAAAATAACATACACATAAATATAATTAAATCACAAATGATAAAAAACAAGCCAGATGTGCAAATACATATATATATATTAAAAACAATCAAGTATAATAAAAAAAGGGGGATCCAAATATGACCATAAAATGAAATTAAGATCTCAAAATGTAAAGGTAAAAAAATGATAAACTAAAATGAAGATAAAATTAAAAAGGACCCCAAAATTACAAGAATGCAGGGATACACATGATACTAAAAAAGTAACAAAAGATGATAAAAAGATGAAAAATTAATGCACTGGGATAGTAATATATAATGTATTATATAATATACAGTTGCAAGAAAAAGTATGTGAACCCCTTGGGATTACGTGGAGTTTTGCATGAATTGGGTATAAAATGTGCTCTGAACGTCATCTAAGTCACAACAATAGAAGAACACAGTCTGCTGAACATAATACTACACAAACATTAAATGTTGCCATGGTTTAATTGCACATAACATGTAAACATTTACAGTGCAGGGAGGAAAAAGTATGTGAACCTTTGGACTTAATAACTGGTTGACTCTCCTTTTGCAGCAATAACCTCAACCAAACGTTTCCTGTAGTTGCAGATCAGACCTGCACAACGATCTGGAGTAATTTTGGACCACTCCTCTTCACAAAACTGTTTCAGTGTAGCAATATTCTTGGGATGTCTGGTGTGAATCGCTCTCTTAAGGTCATGCCACAGCATTTCAATCGGGTTGAGGTCAGGACTCTGACTGGGCCACTCCAGAAGGCGTATTCTGTGCTGTTGCAGCCATTGTTTTGTTGAATTACTTGTATGCTTTGGGTCATTGTCCTGTTGCATCACCCATCCTCTGCGGAGCTTCAGTTGGCGGACAGATGGTCGTACGTTTTCCTGCAAAATGTCTTGATAAACTCTGGAATTCATTTTCCCATCAATGACAACAATCCGTCCAGGACCTGAGGCAGCAAAGCAGCCCCAAACCATGATGCTCCCTCCGCCACGTTTTACAGTGGGGATGAGGTTTTGATGTTGGTGTGCTGTGCCTTTTTTTCTCCAAACATAGTGTTGTGTGTTCTTCCAAATAACTCAATCTTGGTTTCATCTGTCCACAGTATATTTTGCCAGTAGTGCTGTGGAACATCCAGGTGCTCTTTTGCAAACTTCAAACGTGCTGCAATATTCTTTTTGGACAGCAATGGCTTCCTCCGTGGTGTCCTCCCATGTACTCCATTCTTGTTTAATGTTTTCCTTATTGTAGATGTGTCAACAAAAATGTTAGCATGTGCCAGAGATTTCTGTAGGTCTTTAGCTGACACTCTGGGATTCTTCTTTACCTCATGCAGCATTCTGCGCTGTGCTCTTGCAGTCATTTTTACAGGACGACCATGCCTAGGGAGAGTAGCAACAGTGCTAAACGTTCTCCATTTGTAGAAAGTCTGTCTTACCGTGGACACATGAACATCAAGGCTTTTGCAGATACTTTTGTAACCCTTTCCAGCTTCATGCAAGTCAACAATTCTTGATCGTAGGTCTTCTGAGAGCTCTTTTCTGCAAGGCATGGTTCACTTTAGACAGTGTTTCTTGAAACCAGCAAACCCAAAACAGGTGTGTGTTTTTTAAGGGCAGGACAGCTGTCAGCAACACATCCAATATCCTCACACTGACTGGAGTCAAAGTTGGCTCACTCTTGGCTCCAATTAGCTCTGGGAGAAGTCATTAAGCTAGGGCCTCACATACTTTTTCCTCCCTGCACTGTGAATGTTTACATGTTATGTGCAATTAAACCATGGCAACATCTAATGTTTGTGTAGTATTATGTTCAGCAGACTGTGTTCTTCTATTGTTGTGACTTAGATGACGTTCAGAGCACATTTTATGCCCAATTGATGCAAAACTCCACGTAATCCCAAGGGGTTCACATACTTTTTCTTGCAACTGTAAAAATATTATATAAGGTATACTATATATAAAAAATTCTAAAATACTAAAAAATATATATATGACCAGTTAAAACGAGGGAGATTAAACAAGGGACAAAATGTGGATGGAAAGAAAAAGTATACACATATGTCAATAATAATATTAGCTTGTGTCGATCAAACAATTAATATCAAGATCGACATTCAAGCCTTGGAAACAAAGTGGATTTTTCAACTGCATTCACTTGTTCCACATCATGGATACAGTTCTGCGTTTGTGCATTCTTCTCCAGTGTTGCTTAGTGATATCAATACCCACGAATTTTGAACAGGATGGATTCCTATTATGGAAATCACGGAAATGTTTAGAGAGGGAATGTTCTTTGTATCCTCTTTTAATATTATATAAATGTTCCCTCAATCTGTCTGAGTCTTCTCATTGTTCTCCCAACGTACTCTTTACAGCAAGAGCATTCCAAAAGGTAGACCACATGTGTGCTGTTGCAAGTAACAAGTGACCGTATATCATACGTCTTCCCTGTTACATTGGAGCAAAAAGAACTTGTGGGTTTTTTATGAACCCCATTATGAAGACATAGCATGCATCTATTCCATGGGTAGAAACCTCTAAGACCAAAACCAAAAGATAATTGTTTGGGGGGATTGACTACATTTGGGGCTAGAGTGTGCCTTAACGAAGCTGCTTTTCGGTATGTGATCTCTGGGTAGTCCGATAGGGCATTACCTAGTACAGGGTCATTCTTGAGAATAGCCCAATTCTTTTTGATGATTTTCGCAACCTCCTTATACTGCACAGAGACGTTCATAATAAAAGGACAAAACTTATTTGGTTTGGAGGTATCTTTGGGGGTAAAGAGATCCTCTCTGTTCAAGCAGCCAACTTCTGTAATTTCTTTTTCTAAAATAGCTGGGTTATATCCTTTTTCCAAGAATCTATTCTTAAGTATATTGGCTTGTGAAGCAAAATCCTCCATGTCATAGTTTCTACGCAAGCGGAGGAATTGTCCCTTTGGGATATTACTCAGCCAACTTGGATGGTGGCAACTATCCATAGGGATATAACTATTTTTATCTGTAGTCTTAAAAAAGGTTTTAGTAAAAATCCCAGTGCCATTGTTAAAAAGGATGATTGTTAAAAAGTTAATTTCACTATAGTCATATTGATAGGTAAGTTTAATATTTAAATCATTAAAATTGAGGGTAGTGAAGAAGTTAAGAGAAAATTCATCCCCCTGCCAAAGTAAAAGTATATAGTCAATATAACGCCGGTAAAAAATGAGGTCTGGCCAATCCCTAGAGTAGATAAGGTCCTCCTCCCATCTAGACATAAAGAGGTTGGCTAAACTCGGGGCAAATTTGGCACCCATTGCTACGCCTGTGGTCTGCAAATAGTATTTGTCGCAAAACCAGAAGTAGTTATGACTTGTAGTAAAATTGAGGAGTTCCAGAATGAAACTTCTCTGTGGCGTTGTAATATCTGTGGCTGTATTAAGATAAAATTCAGCCACAGCCATTCCATCTGCATGTTTTATATTACTATATAAAGCCGCACGTCCACTGTGACCAGATATGTCGGAGTGTGGAGTTTTCTCTTTTAAGTCAATACTTGTTTGGTATCCTTAAGGAGAGTGGGGGTACACACCAGAGGCTGGAGGTTCCGCGAACTAAGGGAACCAATGCTGCTTACTATGGGCCTACCAGGAGGGTTAATGGGGTCCTTATGAACTTTGGGTAAGCAGTAGAGGATAGGTAGTTTAGGGGCAACTGGACAAAGGTAATCTTTTTCTTTTTTGTTCATGATGCCATTATCAAAGCCTCTTTTTATGATCCCCTTTAGAATCTTTTTATATTGTGCTAGAGGGTTCTTATCCAGTATGGTATAGGTATCCTTGTCCTCTAGAATGTTATATACTTGTGTAAGGTAGTCTGCCTTATCAAGAACTACAGCCTGAAATGAAGACACACAGTTTTGGTTTCATCCATCTGTTTTTACCCAGTGCAACTTATAACATCCAACTGAAAGATATACCACCAACATGTCAGAAAAAAAATAAAACAAAAAAATTCAGAATTACTGAGTTGGAAAAAGGATCACCCTCCTCCTAAAAATGACTTTTAAACTCAGTCAAGTGTAGCTAATCATGACCTTAATGGCACACAAAGCTATGTGACTTTCAGCTGTGGTCATTTTGATTAGCTCAGCATTAAAAGAGCTTTCTTGGAGCATTTAAATCCCTGGTAGTGCTGCAGCAAACTCTGTCAAAAGATCTCTGGGATAAAGTTGTGGACAGGTACAAGTCAGGAAATGGATACAAAAAACGTAAAAGGCTCTATCAATGTCTAGAAACCCGGTGAAGTCTATTATTAAGAGGAAGGTATTTGGTACAGCACAGACTCTCCCTGGATCAGGATATTGCTCCAAAACTGAATGAAAGAGCCAGGAAGAAACTGGTCAGAGGCGTTACCAAGAGGCTTACAGCAACTCTGAAGCAGCTGCAGGAATTTATGACAAAGAGTGGTCATTGTGTGCATGTGAAAACAATATCACAAACTCTCCACACATGTGGCCAGTATGGGAGGACTGCAAGAAAAATGTTGCTCCTCCAGAAAGGCCTCATGCGGTCATGACTGAGCTTTGCCAAAATGCACCTTGAAGATTCTGAGGCCACATGGAAAAAGGTATCAGATGAAAATTACACCATTTGTACATCAAAGCATGGAGGTGGTAATATCCTCTTATGGGGGTGTTAATCTGCAGCAGAGACTGGAGCACTTGTCAGGATAGAAGGAAAAATGGATGGGACAAAATACTATCCAATTCTTGAGGAAAATCTCCTGCCGTCTACCAGAAAGTTGTCAATGGGAAGGAGGTTTATCTTCCAACATGCAAATGACACAAAGCCCACAGCAAAAATGATCAAACAGTGGTTGAAGGAGAAAAAGGTGAATGTCCTTGAATGGCCTAGTCAGAGCCCAGACTTAAACCTCATTGTCAATCTGTGGAATAACTTGAATACTGCAGTCTACAAATGGTCACCATCAAATTTAACTGAACATGAGCAGTTCTGCAAAGAGGAGTAGGCAAATATTGCAATGTCTAGATGTGCAAAGTTAGTAGAGACATATCCCAACAAACTAAAGGCTGTAATTTAAAGCACAAGGTGGTTCAGCAAAATACTAACACAAAGGGGTGATCCTTTTTCCAACTCAGTGATTCTGTTTTGAATTAAAAAAAAAAAGAAAAAAACTCTGACATGTTGGTGTTATATTTTTCACTTGGATGTTACAAGTTGCTCCGAGTAAATGCAGCTGGATAAAAAAAAAACGGTGTCGGTCTTCATTTCAGGCTGCAAAGCAACAAAATGTGATTATTTTAAAGGGGGGTGATTCTTTTCTATACCCACTGTAGCTATATATCTGCAGTATGATATTAAGGCACCATGCCTCTGACTACTAATCTTGGGAAATTTGGAGTAAAATTTGATATCACTTCTGTGCTGTTTGTTTTCTTTCTGGAAACACTGTTGTGAGACACTAAGTCCCAGGCTCATAACCCACAGTCTTAATTGATCCTTTGATTTTGCAACCATTAGATCTCATGCCTGTTGCACTGAACTAATGTGTTGCTTTGCTTGTGGCTATAGTATATTTCATATCCAGAAGTCTCCTCTCTGTACATATGTGGAAGACTCTAAATGTTAATCTGCTGAACAGCAGTTCAAAAGAATGCTTTTTGAAAAAAAGCGCCTTTTTTGTTGTAATTCTTTGTATTTTTGGTAGGCTTCAGAACAATCAAACAACATTTGCATATATACAGCAGAGCACAACATTGAACAGACACCGCTACAAGACATAAGAGATTTGAGACTAGTAGTCAGAACTTAAGCCATAATACAAATTTCAGTATGGAGGATGGCTCTGGAAGATGACAGACTATTCTAGGTCTCCAGGGGGTGGACAAACAAAATGCCCCACTAAATTGTAATTTTTAATATTGCAATGGCACAAAAAATAAGAGGGGGAAAATAAAAAATGTGGGGGGGTAGGAAAGAGGAGGAGGGGGAAAAGGGGAAATGGAGCTCCTATCCTGCTACCTGTGGGAGGTCTTCCATTAAGATGATTCTGAAATTGAAGCCAATAGAATTACATCTTACGGAAGCTCTCTTTCTGGTGGCGCAATGACAAGATGAGGTCCTCCATACTCTGGAACTCATTTACTGCATTTATCCATTGGTTAATGGATGATGTTAGTGGTGGCTTCCAATTGGAGGAGGTACAAGACTTTGCGGCATTTTGGAGGTGGGTAGTTAAGGATTGTTTGCATTTCCGCTTTGAAGAAGTACCTAACTGCAAAATGCTCGGTCATCAATCAAATTTTGCTCAGTGAGATCGTGTATCAGGGTACAAACTCGGGACCAGAAAGGACCGGTCCCCAGGTATATCCAGAATATATTTAATAGCCTCTTATTGCAGCCACACCAACAGATGAGGGATACCTCTGTGAGAATTATATTTAATTTAGCAGGGTCCCTGCCTAGTTTGTATCTTGCCTCTTGAAGTCTGGATGAAACTGAGGATTTATGAGCAAAGAATAAGATCTAATTTAGTTGCTAGTGGGAAAATTGCTGGCCTAGATCTCTCTCCAATGCAGTCAAGTAGGAGAGCATGCAGTTCTCAAGAAGAGATGTCAGTGCAGCGTAAGCAATTGAAAGCCCATGTCTCATCAGAGTTGAATCCCTGCAGGATCTTTCAAGGGTTGAAAGTGGTGGAGGAGTCTCACCCCTGGGTTGCAGGGCCAAACGAAAATGTCTGAGCTGGAATGCGTGTCAGCTTGACGGGGGGGGGGGGGGGGGGTTAGTCCATTACGATTTGGATAAAGGGGGTGATTTTTCAAGTGCCCCCTTCTTTAAAGTCTATCAGCTGAAAGATGTTAAAAGACAGGAAAGGGTGAAATCTGGGGTCTTGACATCCAGGAGGAAAGGCATGGTTACCCATGACTGGCACCATAGGGGTATTGGGTAAAGTGTGAAAGGTTACCTGTTTCAAATGGCGCATGACTCTCCAGGTGGTGCCAGTCAATGGATTATTTCTAAGAGATGGAGGGGGAGGGGTTCTGGGAGCCAGGAAAGGGATGCTGCTTGCTCCAAAGCCACCCAGCTAAGTAAATTGCTTGGTAATAGCGAAGTGGGTCTGGACAGCCCACATCTCCATGTAATTTAGAGTAGCTAAGAGTTTCCCAATGTATTCTGGGGGTGCAGTCTGCCCACATACGTTTAGGAGCTCTTGAGTATAAGAAGGATTTGGAATAGAAATTGGAAGGGTTTGTAGCAGGGGCAACTAATGGGGTAACACATTCATTTTAAGTTTTTTTATCTTGTTTTACTAAGTTTTAACACATTTAAAGTGCAAAAGAAAGCCACGTATATGTCAGACCATAAAGACATATGTAAGTCCATTATAAGTTACAATCACTTATCAACATATGTAGATAATTCAACACATTCATTTTTAGAATGCAATTCCTTCCAAACAAGGAATGTGAAAGGTGTTGCCATTTTTGAAGGCTCCTGCGGTGGGTCACTAGTAAAAGGGGAAAATTTTCTTTCAAAGTATTAGAGGGACAGTGTCAGACACCTAGATATTTCAGCTCCCCCCCCCCCCCAGCCCTTTGAATTGGAAAGTTTCCCTGGACCGCTTGTAATCTAGCTTTTGGAAGGTTAACATTTAATGCTTCAGATTTGGTTAGATTAATTTTGTAATTCAAGAGTTTGAAGAGGAAAGGGTCCCATTTACTTTCACACAGGCAGTGGGTTGAGATTATAGGACATCAATTCAGCATAGCAAAATTTTGCCTATTCCATTGTGTTCTACTGTGAGTGTCAGGAATCTCCAGTTGACCCTATCAAATGCTTTGCTTCTGTGAACAGCAGAAGAAATAGAGCAGAGAAGGTAGAGCAGTAATGGCTAAGACTAAGTGATCTTCTGCTATTATACCACTTCTTATTACCAGGCTTAAAGCCCACTTAATCAAAATAATAATACGGGACGATTACAGCTGAAGCCATAGAAAGAGTATTTTGGTAAAAAGTTTGAGGTTGGTATTGAGTAGCAAAATGAGCCTGTAGCTTGGTCATTGTGAAAGATCTTTGTTGAGTTTTGGGACCACAGATATGTGCACTCACATAAAATCCTTGTGAAGGGCGTGTCCCTGGAGTGTAGAATAAAAACTATACTAAACAGGGAAGTGCTCATTGCCATAATTCATTCACATAAATCATATATATCATGCCACTGTATTTTTTTTTCTTTTAAATCCTCTAAGTGTCTTATTCCTGCAGCGCTGTTGTGTGGTTACTTTATTTTTCCCTGTTCTTTGGCATCTGCAGGGAAAGATCTTTGGGAGAAGTTTCTATTACTACAGTGTGAGTCTGTCTGCACATTGGTGCTGTGCCAGTCACATGACTAAAAGACGTTAGAGAAGAGTAATTTCAATTAAATTATAAATATCAAAAAACTGTATTATAGCTCCCTATAAATCAAGTGTGTATTTTGTGTGCATTAACATGGTGTAGGTGGAGACAGAGATGATTGACACTAGCTTTCATTTTGTTCAGACAGTATCTTCATTCAAGTGTTTTTTTTTACTTCACAGATTTTGCCAATTACATTTGATTTATATTAAAGCTAAGCATTTTGTGAGTTTCTCAGTGAATGTAATCAGTCCGCATTTAATATCCCACCCCTATAGTGTTTAGCAATAGGAGGACATGGAGAACATGGAGGGGGGGTTCACTTACCACTGTGTATACGTCCACATGTGTGACTCTATAGTCATGTGGGCTGCACAGATAAAAAAGAGGAAATAAAGAGCCTAGAAGGGACCTGAAATATGAGCATGCTTAGTAGAGAACACCAGCTGGTCCACACAATCTCAGCCTGCAATGGGGACAGAAGATGGGAGGGACAACTGAAGCCAGGATCAACCACATATATTTCACTCTACATAAATTGAATGCTTTAGTGGCTTTGTGAGTATGCTACTGTATATAGCATGTAATGAGTTTTCTATAGTCTAGGTTTAATAACGCTTTAAATGTTTTATGAACCAGGGAGCAAGGGGTTGTATAAATGTCTTGTAATAGAGTGGCCCGGAGCCTTACCTGAGGGCATAGGCTTAAGAGCCTTAGCGAATTCTTCCTCTGAAAGGGGAAGGTTGAGTTTTACTCTCAGCTTTTGTTAGTTACAGCAGTCTGGATTTGGTGAGATAGTGTTGTACCCAAGCACCCCTAGTTTCAGGGCTGGTGAATGCTAGGGATCAGCTAAATTATAGAGTGCAGAGTAGAACTCTTTGAAACAGGCTGCAATTTCCACTGGTTTAGTTAGTTAATGGCTTTGTGAAGAGAAAAGTGTGTATAGCTGGCTCTCTCAGGGACCTTGCCAGAAGTCTGCCTGACTTCTTGCCAATTTCAAAGAAATGGCTGCTGTCACGATCGCGGCATCAGACCTCAGCCCTTCTCACCAAACTCGTGACCGCAGGACTAGCCTAGCTAAAACCGCGATGTCACGTGTGTAACAATGCCACACCCAGCTGTACCCTGCACAATGATTTTCCAGCTAATTGGACCACAATCGATGTACCGGCAGCCTGAGCATTTGTTACTAAGTCAGGTTAATTACGCAATTAACCCTTCACACTGCCACCACCTCCTTTTTGTACAGAGAAAAAGGAAACTCGGCGATATCAGTTATAACACTATAATGGTTGAGGTAATCGTCTGTATAACACGGTTATACAGAGGGTTAAACAAACACAGTAGTGTTCTCTTTAGAGGCAGGAATTCGTAAATTGCAATAAAGCACTATAGAAACAGTTCAACACTTTCAGAAGGAAAGATTTATTACTAAAAGGTCAAACGGCTGCAATAAAAATATTTACAGAAAAGAGGTAACTAAGATATATATATATAAACATACAGAGACCAACAGCACAGCAAAGAGATATCAGAGAGAGGTGAATGGGTTAAGGTACTTGCCAAAGTCCTGGGTTAGCAGATCCAAGTTTCAGAGCGAAAGGGCATGGGTCTCCCCAGGTGGTATTGATGTTAAAATGGGAGATGTCTTCAACTCCCACTCTTAGGCCTGACAGCCTATTTTGTAGTCCCCCAGCAGGGGGTGTCTCTGACGTCAAGGACCAATACCCTGTGTAGGCATGGAGGTCTGGGTGTCGACCTAAACTAGAGCCAAAATCTCGTGTAGTTCATATTTGGGCTCATAACTTTCCCTATGCACAAGTGACACCCGCGAGTAGATTATTATGCAGACACGTCTGAGGATTGATTAGAGATGAAATATGTCATTCTATACTGAACGGTTCACGAGATCTACTTTTCTGCTTGCCTGTGTATTCGAGACAAGGCAAGTGACCCATCAAATTGTTCGTGTTTTCTTCGCCAATCTGACAATATGTCTGGTTTTTATATAAGTCTCTCCTATTCCAAGATATGAGACATAGGGGAAAAATGGATTTGAAAAGTGTTTATCTGATTCTGTCACATACGCTGAGTTAGGTTTATTAGGTTGGAATCTCAACTCCTGGGAAAGCTTGCCTTATCTCTTACGAAATGTTACAATTTGCAGGTTCTATGGACCGGGAGGCCCCAGCTCCCTTGGGGGGCTTTATAGCTCTTATGACCTTTCTGTGACACACATACACACTGGCCAAATGTCGCTGGGACTCTCAGAAAGGGAGGGGGGAAGAATGGGGGAGAAATATATTTGTCAGGATGGTTAATCCCTTTGCCAAGATGGAGGTTGAAGCCAAAATGGTTGAACCGAGTCCATCTCTGGGTATACGCTGTTACACCTGCTACTATAGAGCAGCTTAGTTTTAACCCTCTCAAGTAGTAAGGAATTAAGTTGTCCACTGAAAAGATTCAGTTTGCCCGCAAGGAAAATGTCTTTTTGGTGCCTCGTTAGGCAACATTCATCAAAGATGTCACTAGAGGAAACTGAATCCTTTTACCCAAGTGTCTTAGGGTTATTTAAATGGGTGCAAGCTGATGCAGTAACATCCAGTTTTTGCTAGCAAACCACCATGAGCCAGCATTGCAGCCCAAGGCATGACTTCCCCCTCCCACATCCTGGAAGAAGTATTTATACATACATAAACAACATAAGACATATACTGATGTTGGAATGCAACACAGTGGAGTTGATTTACTAAAATTGGAGCGTGCAAATTCTGGTGCAGCTCTGCATAGAAATCAATCAGCTTCCAGGCTTTTATTTTTTTGTCAAAGCTTAATTAAACAAGCTGAACTTAGAAGCTGATTGGCTATCATGCACAGCTACACCAAGTTTTGCACACTCCGGTTTTAGTAAATCAACCCTAATATATACAATATTTACAGTATGTTTACACGCGCACACACATACATGTAGAATAAATATCTTACAAACCCAAGGAAATGATACATTGTAAGTAATAATCTTGTCTGCCACTGCATAATTAGCAACACCTGAGCACAGGTTAACCCCTTCAGTGCTGATATTAAAAATCAAATATAGTTTTAATGTGGACAGCTTAATTACCTTGTTAAGGGAAGATAAGGAAGGTATGAAGCAACAAGTTTTGCTGGCCAGCATATAAAAAAAAGAAAGAAAAAAAAGGAAAGTCCATACCTCACAAGCATTAAACTAAAAACATCCATTAAACTGTGACCCCTGCTGTACTCAGCAAAACAAAGCTAAGTCTCAAACTGGTATAGTGTATGTTCAGGCCTCAGGTAATGAAATCTTTGGCTGTAAGTTCCTTCAGGCAGCTCTTTGAGCCACAAACAGCCCGTTTCACTTGGTTGCTTTGTGGACTTGTTAATGGGTGTTGTGTTGTCCACCCCTCAACTGGATTGCTGTTGGTCATCCCATACATCTCAGAATTACTTTTGACCCCGTATTCCTTGATAAAGAGTAGGGAAACAGGTTTCTGACTTACCATAAAATCCTGTTCTTGAAGATCAGTAGGGGGCATATGTCCAGCCCCTCTGTCTTATGATCACTCCTTGGACAGTTTTTGCCCGATATTGAAGTATGATGGGAGTGGGAAGGATTTTATTGGCTAACAGGTTTTTCTTCATTGCCAGTGTCAAGTTCTCTTGTAGGTGACATTATAAACCATATGTCCCAGAATTTCTGACTCTGTGTCCCTTAATTAACTTCAAGAAAAGGATTTTATGTCAAGTTAAAAATCCTGTTTTTGTTTTAGCATCTACAGAAAACCATGGATGGCACATATTTCAATTATATATTGGCAAAAATATTACATTACAAAGCCTTGTATTACATTGTATGTATATAAATTGCCAGCACTGGCACTTTCTTTTATAGAACAAAATAGCTCCTTTATCACTTCCAGGAGCAGCAAGCAACTTTGCAAGTATACCTTCTTCAATGGGCATTGAGAGATGTAAATAGTGTTTTGATTAACTTTACCTACCTTCAGTCTGCACTTTTCTTCAGTGAGCACTGTAGCAGTCCTGGCCTTAGACAAGGACTGACTACTAGAAAAGCAGCAATATTGCCTCTAGTTGTTGGCTGTCCATAAAATGGGACGTTTTTCAGAACTTAAGCTGGCCATGGATCTTTTTTTAGCCAGCCAAAAAAAAACAAAAACGGATATCCCCATCCACACATTTGAAGTTGATGGAGCCCTTCCCACTGTGCTATTGTATTCTGACAGTGGGATTCCTCTGCTGTCAGAATACACTGATCAGCACTGCAGCCAATTGTCTGAAACACAGATTGAAAGAGAAATTTCAAACATTCCAATTTGAGAGAAGCAAGTCATTAGGCCAACTTTTCTCTAGCATGAACAGCCTTTAATGGATTTAAATTTGTCCAGTCCCTGCTGAACTGGCTGAGTTTTGACCCATCTGTGGCCAACTTTAATGCATCAAATAAAAGGCCTGGCTTGAAGACATTGAATTGAATAATGCTAACTAGTACTAACTAGTCAATGCAGACTGCCATGTTAATAAAGCAATGTTATCACTGGTTTAGACAGACCAATAGGCCAATTGTTTTTTTTTTTTTCAAAGAAGGAAAAAGGGAGATTTTTTTTTTACTTGAATGGCATACCATTATACAGGCTTGGTATGGTTATAGGTTACATAAAAAGCAGCTGGGAAGGGTAGGGCATAGGAAAAGTATATTTATAACAATTTTTAACTGATCTTTCTGTATTTCCGATGATATATAGTAGCATTCACTAAAAGCTTGTGTGCTGTTCAAGTATCTTGTTAATTCACTGACAGTTAGTCAGGGCTGGGCTCTTTTCTTTCAGTGCTCAGAAGCTGCTCAGCTGTTGGTTAATTACCAACCACTTGTCTCCACTGTGACTCACCTGGATACCACTACCTGCCTCATTAGTCCAGCTCACAGTCAACTCTTTTTGCTATTTTAGCAGCTTAGCTCATTTCCTCCTTGCCCTTGCGTGGTCTATGATCTCCAGTGTGTTCCTGCTTGTGTTCCTGTGTACAACTCTCTCTGGCTGACTTTTCCAATTCCTGTTCCTGAGTTTTGGCTCCTGACTACACGACTTCTGGTTTCCTGACTCTGGCTCATATGATTACCTGCTCTGGTATCCAAACACTGGCTTCTGTTTTGACTACATTTCTGATCACTGTGTAAAGTGTTTTTTGTCAGTCGTTTATTAGTGAATAGCTGTACTTTAAAAATATATCTATTATAATATAACCAGGACAACAAAAGGGTTTGTGTTGAATAGAGTGGGAAAGGCTTGCTGCCTGTGCACCTGTTGAAGAAATGTCCGCACTCTGTAAAATATGCATCTGAAAAATGAGCAATTATATATACAGGTGAAACTCAAAAAGTTAGAATATCGTGCAAAAGTTCATTTATTTCAGTAATGCAACTTAAAAGGTGAAACTAATATATGAGATAGACTCCTTACATGCAAAGCAAGATAGTTAAAGCTGTGATTTGTCATAATTGTGATGATTATGGCTTACAGCTCATGAAAACCCCAAATCCACAATCTCAGAAAATTAGAATATTGTGTAAAGGTGCAATATTCTCGGCTCAAAGTGTCCCACTCTAATCAGCTAAATAAGCCATAACACCTGCAAAGGGTTCCTAAGCCTTTAAATGGTCTCTCAGTCTGGTTCAGTAGGAATCACAATCATGGGAAAGACTGCTGACCTGACAGTTGTGCAGAAAACCATCATTGACACCCTCCATAAGGAGGGAAAGCCTCAAAAGGTAATTGCAAAAGAAGTTGGATGTTCCCAAAGTGCTGTATCAAAGCACATTAATAGAAAGTTATGTGGAAGGGAAAAGTGTGGAAGAAAAGGGTGCACAAGCAGCAGGGATGACCACAGCCTGGAGAGGATTGTCAGGAAAAGGCCATTCAAAAGTGTTGGGGACTTTCACAAGGAGTGGACTGAGGCTGGAGTCATTTCATCAAGAGCCACCACACACAGACGGATCCTGGACATGGGCTTCAAATGTCGTATACCTCTTGTCAAGCCGCTCCTGAACAACAAACAACGTCAGAAGCGTCTTACCTGGGCTAAAGAAAAACAGACCAGGTCTGTTGCTCTGTGGTCCAAAGTCGTTTTTTCTGATGAGAGCAACTTTTGCATCTCATTTGGAAACCAAGGACCCAGAGTATGGAGGAAGAATGGAGAGGCACACACTGCAAGATGCTTGAAGTCCAGTGTGAAGTTTCCACAGTCTGTGTTGATTTGGGGAGCCATGTCATCTGCTGGTGTTGGTCCACTGTGTTTCATTAAGTCCAGGGTCAACGCAGCCGTCTACAAGGAGATTTTGGAGCACTTCATGCTTCCTTCCGCAGACGAGCTTTATGAGGATGCTGACTTCATTTTCTAGCAGGACTTGGCACCTGCCCACACTGCCAAAAGCACCAAAACCTGGTTCAATGACCGTGGGATTACTGTGCTTGATTGGCCAGCAAACTTGCCTGACCTTAGCCCCATAGAGACTCTATGGGGCATTGCCAAGAGAAAGATGAGAGACATGAGACCGAACAATGCAGAAGAGCTGAAGGCCGTTATTGAAGCATCCTTGTCTTCCATAACACCTCAGCAGTGCCACAGGCTGATACCTTCCATGCCATGCCACATTGAGGCAGTAATTGCTGCAAAAGGGGCCCAAACCAAGTACTGAGTACATATGCATGCTTATACTTTTCAGAGGTCCAATATTGTTCTATGTAAAAATCCTTGTTTTATTGAATGCATGTAATATTCTAATTTTCTGAGATTGTGGATTTGGGGTTTTCATGAGCTGTAAGCCATAATCATCACAATTATGACAAATCACGGCTTGAACTATCTTGCTTTGTATGTAGTGAGTCTATCTCATATATTAATTTCACCTTTTAAGTTGCATTACTGAAATAAATGAACTTTTGCATGATATTCTAATTTTTTGAGTTTAACCTGTGTGTGTGTGTGTATGTATAAATGAATGTATGTGTGTGTATATATATATGTATATATATATGTATATATATATATATATATATATATATAAATAAAATACACACACTCACACTCACTCACACAATCTGAGGCCACAAGAGCAAAAAGATACCTAGAACTCCTATTTTTAATTGTCACCTGAATCTCTGTTGGAAATTTCCCCCATTTCCTGTCTTAGTGACCATGAGAGAGCTGATTGAATCCAACTTATAACTAAATACTTTATTGAATACCCAGACAGCTATCATGAACGTTCTTACAGTATGCAAACAATACGTCTACTTGCAGTTAATAGACTGATGTAGTTGTTTCCTCTTGATAATTTATGTGACCTATTAAATAATAATTTACTATATTCATATGTACTACTACCTTCTGGTATTAATAGCTGGTTTTATCATTCACTTAAACACTATCCTTTACCAAACATAATTGGTATATACGTATGCCTGATCTTTGCAATTACATAGAATTCTGCATTCTGGAACCATCCTTTTTAATATTCTACGCTTAGTACAGAATTTGTGTAATTATTCTGTAGATATAATTACATGATTTGTATTCTTTTATAGGTCAAGTGTGTTTATTTTTTCTCAGTAAAAAGTGGAAATACTAGCAACAAGGTTAATCAGCTGAATATTATTTAAGAAAATTTCTAGTTTTCTAAAGTAAGGAAGAACGTGGGGGCTTCCAGGGACCTAAAAAAAAAGCTAGTAGATGGAAAAAATAGCTGGACAAAAATAATCACAAAAAGGATTTTTATGACAAAAAATACAAAATATACACAACCCCCTTTTGTGATTATTTTATCTTAATAAACTGTGATATTTTTATATGATAGTGGTCTCTCACTGTGCCTAAACAATCTGCTAGTTTGGCCGTACAATTTTTTGTCCAGCAATTGTTTCATTACATTTTTAAGTGGCACTAGGAAGCTTTATACTATTTTCAAAACTAATAGATGGATACATGTACAGTCAGGTCCATAAATATTGGGACATCGACACAATTCTAACATTTTTGTTTCTATGCACCACCACAATGGATTTGAAATGAAACTAACAAGATGTGCTTTAACTGCAGACTGTCAGCTTTAATTTGAGGGTATTTACATCCAAATCAGGTGAACGGTGTAGGAATTACAACAGTTTGCATATGTGCCTCCTACTTGTTAAGGGACCAAAAGTAATGGGACAATTGGTTTCTCAGCTTTTCCATGGCCAGGTGTGTGTTATTCCCTCATTATCCCAATAACAATGAGCAGGTAAAAGGTCTAGAGTTAATTTCAAGTGTGCTTTTTGCATTTGGAATCTGTTGCTGTCAACTCTCATGATGAGATCCAAAGAGCTGTCACTATCAATGAAGCAAGCCATCATTAAGCTGAAAAAACAAAACAAACCCATCAGAGAGATAGCAAAAACATTAGCCATGGCCAAAACAACTGGAACGCACCGGTGAGCTCAGCAACACCGAAAGACCCGGAAGACCACGGAAAACAACTGTGGCGGATGACCGAAGAATTCTTTCCCTGGTGAAGAAAACACCCTTCACAACAGTTGGCCAGATCAAGAACATTCTCCAGGAGGTAGGTGTATGTGTGTCAAAGTCAACAATCAAGAGAAGACTTCACCAGAGTGAATACAGAGGGTTCACCACAAGATGTAAACCATTGGTGAGCCTCAAAAACAGGAAGGTCAGATTAGAGTTTGCCAAACAACATCTTAAAAAAGCCTTCACAGTTCTGGAACAACATCCTATGGACAGATGAGACCAAGATCAACTTGTACCAGAGTGATGGGAAGAGAAGAGCATGGAGAAGGAAAGGAACTGCTCATGATCCTAAGCATACCACCTCATCAGTGAAGCATGGTAGGTGGTAGTGTCATGGCGTGGGCATGTATGGTTGCCAATAGAACTGGTTCTCTTGTATTTATTGATGGTGTGACTGCTGACAAAAGCAGCAGGATGAATTCTGAAGTGTTTCGGGCAATATTATCTGCTCATATTCAGCCAAATGCTTCAGAACTCATTGGACGCCGCTTCACAGTGCAGATGGACAATGATCCAAAGCATACTGCAAAAGCAACCAAAGAGTTTTTTAAGGGAAAGAAGTGGAATGTTATGCAATGGCCAAGTCAATCACCTGACCTGAATCCGATTGAGCATGCATTTCACTTGCTGAAGACAAAACTGAAGAGAAAATGCCCCAAGAACAAGCAGGAACTGAAGACAGTTGCAGTAGAGGCCTAGCAGAGCATCACCAGGGATGAAACCCAGCGTCTGGTGATGTCTATGCGTTCCAGACTTCAGGCTGTAATTGACTGCAAAGGATTTGCAACCAAGTATTAAAAAGTGAAAGTTTGATTTATGATTATTCTGTCCCATTACTTTTGGTCCCTTAACAAGTGAGAGGCACATATGAAAACTGTTGTAATTCCTACACTGTTCACCTGATTTGGATGTAAATACCCTCACATTAAAGCGGACAGTCTGCAGTTAAAGCACATCTTGTTCGTTTCATTTCAAATCCATTGTGGTGGTGTATAGAGCCAAAAATGTTAGAATTGTGTCGATGTCCCAATATTTATGGACCTGACTGTAGATGTCTGCATTTCACATGCAATATATACATCTGAAAAAGCGCTATGTTGCCATACACAGCTGCTTAGACCCACAGTTAAAGGGTGGGGAGGACAGATGCATTTTTTGTATGTTTACGCATAACAGAAGAAATTGCATCCCCGCATATTTATATTTAATTGGATTTCAATCCTGAGACTTCAAAATAACAAATTTAATGTGTGGGGTTTTTTTTTTTCAGTTATAATGCTCTCACTTTGATCCAACTAATGTAAACAAAGGATTACATTAAAAATATTCAGCAGGCTTTTAACATAATTTTAATAAAGTGCACTGCACCTTGTATTTCCTAATTTATACTGTACATAGAATGAAAATCTAACCAAACTGTGCCCAAATTATTGTATATGCAAAATATATTTATTATCGATCTTATTTGGCCACCTATAAAATGGGTATGAAAGTACAGTGCATATACCTGAGGGGAGCACTTTTGTTAAATTTCTATGGTAATTTCTGATTAAAAGCACATTTAGAATCTGTAATATTCCTTCATATTGCTGGATGGGTCACTTTGTATTTGGATCTTTCTATAGAGACTACAATGAAGAACTATTTTATTGAATGTTGAGGTGTAGTTTCATATAGCAATATGTGAATATTATCATATTATACTTTTGTTTACACATAATATTTTGGACACGGTTTGGGCAGACCTTTGATAAGGCTATTATTGTGAACAGTGTGTATAATTTGTACATAGTTTGGTTAAATTAGCTTTTAGTTATTAAGGAACACATACAGAACAGTGCTTGTTATAAGAATTATGTTAAAAACGTTCTGATTATTTTTAAAGTAAGATTATTATAAATAAAAACAAAAGATTTACATTTGATATTAAAAGTAAAGATTTTTATTGAGCAAAAAATATCTTCAGAACAATTACACTAATTCTGTACTAAGTGTAGCATATTAAAAAGTAGAATTATTAAAAATTATTTGGATTTTATCTTACAGATAATTAACACAGCAGCTTAACACAGCGTTTAAGTAGAAGTATGAAATAGACCAATTAATTTAGCCTTAATTTACAGCAGGACTGGATTCATTTGTCACAAGGTTCTGTGTTGATCAGAATTCCTTTCCGAAAACTTTAGGGAAAAGTGGTTAAAGCCAGACAACATTTTGCTAGACAAATACTGGAAACCATAGAGATTTGAAGAGCATAGCAGCAAGCTGTATAACATATATGATAGGATAAAAACTGGATCCCCTAAGTGGAGTATAACTTTAACATGAAAACTTGTGAAAATGGTTGTTGAAAATAAAGTAAAACCATGTGATTGCTACATGGTGCCTCATACAGTTTCGTTGCAGGAATAGGAATGCCTGCAGATATCCATGTAGACTAGAAAGAGAGACGAGACATTATAATAGCATTATAGATGGGCTTTCTGGACTATATGAAAAGTTAACATTTTTATCAGGTTTTTATTTATAGGTTAAAGAGGGAATGTTACACATTAAATGGCTTTTCAGTGCTGTGTTGATGAGTATTGCGTGGTAAAAAGCAGATGACGCTGCTTGTCAGAAATCTTCAACACGTGAAATCTCACCAGCTCTTACCAAATCTCATTCCTATTCTTTCTCATGGTAGAACTGTGTATTATTTAGAGTAAACGCAATGTTCCAGAGCACATGGGCCCTTCATCAGGGCAACCGTGTCTAGTCTAGCTCTATTCTGAGCTTATGAAATGATGGTGAGATTCGATTTGCTGAAGGTTTGTATTTCTGTCTGTGACTCCATTGGGTGGATGTGGTTGTAACTGTGAAAGAAATATATGTGATAAAATATTGTCAGAAATTCTATTGACTTCCTATTGTCCCTTATCTGTTGTAGGAGTTTTCTTTCCTGTCCTGAAAATGAGGGACAATCTCGCCAACAGGGACACAGACCACAGTAAAAAAAAATGTACATACGCTCACAGCCTTCCCAGCTCTATCTAATAAAAAGGTGTGGCTGGACTTGGGTTTTAAAGGAAATATTCTTTTGAATAGGGTTTCTACAAATAACTGACAGTATGCTGGTTGCAATAACAAAATGAGTGCAGTTTGCTCCTAGAGCAAGCATGTTTTTTTGCATTGTGTTGCAAGCATGAATTTCTGAGTGCTTCTAAAAAAATGTATTTTAAAAATGGCTGATGAAGACAACACAATTTAGCCTTGTATTCTAAAAGTGCTTCAGAGGTATGTGTTAAAACTGCCCTTTCAACTAAATAGGTTTTGACTTTGGTGTACGTCAAAATGGAGAACGGGTAAATCATGTTAACCTTCCACCTTGGGCTCGAAATGATCCACGTCTTTTCATCTTGATTCATCGCCAAGCTCTAGAGTCAGACCAAGTGTCCCAGACAATTTGTAATTGGATCGATCTTGTATTTGGCTACAAACAAAAAGGGCGTGCTGCTGTGCAAGCCATCAATGTGTTCCACCCAGCTGTAAGTATGAAAAGAAAGGTGCTTCCTAATTTCTTGGAAAATAATTGTGCCGGGATGTATTCTGGAGATTATACTGATCCATAAAATATAGCTTTAAAGGAGCAATTCAATTAAAAGTGATGAAACAGTTTTGGATAGATGTTTAATGCGCTCTCCAGCTATTTATATTTTGTCATAGGTTCTAGTAGTCCAATTTTTACATATCAATATTTGACATTAAGAACCCTTATGCAGGCAATAGGTGGCAGAAGTACAAGTGCCCAGGAAGTATTTTGCACAGGGCATTTAGGTGCTGGTTTTCAAGGCCCAGGGTAACAGATATGAACCATACCTGGCCTGATCCATTTCATTACTCCCACCCTAGATACAGTAGAGTCACTTTTATACTTCTTTGGGAAGCTTTTAAAATCTTGTAAATAATGGGAAATTGAGTTAGGGTAGGGTTTTTTTTAATGTTTTTTATGAAAATGTGTATATAGCTGGATGTGATTTTATTTTTGTTGCAGTTCCTCTTATTGTTTTGTAATTTTGTTGTGGAATTTATTCACTATGCCAATAAATTATTCTTAATCTTAAAAAGAAATAGAAAAGTGATCTAAATTAGGTATCCTACCTAGGAAAAATAAAATGATTTTAATATGTGAGATTTTCTATTCAATGATATCTAAAACATGCTATGTTTAAAGTGTTCAGTTATTTGCCATGTGCCTTAATGTCTTTCTGGTTTGTGTTTATTCATAAAATGTTTTTTTGTTTCCAGACTTATTTTGGGATGGATGTTTCAGCAGTTGAAGATCCTGTTCAAAGACGGGCACTGGAAACAATGATTAAAACATATGGCCAAACACCACGACAGCTGTTTCATGGTGCACATATATGCCGCCCAGGATCGAAGCTTCTCATAGAAGGAGAACTCCCCGCTGCCATGGGATTGCTAGTGCAGCTTGCATTCAGAGAAAACAGAGAAAGCTCAAAGGAGCCTTCTTACCCTGTAAGTAGGAATACTTTATACAAGTCTTGTCTGCCACCACAGCAAATGGATTCATAGTTTCAGTGGGTCACGAGCTTGCTGATCAGCACAATCAGTCCAGTCACACTTCCTACAACTCTGTAACTGAAAACCCAGAGGTATGGGCAACAGAGCTGCAGTCAATAGTAATGCACATTTTTTTCCTGCAAAAAATATGTGCATTTATTTATTTTTCACAAAGATGAACTTAGCAAATATGCCACTTGTCTTTAAAGTGTTACTAAACCCAGGACCCTGCATTCACTTTATCTGGTCTCCCACAGTACACAGAACATAGAAATGCAATTATTTTAGTAAATATAAACTACTAAATACCTTTTCTCATCAGCAGTATATATCAGTTTGTGACTTATATCAGTGTCCAGCAGAGCACTGGTTACAGCTTGTAGGAGGATTTTTCATTGTCCTGTAGGAGGATGCAGTACCCCGACCTCTGTCTGGACTGTGCTGATTGGCCCTGTGTTGATCACATGCACTCTCCCTAGAAAAAAAATAAACAAACTTCTCTAGCAGTACACACCAAACTGAGAATGTGCAGCTTGTCCCCAAGCCCCTGTTCTATCAGGAATATTTGGGAGACACTGAAAGAAGGGGAGAATCAGAGAAGAAGATAAGATCAAGCATACTTTATCTACAATGTGAAGGATTAACTCCTTAGGTTCCACAGTGAGTATAACACGCATGCATTACTGCATATACAGACTGATTTTACTGTTATGGGTTTAGTAACTCTTTAATTTATCTTTCTCAGATTTCCTTTTAATTAATTACTCTGTTTTTCTTCTGATAGAGTCCATTACCTTGGATAAAAGGGTTGAAATGGGGAGAATACGTTGGCTCCCCAAGTTCTCCCGATCCTATTGTGTGCTTCAGCCAGCCCCATGGAGAGAGGTTTGGTTCGCTACAAGCTTTACCAACTAGAGCTATTTGTGGCTTATCAAAAAAATTCTGCTTAATGATGAGCTACAGTAAGGAGCAAGGTATGTTTTTAGCTGTATTATATCTTGATTCCATCAGAAATATAACTATTATCTTGTACAGTATAGCTTATACACTAGTGCAGTACTGTGAGTAATATTACAACTCTGAAGAGCGTATGTTGGTAAAATAGACCATGTCGGCATACATCATATTGTAAACATTAGTATTTAATGTAAAAAGGATAACAACGTATAATAATATGCAGACTCTTTTCTAATTATAACATGAAATAAATAATTCTAGGTGTCCGGAGTATGCACAGCACTGACATTCAGTGGTCAGCAATTCTCAGCTGGGGATATCCTGATAACATTCTAAGACTGAAGAGTAAGCAAAGTGAACCACCTGTGAATTTCATACAGTGTTCTGAACATCACCAGGTAATGTATTATTTTTTTCAGAATGATGAAAATGTGCGCATTCAAAGCATTTGGATACATACATTACCAGACTACAGAAATAAATGTATGCAGCTTATAGGATATGATTACATATTGCAGACTTTATCTGAAGTGTCTTGCAGTGACAATTTTGGTTCACAAATCCTGGCAAATTTCTTTAATAGTCCTTTTCATTTTCTGCTTACACTACAAAAGCTATTGGCACGATTCAGTATGTGTGCAAAAAAGACATGTAGAGACTATAGAAAATGGCATTTTTGAGACTGACATTGAGAAGAAAAGAGTAGTGATGTTGGCTTAAAAAAAAGAATTTACTATTTAAAGTAGGATTTTGCAGTAAAATGCTGGTTCTCAGACAAAGCGCATATGAGTAAAGTGTAATGTCAAAGCACTGTATACTACGTATGGTATGTAAATGTTTTTTTTTTTGTTTAAAACAGTGTATTATTATTATTAATAATAGTAAGAGTAATATGGGGGCAGGCATATTTCTCATCTTTTAGTTAATAGTTTCTAAATATTGTGTACCTTTAGAAGTTCTCAGGCAGCACTATCTCAAAAAATAATAGTGGACTGCCTTATAAATGATTTTCAGATAAATCATTCAATACATATATATCACCTGTTATAATAATTTTGTATTTCACTTGCATCTTTGATAATGACATACTTCGGGCTTGGCAGTAGCTGTCCTCTGCCTCAGTCACCACCAGCTGCAGAGTGTTGTAAGAGTACAGGCAAAGACAGGCAAAATAATCTTTCTTGATGGTGTCTGCATAGTTCCAGTACTGATTTATTACAGATATTTTAGGTATCTGCAATATATTGCAAAAAAGCAACTATACTTTACATTCTACTATGTATAAGGGTCTATTGTACTTGGAAGCCTCACCAAAACCTTACTACAGGTATGCTTTATAGCTCCGGCTCTAAAGTCACTTTGCAGAGCCCATGATACCAGTGCAGTTTATGGAACCTCTTGTTGCTAACAGGACACCAATCACATTTTTATATGCCTCTCTGCATTTTCACACTGTCAAGCATTATAGGAAATGTCATTTACATTGGTAGATAGTAATAAGAATACAGCACTGTTCCCACTGACCACCATGAATGTGACATTCTTCCTTTCAATGACCACTGGTCTAGAGGACATTTTACCCCCTGACCACCAATGTAAAGAATGTTTTTTCAACTGACCATAAAATATAGTTCCCACAGATTGGGCTCTAGGTATAGTCACTGTTAAAGCTATTAACCTGTGTAGTTTCCCGCACATTTTCACAAATGCCCAAGTATAGTTCATGTATTAGGATTGCTATTTTTGTGCCTGTGAATTGTCAAGTCAACACCGTTTCAAGGACTATATTACTACAATTTAATCCCCAATCCCCTGCATGCTTGTCACTATCAACCACGTCAACATTTTCCACGTTTCGCTATGGTTTATTACATGAGCTGCTTTTAGTATCTTAAGTATTTGTTGATTTTAATGATTCTTAGCAAAAACTGTTTTCAAGTGTAGAGGAGGGGGTTGCTAATTTTTACAGCTTGATTGTTAAATGAGAAGTTCACCTTTTGGTAAAAAATAACAAATGCACATTTGTTTGCAGGTAAAAAAATTGTGTTTATTATTTTTTGTTGCAGGAGCCTATAAACCATTGCACTAGCGATCAGCAAATCACTGGTGCCATGCAGATCTCCTGCAGACCTATCAGTATATCTGCTTTCCCCTACGGATGACACAACACCGTGGTAGTTCATTGAGAACTACAAGCATACAGCCGCTAAGACTGTCAGGACTTGTAGTTTCTCACTGAAAGTGGACTGTGAATGAGTGATGCGGTAAGTGGAACCCCACATTTTTAAAAAACAAATTTGGACAGCTAGTGGCATGGAAGAGCAGGGACCGGTCTATTCATAGCATGTTACACCCTAAATATGGGCGGAACATGGTATAAAAGATAAACTTATCCTGAAAAGGTTAAGTTCACCTTTGGGTTCCCATTCCCGTAGTCACTACCCGCTCCACTGCACCTAGTGACAGCTAGCGGGTGATCTTCTCTCTCCACTTGCTGTCACTATTTAAAAAGAAAAAAACACGACCAAGCGGGGATCTGCCCGTCCCCTGCATCATTCATTCACAGAATTCTGTGAATGGAAAACTACAAGTATCAACAGATACTCGGCTTGTAGCTCTCAATGAAGATTCATTGATTCTTCCTGTCAGTGTGTATCTGCACGGACAAGTCTGCAAGAGTCCCGCATGGCACCCACAATCTGCTGACTGCAGGTATGATGCTTTCTAGGCTCCTAGGAAAAAAATTAATAAATTCGCTTTTTTTTACTTGCAAAAAGATGTGCATTTATTTTTATTTTTTTAAAAAAAGGTGAACTTATCCTTTAAACATGTTAGGTATGCACTGAACCTTGGAGCTCTATCAGTGATACCCAGTTAATTACTGGGAATATTGGTGGTAAATGCTGATACTTTTGGTCTGTAAGCTGAATCATCCAGCACTATTTATTATGAGTAGTAAAACAAAACCTTAATGTGCAATAGGTAACAAGTTGTGCGTGGGTGCCAGACAGTTGTCAACTTTACACTGGGAGCAAATGTGGAGTCATCACTGCATACCTGAATCGTTTCACTAATGCAACGGTATGTTGAAATAATTTTTTTAAAACATTTTTTATTACTATTTTATAGGAAACCTGCCAGTATGACTTCTTTCTATATGCAGGGCACATTTACAATAAACATTTCTAACTTCTTCAGCAGTATCCTCATATACACTGCTCAAAAATGGAGGAGATTCCAGGAGACATGCAGTTACTCTTGGAGAACTGGACAGAGCCGTAGAAGGTCCTTAACCCATCAGCAGGACAATGTCTGCTCCTTTGTGCAAGGAGGAACAGGATGAGCACTGCCAGCGCCCTACAAAATTACCTCCAGCAGGCCACCTGTGTGAATGTCTCTGACCAAACAGTCAGAAACAGACTTCACGAGGGTGGCCTGAGGGCCCGACATCCTCTAGTGGGCCCTGTGCTCATTGCCCAGCACCATAGAGCTTGATTGGCATTTGCCATTGAACACCAGAATTGGCAGGTCTACCACTGGCTTCCTTGTGCTTTGCACAGATGAGAGCAGGTTTACCCTGAACACATGTGACAGATGTGAAAGGGTCTGGAGAAGCCGTGGAGAATGTTATGCTGCCTGTAACCATCATTCAGCATGACCATTTTGGTGGTAGGTCAGTGAGGGTCTGGGGAGGCATATCCATGGAGGGACGCACAGATCTTTACCTGCTAGACAATGGCATCCTGACTGCCATTAGGTATTGCAATGAAATCCTTTGACCCATTGTCAGACCCTGCTGGTGCAGTGGGTCATGGGTTCCTCCTGGTTCACGACAATGCCCAGCCTGGTGACAAGAGTATGCTGGCAGTACCTGGAGGATGAAGGAATTGATATCATTGAATGGCGGCCCCCACGCTCCTCTGCCCTTATACCAATAGAACACCTCTGGGATATCATCTTTCGGTCCATCTGACGCTGCCAGGTCTCACCTCAGACTGCCCAGGAGCTCAGTGATGCCCTGGTCCAGAACTGTGAGGAAATACCCCAGGACACTATCCATCTCATTGTCATTGTCAAGCATGCACACAAGCACGTGGGGGTCATAAACTACTAAGTACCATTTTGAGTTGGTGCAATGAAATTTCAGCAAAATGGACTAGCCTGCTGCATCTTTTTTCACTTTGTCATTGAATTCAGTCCTCTGTAGGTTGATCATTTTCATTTCCATCAAACGATGGGGCATCCTTATATTCCTAACACATATCCCAGTCCATATCAATATAGATATCCAGCATGATATTTTTCCCCATTGAGATCTGATGTGTTTTCAAAGTGTTCCTTTAAATCTTTTTGTGCAGTGTATATTTCTATATATGAGAACGCTGCTGCTCTGTATAAAGCTGTTATTTCCACAGCAGTTTACAAAGGTTTCCTAACTGGGTTCTTGGTAGGAGGTCAAGCCCTGTACCAGTGCAGCCAAGGATAATAACAAAAATAATAAAAATTTTAGTGGAGATGTCATTTTAGAAGTGTTTTTTGTCACTCTCTTACTAGGCAGCGGTGTAGAATTTCCAGACTGGCCCTGATCACCGCACCAGTTATCTGATGACACTGTACAACATTTCCACAAAATTCTGACAAGAAATGACAACTTTGAAAACTCGCCATGCCTCTTACTAAATACCTCAGACTGTCCACTTTTCGAAAACCAGTCATTTGGGGGTATTTGTACTGTCCTGGTGTTTTTGGGCCTCAAGAAATGAGCTGTCAGTACATCAGGATTTTTGTATATATAAAATAGTTTGTGGACTCTATAACTTTCCTACCAACTAAATAATAAACACTGATTTGGGTTATTTTCACCGAAGAAATGTAGCAGAATACTTTTTTGCCTAAATTTGTGTAGAAAAATTATTTGCTAAATTTTATAACAAAAACAAAGAAAAATGCATTTTATTTTTCAAAATTTTTGGTCTATTTTCATTTATAGCACAAAAAATAAAAACCCCAGTGGTGATTAAATGCCACCAAAAGAAATCTTTTTTTATATGAAAAAAATTATAAAAATTTCATATAGGTACAGTGTTGCATGACCGCACAATTGTCATTCAAAGTGTGATAGTGCTGAAAGGTGAAAATTGGCCTGGGCAGGAGGAGGGTAAAAGTGCCTGGTAGGCAAGTGGTCAAATTCGTTTCTATTGTAATTTGGAATTTCAAATATATCCCAGTCTCTGAATAATGAATTTGTCTAAATTTTTATTTGGAAAGAAATGAACTGCACATGTCTAGTGTTAAAATGTATCTCATCTGGATGTTGCATACCTTATTCCTTTGTATTTCTACAACTTACTGATAACACTAATATTCCATGAGCTATAGATTTGTTAACTCTAAGCACCCTTTCACTGAGACCTGAAAAATGTTTCAAGGGTTCCTCCATAATACAAAAGTTGGGAATGACTGGTCTAGGTGACAATAATGTAAAGTTGTTTTTTGAAGTGTAATATATTTTTATATTTCACTGAAAAGTGCACTTTAGTTTAAAAATAAGCTTATTGGATATTTCTTTTAAATATGCAGCCGATGGAAATTGAAGTTGAATCCCGAGTGCACCTGTATGGTCATACTGGAGAAGTAACCAGCCTGTTTGTCTGTAAACCCTACAGCATATTAATTAGCGTTAGCAAAGATGGAACCTGCATAATATGGGATCTAAACAGGTATGATCAACTTGTATGTTTACTTGCCCCTTACTGTTTTTGTTCACCATCTGACAGGTAACTTATATTGCTGTGGCTAGGTGATTGTGCAAATGGTGTATTTCAGTCCTGTAGGAGCAGTGGCTACAAATAAATGAGCTGTAAAGCCAGCAAAGCTACCCAAACTTGCAGATTCCGGTTTGTGTAAATCTACGTCATTTACTACTGACCTCTGCACCACACATCACTACTGACCTTTGCACTCTGACTTACTACTGACCTCTGAATTCTGCATCACTTACTACTGACCCCTGTCTGAAGCTTCACACGTGAAGAAAATTGGATGTATGATTGGATATAAAAAAAAAAAGACCTCAGAATCTAATTTGAAATGGACCACATAATACAGTATAGGGTCCACTCCAAAGAGGACATCTCAGTGCTACTTCAAATGTAGGTCAAAATAATGGTGTAATGATAATTCATTATATTGAGCTATTAAAGAATCATAATATGGCAGTAGGATGATGTTCAGACATTCATAAGTCCCATGTAGGAGCAAGTTATCCTCTGTACATCGTATATTTTATGTTAAAAGCAAACCTGTCAGGATAGAAAACTTCTTTTGATGATCCTCTTTTAAAGGTGAGAAGTCTGGGGCTTTGTTCAAGTCTCTCACTCAGAGTAGGTAACATACTACAGTACACCTAAAGTATACATGTTCTTTGGGCTGGCTCTGCGTCTTGCTAAGTACTGCACAAAGAATAAGGATAAATGTGCCATTTTTTTTATTTCAAAAAGGAGATGGCGGTATTTACCATATTTTGCCTAATAATTTTAAATAAAAATGATGGTCTTGACATACCTAATACACTAGGCAGTATAGCCTAACTTTGCCTATTTTAGTGGTTTTTCAGATTGCTGATGTTGTTTACTTGTATCTATAAATATATCTGCCTTTTCTGTTTGAAGATTGTGTTACGTTCAAAGCCTAACAGGCCACAAAAGTCCAGTAACTGCAGTCTCTGCAAGTGAAACAACAGGAGACATTGCAACTGTTTGTGACTCGGGTATGTTATAAAACACTTTTTTAGGTGAATGCTTTTATTAAATAGACACTCTCTTATCCAGGGATCCAGCACTGTCCTCACCCGAACCGTTTCTTCTCAGGTCTTCGTTTCCCGATGTTGGCATCTTTAGTGTGGGAAGCCGTATGTAACAGCTGGCGGCTTCACAGCCAATTTACTACTGCATATACACGAGCCAAGCTGCATTTTGTGTATGGTTCCGCAATCTTCTTGGACCTGTGACATGTCACAGAAGGCTGCGGGCAAAGAGAGCAGGCCCAGACTTCCGCTCCGATCACCTAGGTGATCGAAGCTAAAGTGGGAGTTGGGTGCCTGTCAAAACTAGGTACCTGCCCCCCCTCCCCCCCCCCCAAAAAAAAAAAAACATGTCAAATGGGATGGAGGGAAGGAGGGCTTTGTTTTGGGTGAAGTTTTGCTTTAAAATTTTGGTTGAAAGCTGGCTGGATCACCAGCTAGCATTCTGATTCTGTCTGGAATCCATTCCTGGAAGATCAGCACAAGATTCCAGTTCTTTCCCTCTTGTGCTTCACCCATAAGAATCCTCACTCAATTTGAGTTGGTTAGTGGTGTCAGGCTCTTGCCAGTAGATTTCTTTATTTGATCTAGTTGTGTCTGAGCAGATATTATGTCATCAGCCATGTGTGCTAAGGTGTGTTAGGAGGGGCAGAACCAAAAATACTGCTAAGGAGCCTTAATGATATAAAACTTATCATTGTATAGTATTTGTGCACCGGGTCAGCTTGGCATCTGCTTGTTTGAGGTCTGGATTTTGCAAGTGATAGAAATCCAGTGCATTTTAGATCCAGGCTATGTGAATTTGTTTTTAGTTGCCAGTGTTTATAAGGAGACTTGCGTGCTCTCTACCCAAAAACCTTGGTTGAGTTTTTTTTTTGTAAAGCTGTTTTTTTTCCCCTTTACCCCAAGTGTCCTGGTTGTCAAAAATATCCAGTGGAAGGCTTTGTGTAAATTAGTAATACCAGATCTGTTGCATATTTTGATGTCATTTGTTCTGGTTTTTATCACACTTGGACATTGTTTATTTGTAAATTATGAATTCAGTTTTGAAGGTAACCTTTCTTGCCATTTATAGTTGGAGGAGGAAGTGACCTACGATTATGGACTGTGAATGGAGATCTAATTGGACATGTACATTGCAGAGAGATTATATGCTCCATTGCATTTTCTAACCAACCCGAAGGAGTATCTGTTAATGTAATTGCTGGTGGACTTGAAAATGGCATTGTCCGGTAAGTATAGAGTACAAACTTGACAAAATAAATATATATATATATATATTTTTTTTTTTCTTAATTTAATTTGCGCTGTACGAAAAGATATTGACCCTCATGTATAACAGTGCATGCAGCATGATCTGACTTGGACTTTAAACTGGTAAAAAAAATATTGACTAACATGCAGGCTTTTTATTGCAGATGGAACATTGTGTCTCTTCTGCAATAAATTATTTTTTCCTGCTTACAATCTTGTTTAGCTTGTCTCCTGAGCTTCACATATGTCTGGCTTTTTTTTCACCTTTTGTTTTATATTGCTGTCTATGGAAAATTTAGACACTGGCAACAAAGGAAAATTGCCAGCTAGCCTAGGTTAACCCCTCCCACTCTTAGCATGCCTCAGTTATTTGCTACTGTCCTAGGAGGATTGAAGTCTTTTTTCAGCTCTGTTGCTGAATGACTAACCTATTTTTTTCCAGAAATTTTCTCTCCAATCAAGGTTCTTCCCTAAACAAGTTGCAAGTGCTGGTTTCTACAGTTGCAGCTATCCGGCTTTAGCCGGCCTTAACTTAGCCAGACTTTAATGGTGTGGAGACAAAAAAAACCCCAATGTGCTGTTGCAATACCACAAATGCTTACTAGATTTGTTCCTATTTGGAAAGGATTGTCAAACCGTGTTCTACCCCAATTATGGATCTGTCGGTAGCCCACCTACAGTAAATAGGAGAACAGTAGGGTAGTTGAGGGCATTTATGTATTCAAGAAACCTACTGATAAGTTGTTACGAACCCTCTTTAGAAATAATTTCTTGATGGTGGGACCTGCCCTTCATACTATTGTGTTTGTGACTTTAATCTGTCAAAACATAACAGAATGGTTAAAAACCCTTAAAAGAGACCTTACCATTGCGGCACTGGATCCTTTGCTAATTTAGTGTAGGGGCAGATGGCTGGAGCTGTACATTTCAGCTGTGGCGGGCTACTGAAAGTATCTTTTTCTTGTCTTCCATATCA
The DNA here is from genome assembly GCF_062004578.1 of Staurois parvus. NCBI lineage: Eukaryota > Metazoa > Chordata > Amphibia > Anura > Ranidae > Staurois > Staurois parvus. The sequence goes on from NW_028317855.1 coordinate 5,518,063, forward strand.
GTCTTTTAGCAATACACATTTGTACAGCACACTGATATAGTGCCCATCAGAACATTTTCAGGTGCTTTTTTGCAACCTGGATACTGTTTTCTTTCCTAAAGAGAACATCTAACTCTTCTGGGGCCTGTAGGTCCAAACCTATCGCAGGGTATCTACCAGATGAACCCTTCCTACGTTTCCACAGAGGGACTTTCTGGCTTCTCTGGTCAGTTAGGACACATACCTACAAGTCTTTGTCCTTCTAGTGCTCTGACATTTCAGTCTTGCCCCTGCATTCCAAGTGTCCACTAATGTGCAGACCTCAGTGTTTGTACTAGTGCATTCTCATGGCATCCCTACTGTGGGGTACTCTGGAGACCCCCTGTGGAGGAAACAGTCGGCATAGGCTCTGTTTGACAAGATTATTCTGATTTTCTAGATGTCTTAACAATTAAGTTGGATCCTGATTCTTCAGAAATTGGCACTGGACTCCTCTTACATATTACCTGCTCAGTCATATTTTAGCCCACATCTCAGGTACAGAGAATTGATGGACAGCTTCCTCAACTGATTACCTCTTAGCATGGAGGAGTGTCCACTACACTCATATGCTTTCCAAAACTGCATGCTGAACAGGTTCATCTCCAGATATAGGGATTCTCTAGCTGTATGTGGAAATTGTACACCTAGATTTAGGCTTTTTACCTGGCTGTTTTTCAGACTTAAAGTATATGTACACCCCACCTTGTACAAAAACCTATTCAATTTAAAATAGAAATAAACTGCAAAACATTTTTGCATGGATGTAAAAAAAACATTATAAATATCTTTTTTTCCCTTTCTTATAAGTGATCACATCCCCTCTGTTCTCAGCTGCACGGAGAGATAGGGGAGGAGAAACGGAAGTATGCTGAACTTCCCAGTGAATGACTGTGCAGGGAAGGGGGGGGTCTTGGCAGGACATGTCTGATCATTAGAGGAAAGCATGTTGAGTTCCTAGCATAGCTTAGCTAGAGAACTGACCACGGTGTGTTCTCCTGCTTAGTGTAGTCAGTTTTTGTTATTAAAGCAGAGTGATTGGCCGGAACACCAGCAATTTCACACAGAGGAAGTAATACAAAGAGCACAGGATACTTTTTTTTACACAAGTTCATGGTACACCAGGCACATAACAGAAATATGAATGTTGGGTTTACATATTCTTTAAGATGGAGAACTTTTCTAATCAATCTTGCTTTGGATTGACCAAGGCAAATTTGCTTAAGCTGTTAGCTTAAGGTGAAAGAATTTCTTTGTCCCTCATTGGGTGAGAAAGAAAATAGGAGTTTTGTATCCACCATAAAATCCTTTTCATGGAGTCATTTGAGTGAAAATGAAAGCATTTCACAGTGAGTAAAAAAATTCCATTGTATGTATTTCCCATATGTTATATGCATAGGTAGTAGTTAAGTATATCCTTGGGGCACTCATTTCTGTCCTCAACCCTCACTGTTGATTGTAAACAATAGTCTTTCTGGCTGTAATGATTGGCAGCCAAAGGCCAATGTCCTAGGCTGGTAGCTGGAGAACAGCAGATTTTACATTCATGATAAAAAAGAAAGAGGTACTGTATTTTTAATTCAAAATAATATAATTTGATAATGCTTACATGTACCTTACCAATTGAGGTGAAGAGCATGTTTTAACATTTCAGCTTTTCCACCTGAATACTTATGGACATTGGTTCAATATCGATATTGTTTTGGTGATAATGTTGCCATTATTTGCAAAAATAAGTATTTCATATATTGCTTTTGTCAGACAGGAAGGGGTGAGGATAAAGGCTTACATCTAGACTTCTTTATAGACATTTTTTAGGTAATGCGCCTTGCGCTCAAATTCCTCAACTTGTCAATGACATGTCAGCTTTAAGCTAACATTTTGCATTTAAGACTGCTTTGAAACCATATGTATTAGTATCTTATTAAAATACTATATGTGTTAAAAGTAAAAGAAGTAATAATACATATGAAGTAATAATACATGTTTTTCCAGTAGTCTTTGTATACTTGAAAGGAACAATGAGCAGTAAAGGTGATTGCTTATTTTTTAGGTTATGGAGTACCTGGGATTTGAAACCAGTTCGAGAAATAACATTCCCAAAATCCAATAAGCCAATTGTAAGGTAATATTGCTATTTTATTTTGACCCTTCCCCATTTACAGTGGAAATTCTGATCACTGCTTTATTTTAGAAAGGTGGTATTGAACAGGAGACATATCAGTTTATCACTGAAGTCAGTGTTTCTAGGAAATGCCCAATCTCCCATCCACTTACTCTAAGCTCTTGTAATGAAATCTGAAATATTCCTTAGTGTTTACAGATGGTTTTTTTCTCAATATATGTATTCAAAAAAGATATCCCTATTTGTTTCAGTGTAGTTTTATTAAATATTTTATCAAGTATTGTCATGTACAACTTAATAAAAATCTGGGCAATTTTATATTTTCTCTGAATTTTGAGTTAAGGCAGGCTATAGATGATGCAATTTTTCTTTCCTGCAACCATGGGTTGGAAAGGAAAGAAAATTGCTCAATTTCCCCATCAACACAGTCATTGGAGCCATGGAGCTATTGTGTTCTCCTGGTTGGGGGGTCCGGGGAACACAGTGAATATTGCTAGTGGTTATAGCTGCTGGCAAAAGTCACATACTAAAAATCCAACATGCTGGTTTTACCCAAGTTGATCGGTGGATCAACTTTGGTACAATCAGCCTTGATTCTTGGCCGGTCCCTGCTGAACAGGCTGAGATTTGATCCATCTATGGCTGGCTTAAGGGAAAGACAAGACAAAATGCCCTGTATCCAACAGTGTCCATTCACACCTCAGCATTGCTGTGATGTGTGCTGAAAACAGTACTGCATGCAGCGCATTAGGTTGTGACTCAAAGCACCATCACAATGGTGCCATGGCAAATAGTACTGTATTCAGATGTCACTCATGACATTTCAATAAAGTTCTGTGAAAAAAATGTGAACAGTGCAATGCTTGAAGTTCAGAGCCTCGGCATTGTGCCTCCCGGTGCAGACCTGCAACTGTGTTTAGTGCAGCTCGCTGAGGCTTAGTTAAAAAAAATGTTGTTGTGGATACAGCACCAGGGACACAATTCTAATTGTTTGTCTCATGTCCTTCTTGGCTGCTGCTTATTGTAGAAATCTTCCCTCCACTGACGCTGGATACTCCCAACAGCAGTGATTCTCCAGTGCTATGGCGATTTAGGTCAGTGGCTGCAACTAATAAACACTGGTGCTACTCGCCTTCACCTTCTTCCCCTCACTCCCATTCACAGAACTTGTGGTATTCCTTCTGGCAATGCAAAGCAATCATTCTGTTATTCATCTGCCCCTCTATTCTTATAATGATATGCATTCTGGGAAAGGATAATATGAGTTCTGTGAAAGGGCAAGAGAGGAGGAATGGGAGGGCGAGCAGCGCCAATGCTTTAAAGTCACAGCTGCTGATCTTCTCTTAATTCTTGCAGTGCTAGAAGATCACCACCGTGGGGAGTATTCTCTGTCAGTGAAGGGAAGATTTCTACAGTAAGCAGTAGCCTGTTCAACCTGAATACCAGTTTTAGGCAAACTTGCACTTAATTTCCACAAGGCCTCTAAAGTAGAGCATGTGTTTGATTTCCACACTGTTATACCAATGGTCTTATTATGACTATTGGGCAAGAATATTAAACTTTATAAATTCATTATGCATCAACTTATAAATTCCTTTTAAAAGGCTTCCTGTTAAAAACATTAAGAGCCTGCTTGAATGTATTTTCTTCCAGTCTTACTTTTTCCTGTGATGGTCATCACCTCTACACAGCAAACAGCGAAGGAACGGTGATTGGCTGGTGTCGCAAGGACCAACAACGCCTGAAATTGCCCATGTTTTATTCATTCCTCAGCAACTATGCAGCATGTTAATTAAAAATTGCTATATTTTTGTAAGCTTTTGAAATATCGGTACACTTTGTATGTCAATATCAGAGACTGTATATACATATGAAAAAAATAGATAAAGCATAATGTTGATCATTATCATGAAATATTAGCAAAGAGAAAAAAAAAGTCATCTGCTAATGTACATGAACAGTTTGTGAAAAATAACCAAATATATTTTAAATATTTAATATAATATTTATTCTAAAATGTAGTTCCATATCAATTTTGAAAATGCGTTTCTAACAACTATTTTCACCTGTAGTGTTCAAAAAGACATGAACGGGTGAAGGCGGCTGTGCACAGCTATGTGCCAATGCTTGCGCCATAATGTCCCAAATGGAGGTATAGTGCATTAGAGACATTTCGTCTGTGCACATACACCAATTAACGCGAGTAACATCACATAGCTGTGTAGTACACAGCACCAGGGGCTTCCATATGCTAAAATATGCCCCTTGTTTATGCTGCACGAGAGACTGTGCCCATGTACGTGGCTCCGAAAAAAATCAGTGCTGATTTTGAAAGAGGCTGTTATGCAATTGCTGTATGGAATTACAGTAGGAAGATATCTTGCTATTTTATATCTTGGCCCCAGCATTCCTGCTAGCACATGTGCCTGTTCAGATAAGGGCTGTTTAATAACCAGTCACACAGCTTCATTTTTTGCTAGTCGTGGTGGAGCACAGCAGACATTAACAGTAGAGATTTTATGGGGTATTAAAGGATAAGTTCACATGTGTTAACATGTTACAGTCGTATTTATCGTGAAACATGTTAACAAAGAACACCTGCCTGCACCACCTCGATCCCTTGTTGCGACAGCTGTTGGGAGATTCTCCCCGCACCCACTGTCGCAATTCAAAAACTTTGCGGCCGTGCGGGACTTTGCCGTCATGGCTGCGTCATTCATTCACAGTTCCTGCAAATTACTGCACTAAAAGTACCATCTTCCTTTGCGGTAGATAGCTTGCAGTTCCCAATGAACTGCGAGGGCACTGGTGAGCTCTCTCATAGTTCCTTAATTCTTCCTGTAGCTCAATAACTGTCTGCCCATACCAAAGGTACAGCTAACTGAGAGTCTGCATGATCCTGGAATTGCACCGCAATCTGCTGATCAGTGAACTTATCCTTTAAAACTCTGCAGCTAAAGATGGGTGAAGTAGACACTGCAAATCGACCAAGATTTGCTAATCTGCTTGAATATGAGTGTGTAGATATGCTTAGTGTGCGCCAACTGGCACAAGTCATTAGTACCGACCATCTGAGTTCATAATTTACACAACTGACTTCAAATCAGTGTGTTTATATTGTGTGCTATGCCAGTGCAGTATTAGCTTCACCCTTTTTATTTTTAGTGTGACCCGTTAAGGGTCTGTGGTTTATAACTTCACCAAGCCTAAATGAAAAGCTTGGTTTTTCAGGATGATATATGGTGGGTTTTGGAGTAGGGAATGACAGTCACTGGTCCCTTGTCAGCTCTACTTTCTAGGAGCAATGCCCATTTCTTTTAGGTGTGAATGAGGTTATTGTGACCAGTAAAATGCAGATCTATGCATCAACCTACAAACTGTTACAATACACTGTGCTTATTTTTTTTTATTTACATTGTGCTGTTGCATTTATCATTTATTTTTCAAGTAGACCAGCATCACATTCGTTATTGTTTTTATTCTGTTAAGCATTCCAAACTGCTTTGTTTGTTGAGATTATTTGTATACTTTATTTGGTCAGTAATATAAAGATGGTGTGTCGCAGGTTTACAAGCATATGTTATAAATATTATTGCTTTGTGCATTTTTTTATATTTCACAGTATACTATATAATCGCTATATTGAAAGTTTAATATTTTTCACTATGTAAGATGTATTCGTTTTGTTGTACAAATTAGGGATCATAATAGGCATGGTGGGTGCTGTTTACCTTAACTTTTTCTTAAGTTAATGCAGGTACGTGTACTTCAGTCCCTTGTTCATTATCCTTTATCATTTTGCATTTGTGCAACACTCAGCCACTGCAAAATAGCTTTGTTTGTGTGTGTTATAGTTTTAACCTTTAAAGAGAATTGGATAATGTAATATCGTCACTGATGAAATGTGTAAATGCATTTTTTTCTTTCTATAATTATGATGGTAATTATGATGCATATGCAAAATACACTCCTAAATTATTAAAAATGTCTTATTAAAGTCTCTGGAGCTGAATCATTAAAACTGCAGGAAAGAAAATTAACACAAAATTGGAGCCGATACCAATAATAAATCAGGCATGTTTTAGATATTTTATGAACCAATTATACAAGAATTATGATTGGTTGCAATGGCCAACCACTATATTTTTGTTTTCATTTTTTCTCCCCTTTCAATGGATCAGACCCCTCTGCATTAACTTGATCACAACCATGCTCAAACATTATGGGTGGCATTCCAGGTTGTAAGCCATATTCCATGTATACCATAAACCCTATCTACTGCTTCAGTCACCTTAAAGTAGACAGACCCAAACTGTTAAAAAACCTAGTAAACAAAGACTGATTGATTGAAATAAGTGAATGAAGCTATTGAAAATGTATTGAATAATCTGTGTAGTAAAACTAATGCAAGCCATAGACAGTGCAACCACAGCTCGATTTCCCCATCAACACCGGCTCTGTTGACAGGGGAATCCCTTCCATGGAGCCATGGAGTTCTACCAACGGGGAAGGAGGCAGGGGAAGCTGCCTCTGCCAGGAGAAGACCGTAATCATTGCTAGCAGTTTGCACAGCCGCTAGCAGTAATTGCATGTAAAATCCGGCAGGCTGATTGTAGCCAAGCTGATCAATCAATACACTTGGGCACATTCAGCCTGCCCATACACGGTTCAAATCTTGGCCGATCCCTTCTGAACTGGCCAAGATTCGTGCAGTCTATGGATGACTTAAAAGAATTATCCTTTAAAGTGAGTTTGCCACTATACTAATTTTCCCAGAGAAAGGCCTACCTGTTAAAGAAGACTGTAAATACCTTTCCTGCTTTCTGTGCTTTGTTCAGTAGAAATCTGTAGAAAATGTCTGCAAACAGATGCTTCCAGGAGTGTTGATCTCCTGGGTCCCCCACAGCACTAACTGGTTCCTCCTTTTGACCTTCACATCTCTGTTCAGTATCGTAATAACATGGAGGTCAGCAGGAGAAATCGGTATGAGCTGGGGGGGGACCCAGGAGATTGACACTTCTTGAAGCTATGGTTTCTTTGTTCTAATGAACACAACAGCGTTAGGTGGTGCAGGTGGCAGGAAAGCTGAATATTCACAGTCATTTTCTTCAGGTATAGCTTGGCTTGGGGAGTTTAGTTAAGCAACAGCATCACAGAACGTTAAATGAAAGGATTTAATCAACATCAAGGAAGGACAAGGGCAGACCAAAGCTTTAGCAGAACTCTTATCTGTAGCCAGTTCCAGAGAATCAAAGGTCCTGCTCAGCTGTCAAATATGGTTGAAAGGATAACCTAAAACCAACAGTTGTTTTCAATGCTGCAAAACGATAGAAACAATTGGTGTTAGTCTGCATTGATTCATTTGATCAACTCTGTGGTTGAAATGGCTTGAAAATCGCCATGTATATGGCCATCTTAAGGCAACTTAAATTATTTTTGTAATTGGCACTGTAAACAACCCACATGAAGGCATGTGGAAATATGTCCAGTTTGTGATTTAAAAATGGAGCAGTGAATAATTATTCTAGTCCTAGGGCCCTGTGGGTGGGTGGGTGGGGGGAGCAAGCTTTGTTTTTGTTTTGCGATGTCAGTTGTGTTTTGTCATCATGGCAATGATTGTTGTCTGCTGTTATGTGTTGTACAGTTGAAAGACCAATTGGGTATTATGAATATTATAAATAAGTTCTTTATGTGTCTGTCTACTTTGTTCAATTAAAAATAAAGCCATAAACATTGTTTTCTCTAGTTTTCTTTTTTATAGTTAACTTGCTTTTTAGATTATTGTGATATATACATCATTGGGTGTGCTCTTTTATAGACTGGATTCTCCAGATACGTTTATGTAATTAGGTCATTATAGTAGTCTTACAATGCATTCCTGAAAGAAAACCTGTGCTAAGAAATATGTGGTTTCCGCTGATATCCTCTCTGCCTGAAAGTGCTCATCACCCCTGCTAATTGCACTTTCTCCTGTCAGCACATTACCACATGTGCATTGCAGCCATGTCAAATTTGCTGCTAGTGCTGCCTCTCTATCTCCCAGTCTAAGTCCAGGTACTTTAATAATACAAAAGGTAGACTCAAGGAATCTCTTGGAGCTAAACCCTAGAGTGTATAAATTAGAATATATGAAAAAAGTCCTATTTAACCAGCTCCCGCAGCCCCTACTGTAATGTACACTAATTGATAAACCCATATCCTCTGGAGCAGTGACTTTGGATATCTGAGAGACTGTAAAAACAAAATACTTATTTTTACAGTATTTATCAACAATAAATATATGGTTTTAATGGTCCAGCTGGCATTTTTATAGCCATTACTGCCCTATGGATATGGGTTTTATAATTGGAGTGCATTCTAGTAGCAACTGTTGAGCTACCTTAATTGACCTTGATTTTTTTATGATTCTTTGTACTTACATTAGTTTTTAAAATACATTTAATGGTACCATAACTATATTTTTTTAAGATATACCAGGAGCTCACATTTAAACTCTTTGGAAAAGCACTAATTGGCTTAAAGCAAGCAAGAGCTGTATCCTGTGCCATTATATACAAATTTATCGTAGTTGCCTTTGAGATTGAGCAGTGGGAGGAAGCCCTGGAGATTACTCATACATGTTCTTTAAATGTAACTCAAAGGCTCATGCAGATTTACACAGCTCAAAAAAAATTAAAGGAACTCTTTGAAAACACATCAGATCTCAGTGGGGAAAATATCATGCTGGATATCTATACTGATATGGACTGGGTAATTTGTTTTAAACATAACAGAGGACTGAATTTAAAGACAGTCTGAAAATCAAAGTGACAAAATGATGCAGCAGGCTAGTCCATTTTGCTGAAATTTCATTGCAGCAACTCAAAATGTTACTCAGTAGTTTGTATGGCCCCCACGTGCTTGTATGCATGCCTGACAGTGTCGGGGCATGCTCCCAATGAGTCCAACTGATGGTGTCCTGGGGAATTTCCTCCCAGATCTGGACCAGGGCATCACTGAGCTCCTGGACAGTCTGAGGTGCAACCTGGTGGCTTGGGATGGACCGGAGCATGATATTCCAGAGGTGTTCTATTGGTTTTAGGTCAGACGAGCGTGGGGGCCATTCAATGGTATCAATTCCTTCATCCTCCAGGAGCTGCCTGCATACTCTCGCCATATGAGGCCAGGCATTGTCGTGCACCAGGAGGAACCCAGGACCCACTACACCAGCGTAGGGTCTGACAATGGGGCTAAGGATTTAATCTCGATACTTAATGGCAGTCAGGTTGCCATTGTATAGCCTGAAGAGGTCTGTGTGTCTCTCCATGGATATGCCTCCCTAGACCATAACTGACCCACCACCAAAACGATCATGTTGAACAATGTTACAGGCAGCATAATGTTCTCCACAGCTTCTCCAGACCCTTTCACGTCTGTCACATGTGCTCAGGGTGAACATGCTCTCATCTGTGAAAAGCTTAGGGCACCAGTGGTGGACCTGCCAATTCTGATGTTCAATGGAAAATGCCAATCGAGCTCTATGGTGCCAGGAAGTGAGCACAGGGCCCACTAGAGGACGTCAGGCCCTCAGGCCACCCTCATGAAGTCTGTTTCTAATTGTTTGGTCAGAGACATTCACACCAGTGGCCTGCTGGGGGTCATGTAGGGCTCTGGCAGTGCGCATCCTATTCCTCCTTGCACAAAGGAGCAGATACCGGTCCTGCTAATGGGTTAAGAACCGTCTACGGCCCTGTCCACCTCTCCTAGAGAAATTGCCTGTCTCCTGGAATCTCCTCCATGATCTTGAGACTGTGCTAGGAGACACCGCAAAACTTCTGACAATGGCACGTATTGATGTGCCATCCTGGAGGAGTTGGACTGCCTGTGCAACCTCTGTAGGGTTCAGGTATCACCTCATAAAAACAATTGATAATACTCGTGAGCCAAAATGTGATACTCCCCTAGTGTAATATATAAATGAACTAAATTATAAATCTTAATTATGGTGCATCAACACTTTACACAATACTCATTATCTGTGCAAAACATACACTATATACAAAATTATATATATCTATAGATACATATATGTGCCGCGCTCCATAAATCTATAAAAACGCATATGCAAGTGATTATAAAAATGATAACGTGAACAAAATTAATGTGCTTAAGAACAGTGCAACATATAGTGCATTTTAAAATATTAATCCAGCACTCAAAACACTTCCTAAATAGTCCTCTTTGTGCTTGTTAAATTTTTCAGTGACAAATTCGGTGTATAGTGCCACACTTCCCGTGCTCTATATATAGGTGTGCGCTCACCTCCTTAATTAGCCAGACAAAGTGGCTAAAAACACTTTTTGTCCTATCAGGACAGAGTGGGAATCTTCATATTATGTGCGTATTTCCATCCATATTCTGCCACCAGAGGTCTCCCTCCTTCCACACTTTAGCCTCAATGGGTGGTTTAGAGATGTTAAAGATGGTATTTCCTCCTCCCAGTACACCATGTAAGAAAGAGCCAAGATAGTGCCTTATCAGAGTCTCAGCAGCTAACAGAAGCATCTGGGTCAGATTTTCCAATTTCCAAAATGGCCATTTTGGAAATTGGAAAATCTGACCCAGATGCTTCTGTTAGCTGCTGAGACTCTGATAAGGCACTATCTTGGCTCTTTCTTACATGGTGTACTGGGAGGAGGAAATACCATCTTTAACATCTCTAAACCACCCATTGAGGCTAAAGTGTGGAAGGAGGGAGACCTCTGGTGGCAGAATATGGATGGAAATACGCACATAATATGAAGATTCCCACTCTGTCCTGATAGGACAAAAAGTGTTTTTAGCCACTTTGTCTGGCTAATTAAGGAGGTGAGCGCACACCTATATATAGAGCACGGGAAGTGTGGCACTATACACCGAATTTGTCACTGAAAAATTTAACAAGCACAAAGAGGACTATTTAGGAAGTGTTTTGAGTGCTGGATTAATATTTTAAAATGCACTATATGTTGCACTGTTCTTAAGCACATTAATTTTGTTCACGTTATCATTTTTATAATCACTTGCATATGAGTTTTTATAGATTTATGGAGCGCGGCACATATATGTATCTATAGATATATATAATTTTGTATATAGGTATCACCTCATGCTACCAGTAGTGACACTGACCCTAGCCAAATGCAAAACTAGTGAAAGACAGAAAAGATGAGTAGGGAAAACAATTTCAGTAGCCTCCACCTGTAAGATAATTCCTGTTTTGGGGATCATTTCATCGTTGCCCATCTAGTACATCTGTTGTTAATTTCATTAACACTAAAGCATCAGAAACTGATTAACAACCCCCTCTGCTACTTAACTGACCAGATCAATATCCTAGGAGTTTAATTGACGCTATACTTTGATTAAAAAGTGTTCCTTTAATTTTTTTGAGCAGTGTATATTATATTGAGAGCCCATTACACCCTGATAAAACTGTTTAAGATGGGGTCTTTGCCAGTCCCTACTTGTATTAAATGTAAACGTGACTATGGGGATCTAATCCACCTACTTTAGTGCTGTTCCAAACTACATACGTACTGGACAGATATCCTAACCACCCTTAATGAGGTGTTTTAAACTGCTTTACCTGTTGATCCCAAGTGCTGTGTTTTAGGTATCCTGGTTGATCTACAGGTTGACAACTTTATTAAAGAAGCTATTACTAGAACCCTATTCCAGGCCCATAGACGTACAGTATCCTTATTCACTGGAAATCTCTGGATCTTCCTACACATGCTGAATGGGTGAAAGGCATAGCTGTACGCTTAGACAGGAACAGCACAGGGGCTGCCCAGGTAAAAAGGTTGAAAAGATTTGCGGCTTTTGGCTGGACATCCCAGGCCTTAGTCCTATTAACCTTATTAAAGATAGAATCTTATAGTGAAACTGTATGTCCTGCTGTGTCTCCTATTCTTGAAATGTCCTCTTATTATTGCCATAATACTGATGGAGACATTGTTTGTGCTATGCCATGTATACTAATTGCACTGGATTGGTGTTACTTTGTTTATTAGTTTTTTCTTTTTTGAACTTTTCTCAGTAAAATCCATTTTGTTTGGGGGGAAAAAAATACAAATGTATCTGATGGCAGCATTAACTGGATCATCATACATCCATAGTGAATGGGGCATGGCAGCTAAAACCCTGTTAGGTGCAACATGGGTTTTAACACAGGCAACAATTATCTTAATCATTTTGATTTTTTTTTTTTTTTGTTAGTGAATGTATGACAAGCAAAAAATAATAAAATCTATTTAAAATATAAACACATGAAGGGGTTGATTTCTGTTCAGTTCCAATGGTTCCTAAATGGTGATCATGTAGAATGTCTCTTAGATGCTACATATCTGGGTTTTATTGTCCTGTTTAACCTGTTCTTTTCTCTGCATCCATGTACATATGATGTGCCTCTGCCAAACCGAAAAGTATGGTGAAGGGTTAGAACCTCACTTATTTATATTGCTGTATGTGTGCCGCTGTTAAATAGATATCTTTCACTGTGATCATCACATGTAGAGGAAGTGAGAGGAGATCTGAATTGTGGTTGACACTGGAACGGGTCTAGACCATAAATCTTCCAATGAGGACATCAGTTCCACTGACAGCTGTTACATTCTGAGACAATTACCTCTGCCATTTTTTAGAGACAGGTAAATCTTCTAAATTGATAAAAACATGACAGATGTGGTAACTGCTCTGCTTTTAGGGAACCTCTATTGATATATAATATACATTTTTTTTTAATCTGTGATTTCTTCTTACTGTTGCTTGACTTTTGTTGACCTCTATTGTCGGTACTGTCAGGGTTACTAACCAAAATCAATATTCAGATTATGACTTAAACCGGGCAGCTTCATCTTCTGGAGGACATCATAAATTGCATCCTGTATATTTCTCTCAAGTTTATAACCTGCAGGATATTTTTCTCACCAGCACTTCTCCAATGAATGACTTTTCAGTTCCTAATATGGGATGCCTAACTCCTGTGTGTGCAATCCCAGAGTTTTAGTGCTCCCAAGTGGAACAGGTGCAGCATCTAGCCCTGCTTGCTGCCTGCACCCGGTCAAAGTCTAGGGTGTGTTACTAGTGTTGCAGGCCCCAAGCGATCAGGGGTGAATGCATAGGGCTTACTACTGGGCATAGCATTTAGCCTTGTCCAGCTGCAGTGTTTTCCTCAAGAGCCTTGTTCTGCTAAGCAGAAAAGACGTCGCTTTAAATTCTAGATTCCCTGGCCTCCCTTGATATTCCTTCTATTGGGCTGCTAAGGCTGACTCGAGGGTATAGAGATGGAGGTGTAATGTCTAGGCCTCTGGAGGTGACTGCTTGTCTGGAGGAATGGTCCACAGTCCTATATACCAGAGCAGTTGTGGGCAATTCATTTTCATTCATGTGGGCAGGTGAAACTGGGACTGTTGTGGGGGATCAAACTTATTTCTGCTCAATATTAACTTTGAACCTTGGAAGATCTGTAAGTACATAAACATATAGAAAACAAACAATTGGTGCTAGGAATTATAGGTACGACTGCTCATTAAATAGGTAGAGACAGGTGGTTGGGGGATGATAAAAAAAATAGGCAGCTGAGCTGTGGTTTTACCACCCCCTGGCTTCCCACCAGAATTGTTAAAATAACAGCTGGACTGTTCACTTGCTATGGTATTTTTAACTTGATGAAAGAGTTTGACAAGCAGTGTTACTTGTCAAATTCTGCACCAGTGGGGTCACAACGCAACCGCATGCAATGCACACATTATAGTACAGTAGTGCAGAATTACTGGGTTAAATCAGACAATGACGAGGTGAAATGACACCGCATATCAAATGTCCTCTGAAAACCACATTGCCTAGAAAGAGCCTGAGATTGATACAGCAGGGATTTTTGCACATCCTGACCAGGAGTGCACTATAGGTGCACAGTTCCTGGGTTTTTTTGTGTGAAGGCGCTAACAGGAAGAATTTGTACAGGGTAGCAGAGTGGCAAGAGAGGATCGGGACATCTCACAGGCAGAGCTCTCCCACCAGAACAGAGCCTCCCCACTGTACCGATCAGCCCCTCAGGCCACTTCTTGCAGATCTCCACATGGACATCTCTCAGCATGTCTCCCTGAGCCTGTCAGCTTCCTCATTGAGCAAGAGATCACAGGCTGAACCGGGACAGCCAAGGGGCCAGATTTGGCCCAGGTGCCACAATTTGCCTAGGTCTGTTTTAGGGGATGCAGGCTATCTACAGTTGTCAAGCTTTTTGGCTCCCATCAGGAACCTCTGGGTTAAAGCAGAATATTGCTGCAGTAAAAGGCCTTGCAGAGAACCTGAGGTATTGTGAAGAACAAATTTGGTATTCCAGAATCCTGGCTTCTCTGCTTGGCCCAGCCTGGAAGTAAGTTTTTCTATTCACAACAGGAAGCTGCCAGAATAATTCAGCAAGATCCTTGCCATTCCTTTCCTCTATGTTGGCGGTGCATAATAGTTTCTCTACCATGCTAGAATTTGCTATGGATAAAAAAAAAGTCCCCACATGGTATCCAAAAATGTATGGGCACATCTCCTATAGATTTTGAATCCCCACATGATATGTATGGTATGATCAAAATGTGTAAACATGTTAAAGTCTTTACACATCCTGCTCTTTGTGCCACAGTGTTGCACATTTTCCACCCCTGTGTAACTTCCTGAGTAGGAAGTCAGGCTGAATACCCCTAATGAAGTCTTGAAATGCAGGGAAAATAAAAGGGGTGGAAAATGTGTGACAGAGACAGAACCAACTAGCAAAAATTACCTACAAGTGAATAACTCTACACCACATTGGCTATATTGACCACTGATGGATTTATACATGTTAATCATATCCCCAGTTAATAGGCTCTTTTCAGGATAGAAGTAAATCAGCTCGGCTAATCTTTCCTCATAGCTGAGCTCCTCCATGCCTTTTATCAGTTTGGTTGCCCTTCCCTGCACTTTCTCCAGTTCTCTGATATCCTTTTTGTGAATTGGTGCCACAAACTGAACTGTATTCCAAATGAGGTCTTACTTATGATTTATAAATGAGCAAAATAATGTATTTCTCTCTCTGGAGTCTATGCTTCTGCTAACACAAGTAAGTAGATTGCTAGCTTTAGAAACTGCAGCTTGTCATCTGCAAACACTAAAATGGTATTTTTAATTCCAAATTCTATATTATTTTTAAATATGCTGAAAAGTAAGGGTCCCAACACTGAACCTTGGGGTACACCACTAATAATCTTAGGCAATTCAGAGTATGAATCATTAACCACTACTTTCTGATAACTGTCTTTTAGCCAGTTTTCTATCCATTTACAAACTGATTTTTCCAAGCCTATAGAACATTGTGTTACACGCTTTTGCAAAACCCATGTATTCTATATCCACCGTCGTTTTTGCTTTAGCCTTATAATTGTTTTCTTGCAAAAACCATCTATGTTGTCTTTTTTAATAAACTCTTGAGAATCTTCATGACTATAGAAGTTAAACTAATCGGTCTGTAACCTACTTTCACCTGTTTACTAATGGCTTTGCTAGGTGTGCGGTGTTTTGGACCTTTCTCTATCAACAGTATTTAAGAAGTTAGACGGACTCCTGCCCAGCCAGCACCCATTGCAGGAAACACCAGATGGACTTACAGGAGATTGAGTGGAGACCTTAACCACTAGCCTACAGGGCACTTATACCCCCTTCCTGCCCAGGCCAATTTCCAGCTTTCAGCGCTGTTGCACTTTGAATGACAATTGCGAGGTCATGCAACACTGTACCCATATGACATTTTTATCATTTTTTTGTGAGAGATAGAGCTTTATTTTGGTGGTATTTAATCACCTCGGGGTTTTTTATTTTTTCTTAAACCAAAAACCACTGAAAATTTTGAAAAAAAAAGTTTTTTCTTAGTTTTTGTTATAAAATTTTGTAAATAAGTGATTTTTCTCCTTCACTGATGTGCGCTAATGAGGCTGCAGTGATGGGCACTGATAGGCTGCCCTGATGGACACTGATAGGTGCCACTGATGAGGAGGCACTGGTAGGTGGCACTGATGGGCATTGACAGGCATCACTGATGGGCACTGAAAGGCAGCACTCATATATGGCACTGTTAGGTGGCACTAACTGGCACTGATAGGCGGCACTGACTGGCATTGATAGGTGGCACTGACTGGCACTGATGAGTGACACTGAAAGGCAGCTCAGATGGGCACTGAAATGTGGCACTGATGGGCACTGGCAGGTGGCATGGATGAGCACTGAGAGCTGGCACTGATGGACACTGACAGGTGGCGCTACTGGGGCTACACAAATCATCAGGGCACACTGATCATCAGTGCTCTGATGATCTGTGTACATGTCCCCTCTGAGGAATGCTGATTACCGGCTCTCCTCTCCTCACGAGCTGTCAGCGTGACAGCTCATAGGGAGGGAAATGCTGATAACCGGCATTTCCCTGTTTACATGTGATCAGCTGTTATTGGACACAGCTGATCACATGACCGAGCCGACATCTTCGGCTCTTTCCATGGATCGGTGATCCGCTGTGTCCGAGGGACACAGCACACCGCTGATTGCCGCGCTCCGGGAGCCGCGCATGCGCGGTGAGAATGGGAGGACGTCATATGACGTCCTCCCAGAACGAGAGAACCACCTTGCATCCGTCATATTACTATATGGCGGGTGGGAGGTGGTTAAAAGATGAGTTCACTTTTACAAAAAAATAATGGATTTACAGGAGATTGAGTGGAGATTATAAAAAAGATGGATTTACAGGAGATTGAGTGGAGACTTTAACCACTAGCCTACAGGGCACTTATACCCCCTTCCTGCCCAGGCCAATTTCCAGCTTTCAGCACTGTTGCACTTTGAATGACAATTGCGAGGTCATGCAACACTGTACCCATATGACATTTTTATCATTTTTTTTGTGAGAGATAGAGCTTTATTTTGGTGGTATTTAATCACCTCTGGGTTTTTTTTTTTTTCTTAAACCAAAAACCACTGAAAATTTTGAAAAAAAAAGTTTTTTCTTAGTTTTTGTTATAAAATTTTGTAAATAAGTGATTTTTCTCCTTCACTGATGTGCGCTAATGAGGCTGCAGTGATGGGCACTGATAGGTGCCACTGATGAGGAGGCACTGGTAGGTGGCACTGATGGGCATTGACAGGCATCACTAATGGGCACTGAAATGCAGCACTCATATATGGCACTGTTAGGCGGCACTAACTGGCACTGATAGGCGGCACTGACTGGCATTGATAGGTGGCACTGACTGGCACTGATGGGTGGCACTGAAAGGCAGCTCAGATGGGCACTGAAATGTGGCACTGATGGGCACTGGCAGGTGGCATGGATGAGCACTGAGAGCTGGCACTGATGGACACTGACAGGTGGCGCTACTGGGGCTACACATATCATCAGGGCACGCTGATCATCAGTGCTCTGATGATCTGTGTACATGTCCCCTCTGAGGAATGCTGATTACCGGCTCTCCTCTCCTCACGAGCTGTCAGCATGACAGCTCATAGGGAGAGAAATGCTGATAACCGGCATTTCCCTGTGTACATGTGATCAGCTGTTATTGGACACAGCTGATCACATGACCGAGCCGACATCTTCGGCTCTTTCCATGGATCGGTGATCCGCTGTGTCCGAGGGACACAGCACACCGCTGATTGCCGCGCTCTGGGAGCCGCGCATGCGCGGTGAGAATGGGAGGACGTCATATGACGTCCTCCCAGAACGAGAGAACCACCTTGCATCCGTCATATTACTATATGGTGGGTTGGAGGTGGTTAAAGGATAAGTTCACTTTTACAAAAAAATTAAAAATAATAAATGCACTTTTTTTTTTTGTTAGATACCTGTAAAGCATTGCACCCATGATCAACAGATTTTGGGTATAATGCCACAGTCCTACTGACTGTCTTTGTATCTGTCTGCCCATACCTCCTTTACAGGCAGCCGGTTACACTCTGACAGCTTAATAAACTACCTAGAGTGATCGACAGTTCTCTGGTAGTTCATTGAGAACTACAAGCCCACTGTCGGAACATGTAGTTTTCCCATTCACAGAACACTGTGAATGAATGAAGTGGCTGGGCCAACTGCATGCTAGCTGTCAAAACGGGGACTTGGGGGAGGGGGGGCAGTGCATTTGTTACATGCTACATGTTGCACCCTGAATAGGGGTGTAACATGTTGCAAAAGGTGAACTTAACGTTTAAGTTTTATGAGGTAACCAGTCTGTAGTTAGTTGGTAAAGACGTTGATCCTTTTCCAAGTATAGGAACCACATTGCCTTTCTGCCAATCATTAAAGAGTCTCTAAAAATTAGAAACAAATACTTAGACATAACAGAGCTTAACTTTTTGAGAACAAATGGGTGTAAGCCATCTGCTCCAGGTGCATTCTTCACCTTTATTTTGTCTAATTGTTTCTGAACCATATCAGTTTTGGTCCATTGTGGATCAGTTGGGTCTATGTCAATACTGTTCCCATTATGGACTTGAGCGCCTTCATTTTCCTTTGTATGCACAGAGCTGATGAAAGTATTTAATATATTTGCCTTCTTTTTGTCCCTAGCCTCCAACTCAAAATTATCTTGTAAAGGGCTTACATGCTCAGATATTACCTTTTTTTTTATTAACCACTTCCCGTCTGGCCGTTGTATATAAACGGCTGGACGGTGGCAGTGCAGGGTCAGGTAGCCATTTATAAATGGCCTCCCTGCCCCCTGCTTGTGCGTGCTCCCTGGGAGCGTGCAGCACCGCGATCCGATGCGTGCTGTGTCCTCCGGGCACAGTGAAGCACCGATCGTCGGACGGGACCTCTGTGCGAGGTGCCGATTATGTTATCACTGATTGGCCAAACAGTGATCACATGCAGAGTAGTAAGCAAGATGTCACTTCTGACATTATTGCTTACTACGTGTGAAATCTGTGAATGATCACAGAGGTCACATGGTACAAGGCTATTCACAACAGCCTTGTTCCATGTGACAAGCTGTGACCAATCACAGCTCACACAGTAGAAGGAGAAATGATTGCTTTTACAGCCTTTATGGGTGTAAAAGCAATTAGCGTAAAAAAAAAACAAAAAACCTTCATCACCCCACACAAGTAGTACAGTGTCACCATGGTGACACTGTACTGCTAGGGTGACAGTATGTAAAAAAAAAAAAAATAATAATATAACAAAATAAAATAAAGCTTAAAAATTATAATTTTTGGTTATAAACTAATTTGGGTTATTTTTTTTTTTTTTTACTAAAAAGATAATGGAATAAATGTTGGCCAAGATTTATGATGAAATATTATTTATTTGCATTTACATAGCAAAAAAAATAAAAATCCCAGTGGTGAATAAATGCCATCAAAATAAAGCTTTATCTGTCTCAAAAAAATGCTAAAAAAATCATATGGGTACAGTGTTGCATGACCGCGCAATTTGCATTCAAAGTGTATACTGTATTTGAAGAACTTGTGGGGGTTTGTCCAGCTTTTTTTTTTGCAACAGTTTTGAATTTTTGCTGCCTTTTACATGTTCTATTCTTTGTAACTTTTAAATGAGTGTTCCTTCAATTTTATATTTTTTAACCACCTCCCGCCTGCCATACAGTAATATGACGGATGCAAGGTGGTTCTCTCGTTCTGGGAGGACGTCATATGACGTCCTCCCATTCTAACCGCGCATTGCGCGGCTCCCGGAGCAAGCAGCGCGGCGGTGCGCTGTGTCCCTCGGACACAGCAGATCACTGATCCACGGAAAGAGCTGAAGATGTCTGCTTGGTCATGTGATCAGCTGTGTCCAATAAACAGGGAAATGCCGGTTATCGGCATTTCTCTCCCCATGAGCTGTCACGCTGTGCAACAACCATCCACCCCCTAAAGAAAATATTACAAGATGCATAAGCATCCTTTTTCACTTTCACAGAAGAAGGTAAATAGAAAAACACAGACACATGAAAAAAGTCTCAACTCTTTAGCTGTCAGGCTGTGCTCTCAGGTGGCCAGACCATTTTTGCAATTCTTCACTTTTTTCATTTCAATTACAGCTTTGAGTTTGTAAATGATTCCCAAACCATACATTTTCTGGAAGCACAAGACCAGTAGACTAAAAGATTATGCTACTGGTTTTGTAGATTCTGCGATAGTTGCACAAATATTTATTAAAATAAAATATATTTTTATTAAAAATAAATTCCAATCATTATTAGTGCTCCCAAACACAAAATAACTTACAACATTTCTACTAAATTCCTATTAAATATAACAGAACTGTATTTGTAAATTTGAAATTTGTGATTTTTTTTTTTTTTTATACACAAAATCCTGAAAATCATAGGCATGCAAAACAGTAAATAAGCAATCTGAAGATTGACTTCACACCTATGCATGTTTTTAATTCTCAATTGCAGTGCCATGTGCACACTGCATTGGTGTGCCAGGTGATAGTTGTATTAATTTAAATAAAAGTAATCAAAAGATGAAAAATTAGGCACTGTGATGCTTGTGCACAATGCATAATAGTGTAAGGGTGTGGGGCATGGATAAATACTGATGTGCAATGTTAAACTGTAATATGCCTACAATATGCTCTTTGGTCAGTAGATGGCAGCAAAGTACAAGAATCAATTTTGCATTGAAGTTTACTAAGACAAAACTAATGCTTATTTACCTATAAAGTTTAATTAATGCTAATTTAGGGGCTAAGTAGGACCCTCAGAAGGGTCATAGTGAACTGTAAATGCAGGTTTGAGGCTGCAATTAGGAAATTACTTACTGCATCACAAACTATCAGGGAAGGGGAGGAGTTCCGGTGCAGAGCAGGAAGTGACAGGGAGTCGGTGTCTGGCTTGTGTATGCTGAGGACGTCTGGAGAATCTGTGTGGAGCCTGGAAGAGGATTTACGGCTCACTGTATGGTCCGGTTCTGGAGTGGACCAGTGGATCAGGAAAAAGCACCAAGAGCCTGCCAAGGAACTGTAAGTGCGGCTTTGCCACAGCACATCGCACCACACGTGTTCAGTGACATTTTGGATATACCAGAAAGCTACAAGAGACATACTCCACTTTCCTTTGGATTACAAATAGTATTGCGCAATACATAGGGTGCACCCCAACGTTATATCATGCTCAGGAACATTCAGGCACAGCCAGGCTGCTTTCTGGACATTGGAGAAAGTCCGCAAGTACGGGGTTAGTGTTAGACAGTATTATTCTTACTGTATGGTTATGCGCTGTTATCCTGTTTATGGATGCTCAACTATTTGTTCACTATAACTGTTCAGTAAATGTAATTGTTGTAAAAGAATCGCTGTCTGTGTCTGTGTGGCATCGTGTACCCCCTGAATCTGTTGGCCCAGCCCTCGGTTTTCCTTCAACAGCGCACACGGGTTTGTGCGCACCATAACACTTGCGCGCTGGTGTGAATGTGCCCTTAGTGTGGTGATACACCGCAGTGTACCAACACACGCAAAGTTTATTACTGCTATGTTTGTAGTACACGTGTACATGATGTATGTGTGGGTAATTTGTGTTTTAGGCCTCATTCACGTGGACACAAAGAGACCATAGAGCATCAAGGAGTATTTTTTTTTTTTTTGCACCAGGAGTTAAAGGGGTTTGTGTACTGCTGTAGGTAGCAGCCTGTACAAATCAATCACAGGCTGACAGATAATGTGGTTGGAAGCATAAAATAGCATATATATTTGTTTTACAGTCCTGATGGGGGTTGGTGAAATATCAGGGGTATAAACATACCCCTGATGGTTCAATTTTGAGAAAGTGATTGAAGACAAAATCATCAGTTTCTTTTACCCTTGCAAGCACAGCTGCATTGAATAAACTAACAGAATGTGCTCCATATAGAGGCTTCCTGTTCATCCACAATTTGAAGACACAGTAAACACCATTTACCAGGCTTTAGTTATGAATGAACACAGGTGTGATTGGTGGTGTTCATTCATTTAGAAAAGGAACTAGATGGTAAACATGAGAACATGTTTACTGACCCCAGAAATCTGATCCCATTGTGTGCCCACAGCTGGTGGGGTGGAAGAGGGAAGCCAGGACTGTTTTGGGAAGAAGGGGGGTGATGCAGGATCAGAGTGGCATTGGGAATACTGGGGGTGGGATAGTCAACATGTGGAGGTGGGGGAAAGGGAGGGTGCATGGGGACACAGCTGCACAGAAGATCCAGAGTTACTTGTCAATATATTTGCTAAATCAAGAGAGTGAACATTTCTTGCATACTAGTGTGTGATATTGGTGCCTTTACGATCTGTGTTCTGGGATAATACTACAACAGTGGCATCTCTTCAACTTAACTCAATCTTATGTTAATACTGCACTAACAATTTATGCCAACATTTTTTCTCCTGCATGTGTCCGTGTAGAATCAAAAAGGGAAAATAGCTTTCCTAAAGTAAAGGCATATATTAACTTTGAGCTTTACCATTCTAGTATGCTGTATAAAAGTCACACTGATGTAATTTCATTTTATTCAGCATATTTTGGAGTAAATATGGGCAAATTAAGTAAAAGTTGCATTGTAAAAGTTACCGGAAAATTCATTTTTTTTTTAATTTTTATTACAATTTATTCCCAAATAAAAAATGTATTCCAAATCAAACCTATCAAAGGGATCCCCAAACACATTCAGACCTTGATATTCTTTGTGTTTATGGCAGCCAAAATCGAAATTGCAACCACTTGGAAATGCCTGGTGGTGGACCTGGCAGTGATGAAATGTAAATTGATCTGGATAATGATCAATGAAAAGTTGGTCAGTAGTCTGAAAGATGCTACCTCAAGGTTTGAGAGGGTTTGAGATCCCTGGATCTGTTACCTTCAACCTTCTACTATATGATGGGCATGGCGACGGCCGGTAGGGCCTTTAGACGGGCTCCAATTTTTCCCTGTTTTCTTTCTTTTGTTTCTTTCTTCTTTTCTCTCGTCTTCTCTACCTTTTTTCTCTTTTTTATTCTGCTTTCAGTTGGTTGGGTGATTATATGGTTCACCCTTCTTTAGCACAGATTGTGATTTTGAGGCATTTTTTTCTGTTAAAACGGAGTGGCTGTTATGAAATTAGGGGGTCTCTAGTTGTAGCAATGGTACATTGCCTTGAAAAAGTATTCATACCCCTTGAAATTTTCCACATTCTGTCATGTTTCAACCAAAAACGTAAATGTATTTTATTGGGATTTTATATGATAAACCAACAAAAAGTGGCACATAATTGTGAAGTGGAAGGAAAATGAAAAATGGTTTTCAAAATGTTTTACAAATAAATATCTGGAAAAGTGTGGCGTGTATTTGTATTCAGCCCCCCTGAAGCAATAATTTGTAGGATCACCTTTTGCTGCAATTACAGCTGCAAGACTCTTTAGGGATGTCTCTACCAGCTTTGTGTATCTAGAGAGTGAAATATTTGCCCCTTTTTTTTGTGTAAAATAGCTTAAGCTCTGTTAGATTGGATGAAGAGCATCTGAATAGCAATTTTCAAGTCTTGCCACATATTCTCAATTGGATTTAGGTCTGGATTTTGACTGGGCCATTCTAACACATGACTATACTTTGATCTAAACCATTCCATTGTAGCTCTGGCTGTATGTTTAGGGTCATTGTCCTGCTGGAAGATGAACCTCTGCTCCAGTCTTTTGCAGACTCCTAACAGGTTTTCTTCTAAGATTGACTTGTATTTGGCTTCATCCATCTTTCCATCAACTCTGACCAGCTCCCCTGTCCCTGCTGAAGTAAAGCATCCCCACAACATGATACTGCCACCAACATGTTTTGCAGTGGGGATGGTGTGTTCAGGGTGATGTGCAATACCGCTTGTATTGACATGATGGTCAGTAGGGTGAACTACTGAGTGTAGCTGGGGAAACAGGAAAGAGATTTAATGGGAGGATTCCTTTGCAATGGATTTGTGTTCAGTCATACTGGCAGGAAGAGAGGTATTTAGTTTATTCTTTTACAGGGACACACGAAAAAGAGGACAATATATATGGACTTTATAGGCACATATGTGACATGAGAATAGGTTACAAGTTATATTATATTAGGATATCATAAAAAAATCATACATAACACAAAAACCAATAAAAAGTGCTTCTGTAGAATCACAGATGGAGTGTTGGGTTTAAATTGACCCCCTCACAGTGGATGTGTACACAATTCTGTAGTGGGAAGGGCATTACAGCTCTAAACCCTGGCACAACCTTTCAACTATTGGGGTGCTCCTATTCACCAGAGATTCAGTGCTCTGCATGTTTTGTGACAAACCATCGCTTCTTGAGGAGCTATTGTCACAAATATGAAAATTCAAAATGGTATATTTGAGTAGAGGAAACCCCAGGGTAGGTAAGGACGGTTGATGTGTGGAGGTGGGGCACATAAAGCGCTATTTGAATTGCTGGAAAGCTAGCCTCAATAGGAGAATATTGTAGCGGTGGGATGGGCTTCACAGATTATTTGGAAGATACTGACCAATTTTGTCCAACACCGTCCCAGGGAAGACAAATAATGAAGATAATCCAAGGGTAAATACCCCAATATAAATGGAAATTCTACCGTCTGATAGCACACAAAAGAGCAGGCCACACCCGTTATTTTCAATGAAAGCATCCTCCCTTATATATCCATACTGCTATTTCTCCGCTCAACCCAGTAATAAAACGTATAGCTGTAAGCTCAGTAATCTCTCCTGCCATACATGAATGTGCTGCAATCGGATTTGTCCCAAATCCGTTTTATGCATAACAAAACACAAAAACAAAATTTTAATATATTGCAGCTTGCCAGTCCTTTAGATGTAGCGGTGCATTTTTTTTTTTTAGACAAAATAACATTTTCATCAAATACAGAAAATACCTTCTAAACTTGCCAAAAATGGAAAGAACTAGATTATTGAAAATATACAATCTTTCTTCCGCAGCACCCTGACACATGTATATATTTATTGCAAGAGTGGGTGCAGGTCTGTTCCAATGAACTCCTCTGGAAAGTTTTGTCTCTGTGGCTCTCTTTATAAAAAAGAAATCATCTCTGCAAAGTAGAACTATTCCACTCAGGACCAGAAGTTACTGGCTGTGAAGCTGGCCCTTGAAGAGTGATGCCATCTTTTAAAAGGGACTGTTCATCTTGTGAAATTCCATATGGACCACAAACCCTCACTTTATCTCTAGAGGGCTCAAAGACTGAATGTGTAAACATCTCTTTGGGTCACTATCTTTGACCTTGTCCTCAACTACCAGCCAGGAGACAATTATGTGAAAGTTCATGACTAATCCCATTCTTTTGAGGTGAAAAATCAGAACCAACTTTAAGTATTAACCCAGTCTGCATTCTCCCTGTCTCCTGAGTCAGATGCCAGACATTTGTCCAGGAGCTGGATTCTAAATTGGGGACGTTATTCCAAATTATCTGTTTATCGGGGTCTATGCAAGCTGCAATCTTTTTTTATCTGAACTTATTGGCTGCTTTAGCTGAAAAAAAGGCATTTCTAATTCACTCGGGAAGTCATCTACTAGACAGTTGCATCCTCTGCTGGTACCAGGAAACTCCTGACCCCATATTACCTAGACCAGTGGTCAGCAAGCCGCGGCTCGCGAGCCACATGCGGCTCTTTACAAGCTTAAATGCGGCTCTTCTGTGTGCTGGGCGTCCGCTCCCCTCCCTCCTCTCCCTCCTCTCGGACGGGCGTGTGCAGGGCGGCCGCCCCCTCACCTCCCCTCCCTCCTCTCGGACGGCCGCCCGCTCCCCTCCCTCCTCTCGGGCGGCCGCCCCAAAAGTCAGGACTCTGCAGCTGTCAGGATGTAGGCGGGGCAGCCAGGATGTAGGCGGGGCAGCGTGACGAACTCCTCTCCTCTCACAGTCCGCCCTGAAGACCAGAACGGCGCGGGAAGCACGGCGAGAGGAACGCGCGGAGCAAAGGTAAGTGAATTGACACAGGGGGGACTTACTATATGGGGGATGAATTACTATATGGGGGACTTACTATATGGGGGAACTTACTATATGGGGGGGGACTTACTATATGGGGGATGAATTACTATATGGGGGGGGACTTACTATATGGGGGACTTACTATATGGGGGATGAATTACTATATGGGAGATGAATTACTATGGGGGAGATGAATTACTATGGGGGGGGTGAATTACTATGGGGGATGAATTACTATATGGGGGATGAATTACTATGGGGGATGAATTACTATGGGGGATGAATTACTATATGGGGGATGAATTACTATGGGGGATGAATTAATATGGGGGATAAATTACTATATGGGGGATGAATTACTATATGGGAGATGTATTTTCAGTTTTAAAAATGTGGCTCTCAAAATAAATTTCAATCGTGGTTTTGGCGAGATTTGGCTCAGTTGAAAAAAAAGGTTGCCCACCACTGACCTAGACTTTATAATGGACTTGCCAAGTACCTTCAAAAGGATACCATTATTTTGGCTGCTATTCCAACATTTTGTCTACCCCTCAAAAGTCACCCTACGCAACCCAGTTTGGCTAGACATTTTCTCCAGGAGATTGTACACCTGCATGGCTTGCCAGAGCACATTGTTTCAGATGGAGGGATGCAATTCAACTTTTGTTTCTGGAACATCACCTTCTAAATATTTAGTTGTACTTCTCATGTGCATATCATTCACATTCCAGTGGGCAAATAGAGATGGTGAACCAGATTCTGGAACAGTTCTATTCTGCTATGTCTCTGTCAAACAGGGTAATTGGCCAGGTCTACTTCCCTGGGCTGAATTTGTCCATTACAACCATGCCTTTTGAATGCACTGACCAACATCTTTTTATTTTTAATTATGGATTTTATTATGGAATATCCCCTCTTCTTTTTTTCCCACCTTGGACATCACAACTTGTGCTTCTATCAGAGCATATTTTAAGAGTGTTGGGATAATGTGTAGCAGATTCCTCTGCAGTCTTGTTTTTTTTTTCTCCAAAAATGGGCAAATCGGAAGATAAGGACTGCACCCATTGTTTTCACTGATGAAAGTGCCATGACTCTTATAAAGCAACATCCTTATTTAGGGTATACCATAGTCCTCAAGAAAACAAGTGTCTAAATAAATAAAGTTGTAAAAAGGATTGCTAAACAGTATTTAAGATATTAAAAGATGCCTTTTATAGATATTTATAAATAGGATAATCTGTTCAGGAGAAATAGTGATCCTTTCACGCATACCAAAATTCTCAACACACTGCTTTAAAGTATCTAACAAAGTAACATTCATCTACCCACTCATTAAAAGATTACCTCAGTTGGCATGGAAACTCTATTAGCATTTAAATGGAGGAGGTCCAAGCCAACTGTAACTCACTGAAAACACAATTAACCCCTTAACTCACAAATGGAGCTACTGATGTTTCCCATAAATGCAAAAGAAATCATAAAAAACTATACATATGATTTAAAATGCAGGTGCTGCTGATAACAAAGGGTTCATGGCAATGTATACAAGAGCCTACATCAAACCCACCTGAGAAAAAAAGCTCAAAGAACTACATGCCTAAGGCAGCCCATTCATGAGTCAGTTTTTTCGTTCAACCATCTGGCTGAATAAAATAATTGACTTGATTCCCTCATCCACACACTCGATGTGGATGGGAGAATCCCCCCGCTGAGTTGTATTCTGACAGCAGGGAGACTTCCCTGCAAACAGAATACACAGATCAGCACTACTAGTTATAGCAGTTAGTGCTGATCGAACAGCAAAAATCTGACGGACGTTGTACAGAAGTTGATTGGCTCATTGATGCACGTGGCAATCAAAGGCTGGCCCATGTACATTATACATCATAATATGCTGCATATTTCAAAGTAAATTCAAAGTTATAAGTAACCACTTTACCCATAAACATTGCACATAATTTATCGATTGCACAGATATCCCATAAACATTACACATGTATATTAAAACATATTAAACAATTCTACAAGTGTCCTATGAAGATTACACATACATGAAACACTTTGTGAAAAAAAAATTAGATGATTCTACAAGTGTCCTATAAAAAAACAATTTGTGAACAATCAACTGTATCACCACAAAGTGTCTGTAAAAAATCCACACAAATAAGTGCTGCTCAGATCTTCCATCCGTGTTCACCTTTGCAAAAATTATTCAATAGTGCACCCACAAATACGCACAAACCTTTTACAGGATTAAATTGACCATTATATTCAAAATGGTCAACAGTGCTCATGGGGTAATACCACCTGGTTTGGTCACACCATCAAACTCTGAACCTCAAGAATACTCGAGAGTAAAAGAAAAAGGTTAGCAGCTGACTAGAGCAGAACTGCCAAAAAAGACAGTATATTATGAATCCAATGCGGAATAAATTATCACCATCAATAGTGGATGCAAATTATTTACTTTATTTAGATCATAAAGATCATGGGAAGGTTAGGCATTATGAACATGGTGTACACACGGTCAATCACAAAAATAAAATCAGTGAATATAAAAGCAAAAAACAAAAAGGACGTTCTGCGCATTCACTTAGCTGCATCAAGTTAAGTGGCTGGAAAAACCGTTGTTAGTACTGGACAGAAAAAATCTTTTATGGTGTTTGGGGAGTCCATGATAGTAGTATTCAGAATGGTTGAATCTTCACAGTTTTGAGTTCCTATTGTTCTCCAATCTTGGAAATGTCTTTGCACTTCCCTCATATATTCATGAATGTTGAATGGTAGGATAAGTAGTAAAACTCCTGGAGGATAAATATGTGTAATAAAGAATCTGGGAGGACTCACCATATACATGTATCTGCATCTATAGCAACAAGCTTAAATCCAATAATTCCTAATAGCTCTGAAGAGGAAAATGTCATAATAAACATTATTACCTTCCTTATGTCTCATCATCATCATATGAGCTGGTAAAAGAAATTGCATTGTGTATGGCCAACCTCAATCGGTCGATATTCTTTAAATAAGATGATCTCAATGGATAACACTTCGGGTAAATTTATGATGAATAACATGAATATTCGTGTAAAAAAAATCATACATCACTGTTGGCAGTATCAATGAAAATAATGATTACCCTAGTGGAGGTCACCGTTGTTTCCACTTGTAAAAATATGGATCTTATGAGCCTTTGTCAAAAGATGTGAGGTAATGAACCTCCTATGAACCAAAAATTTGCATTATGGAGTTTTAGGTATAGCTTGAGTCACAATACTGCAATGGACATATATGTTGATGGCCTACTGTAGGCCCCAAAAATCTCTCTTCTAAGTAAGAGCAAGGCGGTCCCTAAGGAAGGTTATGGACAAAAAGTCCAGTTTTTCTCTTATCAATGCTTATTGCATAACATATAAAGTTGTCACTTATGTAAGGTCCAAAAATTTCTCTTCTAAATAAGAGTGATAGAGTTCTTCTGTAAGGCTAAGAACATTAATGTCCCGTTAATTTAATGAAGTGCAAGTCATTACTTAGCACTGTTCAAAAATGTCTTGTCACCGGTGGAAGTGGTGTATTGCCATGTAAAGCTGAATGAACTCCCAGGAGTCAGCTCAGGTACTGGCGGTTTTCGTCTTGCCCAGTATATATCCAAGATGTAGGCGTATGGCGTACCTCTTTCACCTCATGGACATAGCAGCAAGGTGTTACGCAGAACGTGATGATGTCATTACGTTGATGCGTTTCGTCCGCCAATCATCGAGGACTTCATCAGAACTAGGAGGGGACAGCTTTTCATTCCTTATATAGTGCAGTATTTGCATGATCTCATCCTTTTGTCGCCCTCTTGTATTGAAATGTCATTACTACAGTGTTTCCAAATCTGAATTGAATTCTATAATATATATGACTGACATATATAGATCATTGAAGGGTGAGTCGGAGAAATTCTATTGATGGGTGGCTACACCGTTAATAATGGCACTTTTTCTTTTTGTATAAGTACTCGAGAGTATCCTCCAAGGAAATGAAACACAAAGCAACTCCATAACATGATCAAGTTTAAAAAAATCTGCTTTATTAAAAGTAAAGTGGCATACAATTTAATGAAATAGAAAAAAAAAATCCCGCTTGACCCTGGGGCATGGCCTAAGGATGTGACGTCATCAAGCATGCTTACTGGTGGTTGGCCGAGATGAGCTGTCTGCCCAGAAGGAATACTCAAACAGGCAGCGCAGTGACTAAGTTATCAGCACTTCTGTCTGGCTGCCCTAAGATTGTCGGTTTGAATCCCAACCACGGCACTACTGCCTTCAGGTACTCCAATTTCCTCCCACACTCCAAAGATATACTGGTAGGTTAATTGGCTCCTGTCTAAATTGGCCCTAGTGTGTACATGTATGAATGTGAGTTAGATTGTACACTCCTTGAGGGCATGGACTGATGTGAATGTACAATATATATGTAAAGTTCTGTGTGAATTGTTGTCACTATATAAATACCTATAATAAATCAGCGCTGTTGACCGTTTTGGTCAAATTGTTGCGGTTAGAGACTTGTGTACATTTGTGGGTGCAACACTAAATAATTTTTTTAGCAGTTTACAGGGATGGAAGATTTGAGCAGCAATTATTTGTGTGGATGCTTTGTGATGACAGTTGATTGTTCACATATAGATTTATGTATGTGCAATCTTCATGGGACACATGTAGAATAATCCAATTTTTTTTCCACAAATTGTTTCATGTACAGTGGGGCAAAAAAGGATTTACTCAGGCACCAATTGTACAAGTTCTCCCACTTAAAAAGCCCACTGCCCGATGATTCCTGACCCGGCCCGCCTGACCACTCCACCTCACCAGCCCTGACTGCTCTTATCTGTGTACATTCCGTTATCAGTTGGAGGTTTGGTTTTGTTATATTGTGCGTTATATTTGTGTTTAACCCTTAATAAATTATATTGTTACACCATACTTGAGCCTGCATTTCCCTGTGTCAGTTCATGCATCTCTGGTCTTACCGGGAGTCCTGACAGACTCAGATCCTGCAGTGCCAGACGTGTCCCCCTGCTTAAGCCAGTACATGTCCGGGCCCGTCTGAAGTTTGCTAGAGAGCATTTGGATGATCCAGAAGAGGATTGGGAGAATGTCATATGGTCAGATGAAGCCAAAATAGAACTGTTTGGTAGAAACACAACTCGTGTTTGGAGAGAATGCTGAGTTGCATCCAAAAATCACCATACCTACTGTGAAGCATGGGGGTGGCAACATCATGCTTTTGGGCTGTTTCTCCAAAAAGGGACCAGGACGACTGATCCATGTACAGGACAGAATGAATGGGGCCATGTATCGTGAGATTTTGAGTGCAAACCTCCTTCCATCAGCAAGGGCATTGAAGATGAAACGTGGCTGGGTCTTCCAACATGACAATGATCCCAAACATACCGCCCGGGCAACAAAGGAGTGGCTTCGTAAGAAGCATTTCAAGGTCCTGGAGTGGCCTAGCCAGTCTCCAGATCTCAACCCCATAGAAAACCTTTGGAGGGAGTTGAAAGTCCGTGTTGCCCAGCGACAGCCCCAAAACATCACTTCTCTAGAGGAGATCTGCATGGAGGAATGGGCCAACATACCAGCAACAGTGTGTGCCAACCTTGTGAAGACTTACAGGAAACGTTTGACCTCTGTCATTGCCAACAAAGGATATATAACAAAGTATTGAGATGAACTTTTGATATTGACCAAATACTTATTTTCCACCATAATTTGCAAATACATTCTTTCCAAATCAGCCAATGTGATTGTCTGAATTTTTTTCTCATTTTGTCTCTCATAGTTGAGCTCTACCTATGATGCCAATTACAGGCCTCTCTCATCTTTTTAAGTGGGAGAACTTGCACAATTGGTGGCTGACTAAATACTTTTTTGCCCCACTGTATGTGTAATCTTCACAGGACACAGAATCGTAAAATTTTTCAGTATATGTGTAATGTTTGTGATATCTGGGCAATCAATAAATAATGTAAGTGCAATGTTTATGGGTTTTTGCACAAATGGTCACTTGTAACTGAATTTATTTTGACATCTATATTGTGAAACCTTTTTTTAAACACGGCTTATATTTTGAGCTCTGCACTGTGTAAATATTTTCCTATATTCATACATACATTGACTATTTCAAGTACAACTATAGGCAAAACTTTTTTTTCATTTTTGATAGAGTAAGGGAGGCTTATAACCCCTGTTAGTTTTTTTGCCATCTGTACCCCACTGGGGAGATTTACCTTCACTTCTTTTCCCATAGCCAAAACAGGAAATGAGAAGAAATCCCTTCAAATTAAGGGAATTCCTAGGGGATCCCCAGGTCACCAGAACTGGTTGTCCCTCTATTACTTTTCTGGGGACAACTCATAATTTGTGGTTTCTTTACTTTCATTTCCGATGATATTGGTAAACAGGACAAATTGAGGGGGTGAATCTCCCTAACAAGGGGCACAGACTGCAATAAAAACTGACAGGTGTTCTGCGAATTCCGCACTGCATCAGTGTGATCCAGGGCTAAACGTTCAGTAAACGCTCAGTTAAAATTTCAGTGGATGCTAGTAATGAAGCAGAACAATTTGTGTTGTCCATATTTCACAGCAGCCCTCAATACCTAGTCCACTGTAAGGACCATGGACTTGAGGAAATATCCAAGAAGATTTTAGATGCTCACAACCAGTTTTATCTGTAGTATCCTAACAACCCAGGTAATGTCCTCCCAAGAATGGGGGTCACTCTTGGCTGAAACCAGGCTCTTTTAGTCACTCATCCAGCTCAAGCAGTCTCTCCTAGAACTTTTCATCTTCCTGTGCTACACAGGCTTTGACCTCAGGTTTCCCACAGGCATGTTCCTATGCCAGTGATTTAAGTTATTTAATAGTAATTAATCTTGAATGTTCCACTAGAAAGTGTCTGCACCATCTGGTGGTTTAAGTGGCTATTACTTGCTTGGTATTTACTCTGAATACTTTATGCTTGTTCTTGCATCCTCTATTTGGTACCCTGCTCCTGGTATCTTCGGCCCTGATTTCTGCTGGTTGAAATACTGGTTATGACCCTGTTTCTATATACCAACAAGTCATCAGGCAGATGTGTAGTTGACAGGTTGGAGGTCAGGCCTGGAGGTAGGGAACTACCACGAGGCCTGACCTCCAACCTGTCAACTACACATCTGCCTGATGACTTTTTTCTTTGTTGTCAGTTCATGCTCACTCTCAGCTTTCTCCAGCTGGGCAAGCATGGGCAGTGTGCAGCATAAACCCCTGTTGAGGTACCCAGTTGAACATCTGACTTGGTTTTCTTGGTGTTTTCATTCCTGGGTTAGCCTATCTGAGGAGGAAGCATAGAGGGGCTACTTCCAAGTAT
This sequence comes from Staurois parvus, assembly GCF_062004578.1. Taxonomy (NCBI): domain Eukaryota; kingdom Metazoa; phylum Chordata; class Amphibia; order Anura; family Ranidae; genus Staurois; species Staurois parvus. Next base: position 5,551,572 of record NW_028317855.1, read on the forward strand.
GTGACAGTAGTGTTTTACATGCTAAAATGGTTTGTAATTCTGCTCAGACAGTTTTTTGTGCTTTACACATACAGTGGGGCAAAAAAGGATTTAGTCAGCCACCAATTGTGCAAGTTCTCCCACTTAAAAAGATGAGAGAGGCCTGTAATTGGCATCATAGGTAGACCTCAACTATGAGAGACAAAATGAGAAAAAAAATTCAGACAATTACATTGGCTGATTTGGAAAGAATTTATTTGCAAATTATGGTGGAAAATAAGTATTTGGTCACCTACAAACAAGCAAGATTTCTGGCTCTCACAGACCTGTACCTTCTTCTTTAAGAGGCTCCTCTGTCCTGCACTCATTACCTGTATCAATGGCACCTGTTTGAACTTGTTATCAGTATAAAAGACACTTGTCCACAACCTCAAACAGTCACACTCCAAACTCCACTATGGTGAAGACCAAAGAGCTGTCGAAGGACACCAGAAACAAAATTGTAGACCTGTACCACTGTATCTGCCACATTGCAAGTGACACTACTCTTTCTTCAGCCTTGGGATATAACCTTTCAACCTCCATGCTGTTCATTTGACAATGAATCAACATCATAAACAGCTGATTTATTGTCCATTGAGCAGGCATGTCTCAAATAAAACAGTACAGGGTGTAACAGAGGTGTGTAAATCACAAGACTTGCTAGGCATATTTTTTGGAAGGTAAATAGTTGAAATATATGTACTGAATTTATTTGTGTACTTTGCTGTTTTCCTGAAGTTAGCCTTTAACCACTTCAATACCAGGCACGTCTACCCCTTCCTGCCCAGGCCAATTTTTATCTTTCAGCCCTGTTACATTTTGAATGACAATTGCGTGGTCATGCAACTAAATTTTTTTCATTTTGTTTACACAACTAGAGCTTTCTTTTGGTGGTATTTAATCACCACTGGCTTTTTTATCCTTTGCTAAATAAATGAACAAACACTGAAAATTTTGAAAAAACAAGTTTATCTTTGTTTCTGTTGTAAAATTATGCAAATAATTGTTCTTCATAAATTTAGGCCAAAATGTATACTGCTAAATTTCTTTGATGAAAACAACCTAAATCTGTATATATTATTCAGTCTGTAGGAAAGGTATAGAGTCCACAAACTATGGTATATATCTGAAAATCAATCAATCCTGATGTACGGACGGCCTATCTCATTTTTTGAGGCCCAAAAATGTTAGGACAGTACAGATATCCCCCAAATTATCCTTTTTGGAAAGTAGACAGTCCAAGGTATTTAGTAAAAGGCATGGCAAGTTTTTTGAAGTTGTAATTTGTTTGTAATTTTTTGAAAGATGAGGAAATACATTTTTTTTTTTACATACTGTCACCAGTGCTGCACATTGTCATCATATAATTGGTGTGGCGGTGATCGGGGACACTGATGACAATACGAAACAAAAAAATGTAAATATATATATTTTATTAAATTTTTAATTTTTTTTTTCATTTTGGTTTTTTTTTTTATAATACACTGTGACCAGAATAATACAATGTTACCATAATAACATTTTACTGCACTTGGGAAGTGATCAGTATTTTGTGAGTTTTTTTTGTACATTATGATTGCTTATAGCAATGAATTCTACTGCTATAAGCAAGCATTTTCCTGAATGAAATCAATTCAATTTGTTTTGTTTTGATTAGCTGTGATTGGCCACAGCTAATCACATGACACAGATGGGCTGTGATTGGCCCAATCTGTACCATGTGATCACTGTGACCAATCACAGTTAGCAATACAATTTTATACAATGGATGGCATGAAAGGAAGTCATTCATTGTTTACAATTGTCATATTACCTGCTGTAATTGGTAATATGGTACCAGGAACGGGCCAGTACACAGGTCGGTCAAAGGCTGTGTCCGATGGACACAGCTGGTGACAGATCTCGCCGCAGTGATCTGGAAGGACAACATACGACGTCCACCCAAATCAACAAAAGTCCTCTTTAACCAGTTCCCACCCGGCCTATAGTAAAATGACAGCTGGATGGGAACTGGTTAAAGAGTAACTCCCACTTTTGTTGAGAAAAAAAGCCAATCCCCTCACAGAGATTAATGTATAGTGCAGTGATTTTAACAAACTTTGTTGCAGAGTCCTACTTTTTTCTGCTCTGAAGAAACAGCTGTTTGTTCCACTATGTCCTTTGGATAGTGATTCTGAAAGCAACAGAAAATTACAGTAGCTGCAGTTTAAAAAAGGAAAGGTAATTTTTAATGACATCAAATTACAATATGGCTTTTCTAGCAATTATATATGCCATATTAATTTTTGTTTTAATTTGCTTTCTTTTTTTTAACCTTTCCCACCAACACAAACCATGGTTCCCAATACATCATTAAAATTCTCAGAGTCTCAGCTTATGAAAATAAGGCTCAGTGGGCTGGTGTTCTCTTTAGTTAATTATCCCTTACCTCTTCCTAAAAAATCAGATAGAATGCTGCAGAACAATCAAATGATTTGCAACAGTGAAAGTAATTGAAGAAAAAAAAAAAAGAGTTTTGTGTTAAAAAAATCTTTCCTCTGATGAATGCGGAGGAGCAAGTGTGTATAATCAATATCAGCACTGTACTTCTGTCTGCAGTTTTTGAAGGCATGACATTTCTCTTTTTGTACACAGGGGGTATGCAGGCGACAGAACATGCAGGAAAAACAAGTATCTCAAAGGAAAGCGTGTGACCTGGAAATAAGGAGAAGAACGTAATTCATCTTTCTTTGCATTCAGCTTGTTTTTTTTTTATTCTATTAATACCATATTCTTTGTAGAAAAATGGCAAAGCTTTAACCACTTGGAGTCCAGCATGATAATAAATGGCCTACGGATGGCCAGTGGTTTAACTTGTGATTGCAAAAAAGGTGCTAAATGCAGAAGACCATAAAGTATAAACCCCAGTCAATTTTTTTCGGGTCTTGTAAGCTCCAATCAACTGTTGTTTTTTATTTGCAATCTGTGGCTCCTTTGCGGATTTACCACTCTGCTTGTCCTGGGAATCATTGTCATCAGACGAGAAAGTGATGGGAAAGCCAATATTTTATAGTTGACACTGGAGTGGGAGCAGAGGGAATATCTTTACATGGGTTTTTTTTTCCTCATTAGTGGAGATTTCCACTAAGGCCTGTATGACATAACATGACAAGACATGCGCATGCACACTGGGCTTTTAGCCCCATGCATGAGACAGAATTTAGGTGTGAGTTGAAGGTACAGGCACACCGCCCAGCCCCACTGCCAACATCCCGTCAAACTCTATAGGAGAGTGGCAGCTGCTGCAGATGAACAGTGCACCAAGTGATACTTACGTTTAGTGCACCTGTCACATACTTAACTGTGGAGCGTGAGATGATGCACTTCCCATCCAAGCACCCCTGGTAGTGGAGATAAGAACTTCTAGGGCAGAAGGACACAGGTGCTAGGAAGTTGGAGTAGTGAACTGGAATTTCGAAACATTCCTTCCTGTGGCAGTATGGAGTCTGGTCACATGCTATGTTCAGTAGCTTCCAGGAAAACAGATGCAGGGTCAGCATAAAGTTCACGGTCAGGGACAGACAGGAGTCTGTAAGGTTCTGGTGGTGAGGTCAGAAGTCCAAGCCAAGGTTGGTAACAGAAGCGAACAGCAGACATAACAGGCAGGGGTTATCCAAGAGAAGAAAATAGGAAGCCAGCCCAGCACTGAGGCCAGGTGGACCCTGGGTTTAAAAAGTCTGCCAGGCACCAATGCTGATGTGTGTGCACATTCTTGTCCTTACTCCTCTAGTTATGCTTCTATGCTCATGGCCCTGCACATGAAAATGAGCATTTACTATGCAGGATCCCTGACAGTGCCCATGTACGAATGCAGAACATGCAGACTGCTTGAGTTCAAGGCATTCATCCCTGGGCACATTCTTCACTAAACATAAGTACTGCTCGGCGCACCATCCAGCCTCAGCATTAGAGTTTAGCAGGCTGCCAACAGCAGAGTTGGATGGTGCGGCTGTACCTTCCACCTGCACGAAAATTCAGGAAGCCTTTGCACCGGGCATAACACACTGCGCATGAAACTTTACTTGTATGCCTGGGATAGGAAGGGCCTGTAAAATCTCACCAATGTAGATATATACAGCATTGGAATCTTGACAAGGGTTCTAACTCTTGTGACCCTAACAAAAACTAAAAAATAGTTGCTGGAGTTAAACCTCAGGTATGAAGGAGAGAGAATGTGTCAAGAGAATAAATTGTTGCTGACTTTTTTCCATACATTTTTATTCAAAGATCCAAATACAAGGCAAAAACAAGGATTGTGACCAAGGTACAAAATGAGGTGTAATAAGCAAAACAGATAATACAGGTATAACTGTAGCTTAGTCAACCAATAAAAGCATAGTCACTCTGTCCATCAATGAGTCAAATGTTTGCAGTATTCAGACTAATGGTGGTGGCAGGCATAGCCTATAATCTAATGGAACTGGTTACCTCAGCAAATCAGAAGAGAACTGTAAAGTTCATGTTTGCCTGAGTAGTAGTGACTAAAGGGGGGGAGGGGCTGAGGAAGAGGGAAAGAAGAGTGTGGGAAGCCGAATAGGAGCACAAAGGTCTATGCAGGACAGAATCCAAAATGCTCCCTAAAGTGATTTAACTCGTAAACATATCAATTTTCTGAACATCGAAACACAGCAAATTAGTGTATTCCTAACCTGGCGGTATTCCCGAGTGTAGCTCGGGGTAAAGTTTCAGCACCACAAGTGGTAACCCTGAGCGGGAATACCTTGTAGCGTTGCTCCGGGTTCTTTTCTGCACTTACCTTGTCCTGCACTGTCACGATGCCCCCCCTGTAGTGTCCCAGGCAATGTTCTCCGGCCGATGCCGGCATCTGTCTTCCGGGTTCTGTTCTCTGCGTTGTCAGAACGTATGGGGACGGAACTGGCGGGAAATTTGAAAATTTTAAAAGTGACATTCACTGAATTCACTAAAATCACATAGTAAAACATTACTGTATCAAACCATTTCACATATATTTTGTCCCTAGTGCTTTGTCCTGGGCCCTGCCTGTATTTTTACTGTTCTTTCTGCCTTGAAACTGAGAAAAGTCTCTATCAATAGCTATATATACCTGGGTATATGTGCAAAATTCTACCAGGACTCTTGTTGGGCCCTTTGTTGCTAATGCCTATTTGCACATGAGATGTATGTACATTACTAATAATCTTCTGCCCCTCTTATCATTAAAGAGGAATTTCACTCTGCCTAATCCCCCCCCCCCTTCCAAAAGAAAAACAAACATACTAGACTATAAAGTCCATCATTGTCTTGCTTGAAGCATAACTTCCCCCTTTGCCCCATATCTCCAGCACTGCCATCTTTAATGGAGATCCGATGCATGCGTAGACATGCTGTGAGTCTCTGCTAGGTATATAGCCTATTCAAATAAATAACACAACAAATGACATAAAGCACCTGTGTAAATGCATCCCAACAGTGTGAACCCAGCCTTCGCAACCCTTCTCTGGCATTTTGAGAGATTTTATATATTTTTTTGGCTGGCAGAACAGCTCATGACCTGTAGCTCCACATCTAGAGATTTATTGAAACATTTGAAAACTAAACACTGTACAGTATTCTATGCTAGGGTTGATGTTTCATAACAGTCACAAACCAGTGTGACTTTTAAGTATACAGTATGCAAACTCCACCTGAATAACATATAGTTTGCAAAAGCACAGTGTATGATAAATTGCCTTTCTTTTATAAAGGAGAAGACTTATATAATAATAATAATAAAAAAAATAATGGATTTTTGCTCAACACCTCAATCCCAATTTAATATTATGTATCTAATTAGCACAAATAAATTATGTATCCACAAAAAATGTAATACAGACAGATAGCATTGACTTACTAATTACTTTTATTGATTAAAAACCAAGACACACTGTACATGTAAATAAATCCATTAAAAACATGTCAAAAATGATGTCTATGGATCAAAAGGACATCTTCAAACCAAATCCACATATATAGTTATCATATATTCATATCAGACCAATTTCAATTACAAATCAAAGCTGAGAGCTCTCAGAAATAAAGGGACAGCTATACAGAGTAGACAAAGTGGCCACAAAATGAATAAACGCACAGCATGCCAGATAAACTTTCCCCCGGTCCATCCTTAAAACAATTGGCAAGAGATATATTGAATATATTATAGAACATGAAGATCTGACAAAGTATCATGGACAAAAAATGAGCCAGATTAGTCCTAGTATTCCTTGTACTTGGCATCACATCAACTGTGGCTATATTTGAGGTCCCTTATACAGACAGACAGAACTAGATATACACTATATTGCCAAAAGTATTGGGACACCTTCCTTTACACGCACATGAACTTTAATGGCATCCCAATCTTAGTCCATAAGGATAGGGTTCAATATTGGGTTGGCCCACCCTTTACAGCTACAACAGCTTCAACTCTTCTGGGAAGCTTGTGCACAATGTTTAGGAGCGTGTCTATGGGAATGTTTGACCATTCTTCCAGAAGCGCATTTGTGAGGTCAGGTACTGATGTTGCATGAGACCACCTGGCTCGCAGTCACCACTCTAATTCATCCCAAAGGTATTCTATAGGGTTGAGGTCAGGACTCTGCTCAGGCCAGTCAAGTTCTTCCACCCCAAACTCGCTCATCCATGTCTTTATGGACCTTACTTTGTGCACTGGCGCCCAGTCATGTTGGAACAGGAAGAGGCCATACCCAAGCTGCTCCTGCAAAGTTGGGACCATAAAATTGTCCAAAACATCTTGGTATGCTGACGCCTTAAGAGTTCCCTTCATTGGAACTAAGGGGCCAAGCTCAACTCCTGAAAAACAACCACACTCCATAAATCCCCCTTCCACCAAACTTTACACTTGGCACAATGCAGTCAGGCAAGTACCATTTTCCTGGCAACCGCCAAACCCAGACATGTTCATCAGATTGCCAGACAGAGAAGTGTGATTCGTCACTCCAGAGAACACATCTCCACTGCTCTTGAGTACAGTGGCAATGTGCTTTACACCACTACATCCAACACTTTGCATTGTACTTGGTGATGTAAGCTGCTCAGACATGGAAACCCATTTCATGAAGCTCTTTATGCATTGTTGTGTTAATCTGAAGGCTACACAAAGTTTGGAGGTCTTTAGCTATTGACTCTACAGACAGTAGGCGATTTCTGTGTACTGTGTGCTTCAGCTTGCGCTGCCCCCACTCTGTCCTTTTACGTGGACCACCACTTTGTAGCTTAGTTGCTGTTGTTCCCAGTTGTTTCCACTTTGTTATAATACCGTCTGACCGTGGAATATTTAATAGCAAGTAAATTTCACTGATGGACTTATTGCACCGCTGGCAACCTATCACGGTACAACGCTTGAATTCACTGAGCTCCTGAGAGCAGCTCATTCTTTCACAAATGTTTGTTGAAGCAGTCTGCATGCCTAGGTGCTTGATTTTATACACCTGTGGCCATGGATTGGAACACCTGAATCCAATGATTTGGAGGGGTATTCCAATAGTTTTGGCAATATAGTGCATGTATTACGGCCGCAGGAATCCAAAAATGCAGGGGACAACTGAATGTGGTCCAGAGGAGGAAAATTAACTATTATAGAGGTATTCTAAAGATGTACGTTGACACAAATCTACTTTGTATAACCATTAACCTCCCTTGCACAACTGGCTGCTGTTGTAAAAGGCATCCACTCTGGTTCAGTCGGCCAGCATATATATTACATGTACAGTTGCAAGAAAAAGTATGTGAACCCCTTGGGATTACGTGGAGTTTTGCATGAATTGGGCATAAAATGTGCTCTGAACGTCATCTAAGTCACAACAAAAGAAGAACACAGTCTGCTGAACATAATACTACTCAAACATTAGATGTTGCCATGGTTTAATTGCACATAATATGTAAACATTCACAGTGCAGGGAGGAAAAAGTATGTGAGGCCCTAGCTTAATGACTTCTCCCAGAGCTAATTGGAGCCGGGAGTGAGCCAACCTTGACTCCAATCAGTGTGATGATATTGGATGTGTTGCTGACAGCTGTCCTGCCCTTAAAACACCTGTTTTGGGTTTACTGGTTTCAAGAAGCACTGTCTGATGTGAACCATGCCTCGCAGAAAAGAGCTCTCAGAAGACCTACGATCAAGAATTGTTGACTTGCATGAAGCTGGAAAGGGTTACAAAAGTATCTCCAAAAGCCTTGATGTCCATGTGTCCACGGTAAGACAGACCGCCTACAAATGGAGAAAGTTTAGCACTGTTGCTACTCTCCCTAGGCGGGGTCATCCTGTAAAAATGACTGCAAGAGCACAGCGCAGAATGCTGCATGAGGTAAAGAAGAATCCCAGAGTGTCAGCTAAAGACCTACAGAAATCTCTGGCACATGCTAACATTTTTGTTGACACATCTACAATAAGGAAAACATTAAAAAAGAATGGAGTACATGGGAGGACACCACAGAGGAAGCCATTGCTGTCCAAAAAGAAGATTGCAGCACGTTTGAAGTTTGCAAAAGAGCACCTGGATGTTCCACAGCACTACTGGCAGAATATACTGTGGACAGATGAAACCAAGATTGAGTTGTTTGGGAAGAACACACAACACTATGTGTGGAGAAAAAATGGCACAGCACACCAACATCAAAACCTCATCCCCACTGTGAAACATGGCGGAGGGAGCATCATGGTTTGGGGCTGCTTTGCTGCCTCAGGGCCTGGACGGATTGTTGTCATTGATGGGAAAATGAATTCCAGAGTTTATCAAGACATTTTGCAGGAAAACGTACGACCATCTGTCCGCCAACTGAAGCTCCGCAGAGGATGGGTGATGCAACAGGACAATGACCCAAAGCATACAAGTCATTCAACAAAACAATGGCTGCAACAGCACAGAATACGCCTTCTGGAGTGGCCCAGTCAAAGTCCTGACCTCAACCCGATTGAAATGCTGTGGCATGACCTTAAGAGAGCGATTCACAGCAGACATCCCAAGAATATTGCTACACTGAAACAGTTTTGTGAAGAGGAGTGGTCCAAAATGACTCCAGATCGTTGTGCAGGTCTGATCTGCAACTACAGGAAACGTTTGGTTGAGGTTATTGCTGCCAAAGGAGGGTCAACCAGTTATTAAGTCCAAAGGTTCACATACTTTTTCCTCCCTGCACTGTGAATGTTTACATGTTATGTGCAATTAAACTATGGCAACATCTAATGTTTGTGTAGTATTATGTTCAGCAGACTGTGTTCTTCTATTGTTGTGACTTAGATGACGTTCAGAGCACATTTTATGCCCAATTCATGCAAAACGCCACGTAATCCCAAGGGGTTCACATACTTTTTCTTGCAACTGTATATCTTAGCCCTTTTTTTATAAAATACTTTTTTTTCTTCTCTGTTACATCTCAGTGATGTTTATATCTTGCAACTACCTCTACTGCACTCCAGTAAAAGATGCATGGCGTTTCATAGCCTAGTCATCTGATTTATTGAAAGAATCCATTTATTTGTCTTTCTTGTTGTCCAGGGTATTCTTAGAACTCACCAACACAAAACGTTGCCTTGCTTGTTCATTGTCCAGCTTTCACATCCGTAGCCTGGACATTGGTAATACTGCTAATGAAACCTAAAGTGCAGTCAGTAAAGTACTCCAAAAGCCTAACCCTCTCAGTCCATAAAATGCTCTTTCCATGATCTCCTCTGTGTACTTCCAACCTCCCCTGAATGAAAATGTACTCAAATGTGACCCCTTTATACATAAAGTCGGTCAGATGTGCTTATTTTATACATTTTTTAGACCTCAGAGACTGGTCAATGAATATATCAGCTATAAAAAAAGAAACAGCCACATTCCATAAACCATTTATTGAATAGTAAATGAATAGAAACAATCAGTGGTGCTCACATTGTAACAGTGTGTACACCGTACTAGTACACCACACTCAAATTGTTTAGCAGCCACACTTACGGGTGTCAGGCATATGTTATTGCTTCACTGTTTCTTCCTTCCTACGCGTCTTGTCTCTAACGCTTCATCAGGGGATGGCGATATTGACAGACATGTTACCTAAATACCTTCTCCCATATTTAAATAATCTTTGGCGGGTTCATTTCTTTTCTATGACAATCATCATCCATTCCTCTGGTGCCCAAACCCATCACAAATAATATAAAGACATCATATGCATGCAATATCCGTACAAAAATTGTCCAAGGAGTTTGGAATTAAATATGAACATCAACAACTCTATCTTAAATAGGAATCCAGTTAGTCATTATTCTTCCATCATTACATTGAGTCTCACTCACGAAATCCATAGTACCTTCCCAGAATAATAACTTCTTAACAGGAAAAAATAGAACTAAAATAAAGGGTTTTTTCGTGATACAACTCATGCTGAAATGTCTGTCAGGAATGGGTTCACCTGCAGGTGGCACTATAGCTCCCAGACCTGTAGGTTGCAATTTTGGTGTCCAGCAGGATTTTAATGTAAAGGTTTCACCTGCTGATGGGTCTGTCACCTCTGAAGCTTCATGTGCCTTGTATGGGTTACCTGTTTGGCCCAAGATTCTTTTTACAGTCACCTCGTTTCCATTCCTATGGCAGTATGTTGCTCCTATGAGGCCAAAGCCTGGTGGTCTGGACATACCCATCCAGTGTTGTCACATGACCCCTAGGTTTTCAGATAAACAATGGTACCCCATTGTTGGGGTACCTGCTATCTTGAGGGACCAAGTGTAGTACCTCTCCGAGAATTTGTCCAACAAGATACCCAGCCATTTGTTTAACCCCAGCAGTGGGGTACCCAGTGAGTCACCAGACAGGCAGTGGGACACCTAGCTTATTATTGGATCTCAGCAGCAGGTCATCTCATTTGGAACCTGGGACTTCATTGACCTACAAGAGACACTCACTCTGTTCTTATTGAGCAGCTGGGTATCTTCTATGGACTCATTCAGCTACGGCTGGTTGGAGCATCCGGAGACTACTCCTTAGAAGGAGGGAAACTGACAGGAATTGGTTCATATGCTGGTGGCACTGTGGCTCCCAGACTTGTAGGTTGTAGTTCTGGTGTCTCTCAGCAGCCAGCAGCTCATACTAATTAGTCATCACTTGATACTGCTTACTGGAAGTATATTTAGCTTTTTTTTGTGCTACTCTCCCTTGCCTTGGTGTTTTGCCCATGTGCCTCTGACCTGCAAACCATGTATCTGCACCCTGCTCCTGCACCTGTTCCTGAACCTGTTTCTGATCCTCTGCCTACCTGCTTGTTCTTGTACCCGTGTACCCGCTCCCTGTCTTGGATTGCTCCATCTGCCTAATCTCCCATGCATGACCTTGTCTTTGACACTGACCACACTTCTCAGGCACATTCTCTTGCCTGTACATAGTTATTTTGTTGGCTTAGGTACGTTATTAGCATTGTCATATTCTCTGGTTTTGGTTCATGGGGTTTTGGTATACAGGATGTGTTTATATTGTTTTATTTACTTTATCATAATCATATTATTTATACTTTACTTTTTCCTGTTGTTTTCTGTGCAAGTCCTTGTGGCAGACAGGATGTGAGATGTACTACAACACATTCTACGCAGGCCATACATTATACTTTTTTTTCATTCAACCAGCGGGTTGAATAAAAAAAATGTGACCATTCCCTCATCCACACACTTGATGTGGATGGGGGAAACACTCCCGCTTTGTTATAGTGTTCTCATGATGGGAAGACTTTCCCGCTGTCAGAACACAATGATCAGTGTTGCCGGATATAGCTGGTAGCACTGATCATTTGGAAAAAAAACCCAACAGGGTTGCTGTACAGAAGTCATAGTTATATAGTTAGTCAAGTTGAAAAAGACACTAGTCCATCTACTTCAACCCACAGATAAACACACACACACACACACACACACACACACATAGAACACCTCAATATACACAATTCTATACCCACAGTTGATCCAGAAAAAGGCAAATTAAAAAACCACTAAAGCATGATCCAATTTGCATCAACAAGAAAATATTTCCTGATCCCCCAAGAGGCAATCTGATATTCCCTGGATCAACTTTACCTATAAATATTAATATCCATTTATATTTTGTGAATTTTGGAAATAATCCAGGCCCTTTTTAAAACAATCTTCTGAGGTGGCCAAAACCAACTCTTGAGGTTGCACATTTTCACAGTTCTTACTGTGAAGAAGGCTTTCTGTATTTGGAGATTAAATATCTTTTCCTCCAGACGTAAAGAGTCCTCCCTTGTCCTCTGTGATGACATTAAAGTGAATAATTCTACACCAAGATCACTATATGGACCACTTAAGTATTTTTACATGGTGATGATATCCCCCTTAATCTCCTCTTTTCAAGAGAGAATAAATTCAGTTTAGCTAATCTTTCCTCATAGCTGAGCTCCTCCATGCCTCTTATCAGTTTGGTTGTCCTTCTCTGCACTTTCTCTAGTCTCCAGAAAACCCAGATCCATCTCCAATGTTAATTCCCCCATTTGTATTCCCCCTAGTAGTATGATGAACGCGTGTTCTTAACTCCCAAGTGCATAACTTTACATTTATCAACATTAAACCTTATTTACCACATAATCGTCCAATAGCTTGGTGCCATCTGTGAAGACTGAAATTGTACTTTTAGTCCCAGACCCTATAACGTTTATAAATATATTAAAAGGTAAGGGTCCCAGCACTGAGTCTTGGGGCACACCACTAATAACCTTAGGCCATTCAGAGTATAAATCATTAATCACTAGTCTCTGAATATGATCTTTTAGGCAGTTTTCTATCCATTTACAAACTGATTTTTTCAAGCCTATATACTTTTTATCTTGCATATTAGCCATGTGTGGGGAACTGCGTCAAACGCTTTTGCAAAATCCAAGTAAAATATGTCCACAGCCACTCCTTTGTCTAAGTTTTTAGTTTACATCATCATAAAATATATTTTTTTCAAGCAAAAACTTGTCAATGTATTTTTATAAAATTCTGCAGTATCTTCCCAACTATCGAAGTTAAACTAACATGTCTATATCTACTTTGTAAAGATTTTGATCCCCTTTATAAATAGGCACCACATTGGCCTTACACCAATCCAGTGGTATTGTGCTAGTTATTAAAGAGCCCCTAAATATTAAAAACAATGGCTTTGAAATGACAGAGTTCACTTCTTTTAGGACCTGTGGGTGTATGCCATCCAGTCCAGGAGCCTTATTCACCTTTATTCTGTCTAAATATTTCTGGTTCATGTCAATTTTGAGCCAAAGTGGTTCATTTGGGGCTGTGTCAATATCATCCCCATTATGGACTTGAGCCTCCCATGCTCCTTTGTATACACAGAGCTAAAAAAGGTTAAATACATTTGCCTTTTCTTTGTCTCCAGTCACCTACTCTAGATTATTTTGTAAAGAGCCTACATGCTCAGACCTGACCTTTTTTACTATTAATTAATTTGAAGAATTTGAAGTGGTTTGTCCTCTCTTTTGCAATCTGTCGTTCGTTTTTAATTTTTGTGGCCTTGATTTTCTTTTTACATATTCTGTTATATGTTTTGTAATGTTTAAATGATGATAATATTCCTTCATTTTTATATATATATTTTTTAAATGCTCTTTTCTTATTATCTATAGCTTTTTTTTTAACTTTGGCCGTGAGCCACATAGGTTTTATTTTTAGCCTTTGAAACATATTGCCCATGGGAATATATTTTGCAGTGTGTTCAATTACAGTCTTTTTGGAGAATTCCCATTTCTGTTCTGTGTTCATCAATGCCAATATTCCCTCTCAGTCTAAGCTTTGTAGAGGAGCCCTCAGCCTTGGAAAAATTGCTCTCTTAAAGTTAAGTGTTTTTATCTTTCCCGTATGTGCTTATTGTTTACAGCTAACATTAAATGAAATCATGTTATGTTCACTGCTATACAGATGTTCCTTTATATGAACATTAGTAATAAGCTCTGCATGGTTTGAGATTACCAGGTCCAACAGAACATAATTTCTGGTCAGGGCCTCTATAAACTGTATCATAAAATTGTCTTGTAATAGGTTTATACATTTTTACCCTTTACCTGTTCCAGCAGTGCCAGTACTCCAAATAATATCAGGGTTGTTAAAATCCCCCTTTATCATCACTGTCCCAGCCCTTGCAGCCCTTTCCATCTGTGCTGAGTCTCCACCTCCTCATTTACACTCGGTGGCCTGTAACAAACTCCAATGAATAAGGATGGCCATACATTCTATAATTTTCTTGTACAATTTTCCTTTAGATTTACCAAAAACTATATAATATGAAGTCAGCCCTAAATGACACTTTCAGTGGTGTCCAGTTAAGCAGACCCTTGCACTACATAGTTGAAGGTAAATCTAAAGGAAATTGTACAGAAAACTGTATAATGTATGGCCAGCCTAACTTTGTAGTACACACGACCATATGCAGTTCCACTCAATGCTTCAGTCTCATCACACTCACTTTGAAATCACTTCTCACATAGAGATAGACATCACCACCTTTGAAGTCAATAGATTGACTTCTGTACAACCTGGGTTCTCATACATGGATGGAAATTCGACTGGTCCCTGCTTAGCCAGATGAATTTCGATTTATGTATTGTCGGCTTAAGACACGTGTAGAAGAAAATATTTATAATAATAAGAAAGGGTGTACTACTCAACTGTCTCATTTCCACAATAAGTACAATAGCAACCCAATAGGATCACAATTCTAGTGAATAGCAAAAGCAGTCAAACATTGAAGGGGGACTAATCTAATTAAGTAAGAAAGAGACTAAATGGATACAGTATCCGAAAGAAAGTGTCTCAGGGGAATGGATTTGCACATCAATTGTTTTATCAGCAAAGTTTAACCTAGTGGGAATGTTAGATCTATCTATTCAGTAAAGAACTGAAAGGGTTTAAATTACCTTTTCATGTTTTTTTTTTATAATGCCACACAGTATGTAGTTATGGTTGGATTCAGACAATGTTGTGTTTTAGCTTAAAAGGAGTTTAGTAGAATGTAGTTATACTTTGTAGGTAGGATTGGAGTTTTTGGTTTTATTAGAATTTCTATTTCTATATGTTTGGGTATTCAGCTAAAGGTGAAGTCAGAATGTAATTATTATTCTGTGAATATATTGTGGATTTTGTGAGAGTTAGTGAATGTAATGGGGGAAGATTAGTCTTGATCTTGGATTTTCATTAAGAGTGGGGTTGTTTAAGCTGTAATGGTTACAGTGAATGTTATATTTGTTGAAGTATTATTAGTATTTTAATGTATATTTTAATTTATATGATGTTTTTTAGGCAATGTGATGGGGTGGAGCAGTAAAGGAATGGTTGACAGAAGACTTTTGGAGCACTTTACGTTTTTGAGCACTATCAGCATTTTGATGTGAAATGTATTCAGTGTAATGTTTTGTTATCATGCATTTGAAATTCAGAACACTGAATAATTGGGAAGGGGTAATATTGTGGGTATTTGGTATGTTTCTAGATATTTAGTAACCCTGTATGTGGCTGGGTCTGTTTTTACTTTTTTTTTCTTTATCTTGATGGGTAAAGATAGTTTCAGATAAATATTTGTTTTCTAGTATAATAAAGATTTTTTGATTAAAATAATTTTGAAATTTTTTCCCTAATGAATTATTTATACAATTTTTTTTTTTTTTAGCTTTAGCTATCAATAATCCTTTTTCTCTTAGGCCTCATTCACACAGGACATACTATGCCGTATGCCCATGCAGGACCGTGTTTAGACAAATGGGGATGCACATGTGTTCTGTGTAGATAGATACATTCATGTCATGTGGTCCAATATGACATCCATAAGGATGCTGGTGCATGTCCCTGAATACACAAAGGGTGAGTTCGGGGACATGTACCTGCATCCACAGGAATGCCATATTGGGACACAGCAGCTGCGTCTGTGCAGCTGAACAATTACACTTGAGCATCCCCGTCCGGGTAAACACAGCCCTGCATGGGCATACAGTATAGTATCTGTGTGAACGAGGCCTTAAGGTCACATAATTATTTTTGAATGGTAGGACTGCACAGTAACAGATTAATATTTGTAATAATTTAGGTAGACAAAAGAAAATTTGTACTTTTCATAGTAAATTAGTAAGAGGAGGGAGGGCTCAGCATTATAAACGTTCACTATTGTTAAAAGAGATTTGAATCCTGGGATTGAAGCTGCTCTCTGTAGATATTTTTTACTACATATTTGAGAGCTTATTTGGATCAGTACAGAAAAGCTGGGATGATAAGTATTGTGCTTTTATTCAATCAGTAAGCCAAAAATGTACACACAGGTGGCGCTTTACATTGCTTTGATGGGCTGACTCGGAGGCCTTTTTTCACATATGCAGCACTTTGCTTGTAAAATGCTTCGCCTTCTCTTGGTGTAATGGTCTTGTTTATAGCACATCATGTTGTTAACAGAGCAGCCCAAGGCAACAAAACAGCATGTTATATTATAAAAGGAAAATGCTTAACTGCTATGCCATGGCAGAGTGACAGTATTAGGCCTGGTGGGCACGTAAATTGAATGTCTCTCAGCTTTCCTATAGAAATGTCTTGCCATGGGCTAGGATGCAGGGCTTAGCAGGCTGTGGTTCGGCTGCAGGTGAGTCCTCAGTGTGATGACGGCACATTTTCTCCTCCACAAGGGGAATCCTGCAGCGACTGGAGCCAGTGACGTACAAGGAGCTGCCACAAAGGCGCACGCCGAGCACAGCTCTATAGTGAGGAGGAGAAGCTGCCCTGGCCACCACAGTGAGAAACAACTCTTTTGTTTTACACATGAACATGTATGTGTCGATCATTTCAAATTTCCGTGTTTGAGTGGAAGGCTGTCCCCTATATTGAGCATTTTGTTTGGCTATACCGTTGTAAAAGCACAGCTTCTGAGAGGACAAAATGGGAAATGCTAAATTTAGAATGCTGCCAGAGGGCAGAATGCATAAAATCACTGGGAATCCATTAGCCCAGGCATCGTTGGTGAAAGATGGCTAACAGAAAAGAGCGAGGTAGCAAGCAAATAAGGAGCCTTTTGTTATCTGATGCATAGAGGTGATGGAAGGGATTTGTTCCTGTGCTGACAGGCTGCGATGCTATTTCTGTGATGGGGTGAAGTGAGCGTGGGTGCGAACAGTGTGTTTCTATAGTGAATCAATTAGAACAGCAGTCAAGCGCAGGAGCTGCCATGAGCAAATTCCTTTTGGCATTTTCTTTCTATTCCCTTCACCTTATTTGTCTTGTAAGGCGCGCTTCTTTCTAGCAGGCTCACTCGTGGGTGTCATTGGTGATCTGCCTGTCCACAATGTTCCCCGCCGGTAAGTTGTGCCTATGAACAGTACCAATTCTTCCATGGATTCGGAATCTGGGCTGGAGCAATCGGATACTCCCCTTGCTTTGTAGCAGGATGAAGTGACAGATGGACTTCTCCTATCTCTAGCACAATAATCTACACCATGAAAGAACGGGATCTCAAGAATAGGCTTGAGACGCTGCATTAGCAAAGATTTTCTTTCAAATCCCCTGCTTTATGAGCATATCATAAACAGGCTGAATGATATTTAGGATTTTCTGCTGCTTCCATCGGCGTAATATGTAACGTATCGTGCAAAGGATAATTAGCTGCTGTATTGATTGCAGCCTGTGCCGTAATTGTGTCAACACGCTTAATATTTCATATCTAGGTCACTGTGCAGTCGCTTCAGTTTCAGTCTAACGCACTTCCTAATTCTTCTATGTATTTGCAGTTCATTTTCCGTGGGTGGTATGTCAGTGTTGATAGAAGAGCCAGAAAGAAGGATACAAGGATTGCTTGAAAAGGATTACTTCGCTCTGGAGTACAGCCATCCAAGTCTGTATTCTATAATACAGACACAAAGAACTGGTGAGTCGCAGCAGTGACAGCAGTGTGATCATAATGACTTGTTATATCCAGAAGCTTAAGCATTGCTTGTTATATTTACCTACTAGCTCATGTCTTCTGAAGGGATTTCCCTTGCAAGCTCGTAAATGGCCTTATTTGTAGGCTGATGATTTGTATGAACTCTACATGCATATTTAGTGGGAATCAGACGATGGAAATTAATTCGGCCATCTACCCACTCCATAGAGGTACAGTTTGGTACAATAAACAGCCAGGTTGATTGCATTAAGGGACCATTTTCAATTTAAAGCCAAACATGCATGGTGAAGAAAACGTGTAGCAAACATATATGGTGAAGAAAATGTGTAGCAAACATATTTACATCATTATTAGGCTTTTTTAGTATATTTACAGTAACTCATAGCAATTGAAGGTAAATTATCATGCAGGAATTTGACTTGCTATACACAATTACTACAATTTGCACTTGCTACTGTCGTTTGTCTACCTGGCAGATATTCACATGAAGAACAAAAAAATCTGGGACTTGGTCACCTTGTGTGTCAGTCTCCTGGGTGCCTAATTCTTTGTACAGAAATTTCTGGAACTACATGCATGAAAAAGCAATGTGCTCCTATCTGTGGGTTTGAGGCACTGCTGTGATTTTTTTTTTGTGTATAAAAAGGAGCATAGATCACTGGAGCAAGCATTGATTTCCTGCCCATGGCAACTGACGAGGTTTCTCTTTCCAATGATTCAAGGAAATTCATTGCTATGGGTAACTATAGTACATGAAGATGATGAGTCAGTGTAAAGCATGTATATATTATAGAGCTGTGCAAAACAATTTCATTTTCAAACCATGCATGATAAAAAGAGGTGAGTCTGAATGCAGGTGATGTTGATTTTTTTCCATAGGTATTCTAAAAAAAAAATGTCAGTTTTTTCCCAGTTACACAGTTGGTTACATCTAGGTCTCCATATACTGCACTTGTGTATCTGTAGGTTGCTTTCACTTTCCCTTTTAGAAGCTGATTAAAAAATGACTGAAGTGCAGTGACTGATGAATGATCCAACATGGTACATTAACAAAACAAATTGATTAAGATGATGGAAAAATGTAACTGACAGCACAATGTCAAAGTGTGCCAAAACCCAAGAGCAACCATTTAATATAGTGTATTGCAGCTAACCAGTCCTTAGATGTGGTGGCTGCATAAACTGGCCATAGGCGAATCGAAATTTGGCTGGTTCAACAGGATATTTTGATCCATCTATGCAAAATTGTGATCCATCTATGGGCAGAATGGTTGTACTAAAATTGATCAAGTTCAGTACAACCAACTTGTTTTTTTTTTCCATTCGATCACTGCCACTGGCTTAAGCCTCCAGCAGTGATTATTGTATTCTGACAAATACAGAGTAACCTCCCACTGTCAGAATACCATAGCGCAGTGAGAGAGATCCCTCCATCAACACTGACTGTGTTGATGGGGGAATTGAGCAATTTTCTTTCCTTCAGTCTGTTGTTGATTGGCAGCCTCCATCTTCTTTATCAGGCTTTTTTTCCCATTATTTTCACATGGTGATCCTATCAGTGCCACACTTCCAGAAGTCCATTCATCTAGCTCAGGTTCACTGCAGTGCACTTAAAGCACGCATTAAATAAATGGAATGCCTTAAAGTTGAACTCCAGGCAGATATAAAAACACAAATGAATGCAGTTCTGAAGTATTTGATATATTGGTAAATGCATGTTATTAATTAAAGTATTGCAAATACCTGAATTTGACCTGATTTGCAATCCATATACAGGAGGGCTGGGGTGTTAGAGGAAGAAGCAAAACAAGGAGCCAATCACTTCATGTGCTGACAAGAAGCATGCTGATAGGAGGAGGGAGCAGAGGCATAGAGAGGAGCTCAGCACTGTGCTGCTTCTCCTTTCACTTTCCAGTCACAGGCTTGGTCCAGGATGACCTGGGCTCAGAAGAAGAGGCTTGAATGATGTTAGCCATCAGACTGAGGACATGTAGCAGCAGTGCTGGGGGGAAATCTTTGAAATGAGGCTGAATATTGCAGCATAATCTAGTTGCGTAATATTATCTTTTAATGGGTTGTTCATTTTCATCTTGTTAGTTTTGCTTTTGCTTTTTTATGTTAAGGCAGCTTGTTCATTTAAAATGCAATGCAACAGAGCTAAAATTGGATCCGCAGTATTTCTTTCCCTATCAGTAGCTTATAGGAAGCAGTAGAGTGCTGCTTATTCATTGTCCAGTGAGCAGGTAAGTAATACCAGTAAGGGACAATAGGGAACAGTGATGCAGTGCACATGGGTTTTGTGAAACAAAAAAATGGGGTTGGACAGTACTACACATCCATGTATCTAAAACAGTTCACATATGTAGTTTGACTTTGTGTTCAGCTGTTTCATTACTATGTACACCAAACTTGTTTTTAACAGTTGGAAGTATCAGTCCAGTTGGGGGACATTGCCCCTCACTACCATTCCTAATGATAGTTGGTTAGAGAGGTGGGAAGTTATGGGAAATTCCTCCAGTGGGGCTAGAGTTGGGCTTTAACTCAATGATATTACCCAACATTAGAAATTTCACCATTTTTCCTATAAAAACATAAATCTTTGTCAAAGAAAAGTACACCTCCCCAACTAAGCGAAGGATGGCCTTTAACTATTTGCAATCCCAGAAGATAGATGTAGCCTGTCTGCAGGTTGGTGCCTAGAGGGAACTGCACCCTGTAACAAGAGTCTATACTTTTTTTCCCCTCCTCTCACCAACTGTATGCTTGAATAGATCATATTTGGGTACTTTCCTTCCGAAACTCAAGTTCTCCATTCTAAAAGGTGCCCTGGGTGGACCACAACCCATTAGTGATCTCCTGTTGTTCTTTATTGCAGAAACCTAAACCCTCCTCCTGGATCTATAATGTTCCTTACTCTTGCACCCCACAGTTCTTGAAAAGCTGTGTTCCCTTACCAGTGAATATTTTCAGCTAAGTACTCAATCAGCCTCATCCCCCACCACGCTGTGGGAAGCTTATAAAGCCATTGCATGGGGTCATTTGATACAAATAGTGAAGCAAAGATGCTGGGAGCGGGAATAACGCAAACAACAATTGGAACAGGAATATGCACTAGCCTCTGAAATCCACAAGCTTAACCTCTCACCAGCCACAAAGTCTCTATTAGACAAAGCCAGAATGGATTGTAATCCATCACTACTCCACACATAGCTACATATAATCAAAAGGTGAAGCCTCACACCTATGGTGTCTTCATGGGCAAAACTTTATTCAGCCTACAAGCAGAACATGGTCCCATCCAGAGTACCACCCCTCTAAATCTGTGGATTCTGAGAAATGTGGAACAGTTCTGCACTCAGAATATCTGGGCAGTTTATTATGTGAAACCCCTATGGCCTTGTGTATCACAACAGGGGCCACATCTATCTCAAAGATATTATTATTATGCACTGGGACTGCTAATTTTAAAGTGTATGTAAAGCAAACCTTTTATTTTATATTTTAAGAGAGTCGGTAAGGAATAAACCCCTGTCAAGTTTTTTTTGCTGCCCATGTTCTCACTGGGGAGATTTAAGCTTGTATTTGTACCACCAGGTTTAACATTCCTTTATAAGTCTACAGAAATGGAAACTTGTTTGAAGCAGGTCAAATGCACTTGTCAATGAATTCTAAATTATCTCAAACATCTCAAACTAATGCTGTCTATGCAAGTCAAAGCCCAAAGACACAAGTCCTTGCTCTTTGTATTTTTCAGGTGACTATTGCCAATGAGAAATGTGTGGAAAGCCAACATTTTGCAGTTGTTACCAAATAATAGATGAGGGTCAATCTACCAATGGGGACACTTGCTCTTGTGACAAATTTTACAGACTGGAATTTTGCTTAATTTGTAGAGACTCTCCTCTCACTTTGAGTTGTGTCTGTAGGACAGGATGTAAAGGGAAATCCCTCCATTGGGGCACAGATAGCAGAGGTTTTAACCACTTCCCACACAATTCTAAAATCTAAAAAGGTAGTTTTATCTTAAAGCCAGCCATACATGGGTTGAATTCCGAAAGAATTTACATTCGAATGTCGCACCATTAGGGGGGTCACAGAAATGGACGATTTTTATGTGACCATCGAATTTGAGTGATCAGGCATCTTGGAAATTTTTTGTTAAACGAACAAAGTTCAAATCAATGATGGGAGAATCGTGCAGGAAATTTAAATGAAAAAGAAATGAGCATGAGCTGTGATCTGGTAAGAAAAGAAAATTCTTGGCCACGAAAATTCTTTTCTATAGCAACATGAGGTGAAATTGAGATAGATATGCTTTGTTATTTTAAAAAAATCTAAGACAAAAAAAAACAGCAGCTAACAGAACAAAAAATTAAGAAAAGTGAAATGATGGTCTGTTCTTAGCTTATATTAATGTAAAAATAAAGCGGGTAAGAAAAATATAATAACAGTTATAGTCAAAAGCTTTATGACAGTTGCACCATCTGCTCTTCCTGCAGTTAAACTCATGTAATTACCATGGTGGAAGGCTGTTAAAGGCTGCATAAAGCAGATCTAAGCATTGGAGCTTGGTACTGATTTAAGTAAGGCTCAGCAGTTGCTGAAAAGCAATCTACCATACATCACTTTTCAGAGGGTGGTAGAGCAGCGGCTTTCTGGCATTCTGGAGGTGGTACTGCACATCTCCTGAATGCCTGTTTTTTCCGTCCCTTTTTTAAAGAATTTTTTTAACTTTTGACGTGTGTGCTGTGTTTTTACATGGAACTAGCACAGCACAACCTTAGTATTTGGCTTTTGGTTGTGTCACATCCCATTGACTTTCTTGGGTGAGTTTGACAGGTGGTGCTTGGGAAAGCTACGTGGGACACAGCATGTTTAGGTTCCCCACTTGCTGCCTTGTTTGGCCGTCTAGAGGCGGCTGGGGGTGTTAAAACACAGCTGAACTTCCATCTTTACCTTCTGTCTTAAAAAGGACTAAGATTGCTCCATTTCCTGAACTGGTGAAATGCTAACAATTCAGTCCTAGTTTAAAATGACAGTTTGAAATTGCACATAAGCATGGTTTCTAAAGCTTTGCATTTATTAAAGTGTACAGGTCAGTGGAGGAAGAGCGGTTTTTCCTAACTAATTTCATCACTATTTTGGGATGATGGAAAATCAGATATTTTAACATCTGTAAGGAAGGCAGATGCTTACATAAATTGCTTAACGTTCAACTCCAAGAAATAATGAGTCCACTAGCAGGGTTTTAAAACAAAAAAATCTGCTCTGGCCGCAATACTCAACTCCGCTCTGAAGCTGTTCACAATAAATCTTTTCCACTGCTAGATGTCCTCAGTCATTTACAGTAAGTCACATATTCAGGGTGAAAGAAACCACAACATCACTAGTTGGAAGTAATCTGAAAAAAAAAAGGTAGAGAAGGACACTGGAGGAATGACATGGGAGAGCCGGGATTTGGGCTGTAAAAATCTATTTAGCTAACTGGCAATTAATTGCGGTCTCCAAGGTTATATTTTCCTGAATATTGCCCAGGCCGTGGACAATACAGAAAAGGCAATGGAGCTTAATGGGAACCTGTGCCCAGAATATGCACAAAAGTATTTACATATTCTGAACAAGCAGTAAGATCAGAAAAACAAGCCCTAATGTAGCGACCACCTCTGTAGCTTTAAGCAGCATGGTTTTTTCTGTTACTTGTTATTACACCAAAACCTTGGCAGGCTTCCAGCCTTCAAATGTAAACTAACAGCAGGTGTTTCTAAGCTGTGAAGAACTGATAAAGCCCTGGTTCACACTTTAAAATTTCACTTGAAGTAGCACGATTTCAAAGCCGCTGGTCAGTGCGATTTCATTTGCAGCTTGCCTGATATCTGCGTGACTTCATGCACAGATGTCAATGCAAGTTGCACACGAAATTGCCAAAAATAGTGCAGGAACTATTTTTGAAATCTCGCTGCTTCAAATTGCACTGATTAAGACAGTGCCATAGAAATATATTCGATGTGACTTCAGGTGTGATTTGTAAATCGCATGTTGCACCTGAAGTAGCATCGGTGTGAACCAGGGCTTAGGCTGCTTCAACACTAATCTGTTTTTGTTCAGTTAAAAAAAAGCAGAAGAAAAGTGGAAGAAAAACAAATCCCATTAAATCCTATGAAATGCTTCACACTGGCCCACTGTGCTTCAGTTGCATTTTTAGAAGTCCAGCTTGCTGAATTTTTGGTGCATGTTTGTTCAGTTAAAAAGAAACACACCAAAAATGCAACCCTCCATTGAGATGAATGATAACCACATCAAAAATGCAGCACACCAGTGGGAAGTTCTTTTTCCAATGGGGAAAAAAGGCAATACAAATGCATCATAAACGCATGAAAAACACATACAAAAATGCAACGCCATGCATGAAAAATGCACATGCATTTTTAATGTGTTTTTCATACAGAGCAGTGTAAAAGTAGCCTAACCTGACTTTAGAGTCTAATAGTGGAGATGCATGTTTCAATAAATGACCATTTTCTTTTCTAATCTATCTGTCCCAATAGGGATAATTGATCTATAGTCAACAACCCATTTTATCAATTTGACACACATGGAGAAGTAGATTTTGATCGATAGTTGGAAGATGCAAGTGTAACAGGGCCACATATATTTTTTTTTCTGGGGGAGAGTTTCAGCTCACGGCTGAGCTGCATTTTTACTGCCCCCCCCCTTAGCTGTAATGACAGCAGACAGGGGTAAATGTTATACAGGCTGTTACACTCGGTAGTAGTGCCTATCAAATGTGACCCATTCACCATGCAGTTGTGGTGCGGGTTTTTAGGGGTTAAAAAGAGGTGGTGAAGCACATTAATTCCTCCTCAAAGATGCATAAACAGAATAAAAAAGAGCTAACACTTTGCCTGCTGTGAATTTGAACTTCATTAAAACAGTTGTAAACTACACAGCAATGGTCAACTGTTGAGAAAATAATAAAAAAAACTTTAATCAGACAGATGGAACACATAAGATATATGGAGTGTAGCCCCAGTGGGATGATAAAAAACAAAAACAAACAGATTTCCCCATCCACAAAAGCAAGTTGGATGGAGAAATACTCCTTAATCTGTTATTTTACTCAATACCATGCCATACATGGTTAGAAATTAAGCAGGGACCAGCCATATTTCGATCTATGTATGTGCAGGGAGATTGCACAGAAGTCAAACTACCGATCGACTACTGTACAACCGCCGTATCAGATTTTGCCTGCTTGATCAGTGCCGCAGGCTATAGCAGAAAAGTTGATCAGTGTATTCTGATTGGGGAATCTCTCTGCTGTCAGAATACAAAGGCTCAACAGGGAAGAATCCACCATCCACACACACTCAAATAAGGTCAGTTTTTTTTGTTCAGTCATTGACTCATCTATGGCCAGTTTAATAGCGGGACTACTCAGCCCTGATGGTTAAACAAAAATAAATGACTAAAGCCCAGTACACACTATAAGAATCAGATGAACGATCGTCCAGTTTTCCACGATTTCCCACAGCAGGTCAAAACTGATTAGGATACTAATTGTATGAAAATTCTCGTACGACAAAGTCTTTTTTGTTGTTGTTTATTGTTTTTTTATCATGCGCAGTCTTTCATATCCGTTTGTACTAAAATTGTACAAAATAAGTACACATTAAACAAAAATCATTAGTCCTGTTCTTGTATGAGAAAAATGTGTCCCTTTTGGAAATTTTCATTTGGAAAGTTTGAATCAGGTGTCAAAAGTTGTGTACACCCTATGCGAAAATTGAACAATTGTGCCTTGTACAGAATTTTTCTTCCAATTTTCTCATAGTGTGTACCCCACTTAATGTATGAGCTGCCTTACTAAACCTACCTTAAAGAAGAACTTCATTAAAATCAGAAACTGTTGAGACAATGAACACCTTGTTCAGGTCTATATACAGCATAATGTATAGAGTGCAGGGGTCAGGCGTAAGAAAAAAAAAACAACATATGGAGTGCAGCAGGTAGGATGAGCACCACATTCACATCAGAGTCCTCCCTTTCCCCCCTTTTATCTGGGTCTGTAAAGTCCCACCTTACATCAGTGTCCCCAGAGTTCCACCACCTTAAATTAGAGCCTGCAGAGTTCCACCTTATAGCAGAGTCTCCCCTTACATCAGAATTTGGCAGAGTGCCCCCTTACATCAGAATTTGGCAGAGTGCTCCCTTACATCAGAATTTGGCAGAGTGCCCCCTTACATCAGAATTTGGCAGAGTGCCCCCTTACATCAGAATTTGGCAGAGTGCCCCCTTACATCAGAATTTGGCAGAGTGCCCCCTTACATCAGAATTTGGCAGAGTGCCCCCTTACATCAGAATTTGGCAGAGTGCCCCTTACATCAGAATTTGGCAGAGTGCCCCCTTACATCAGAATTTGGCAGAGTGCCCCCTTACATCAGAATTTGGCAGAGTGCCCCCTTACATCAGAATTTGGCAGAGTGCCCCCTTACATCAGAATTTGGCAGAGTGCCCCCTTACATCAGAATTTGGCAGAGTGCCCCCTTACATCAGAATTTGGCAGAGTGCCCCCTTACATCAGAATTTGGCAGAGTGCCCCCTTACATCAGAATTTGGCAGAGTGCCCCCTTACATCAGAATTTGGCAGAGTGCCCCCTTACATCAGAATTTGGCAGAGTGCCCCCTTACATCAGAATTTGGCATAGTGCCCTCTTACATCGCAACCCAACAGAGTGCCCCCTTACATCGCAACCCAACAGAGTGCCCCCACTTACATCGCAACCCAACAGAGTGCCCCCTTACATCGCAATCCAGCAGAGTGCCCCCTTACATCGCAATCCAGCAGAGTGCCCCCTTACATCGCAATCCAGCAGAGTGCCCCCTTACATCGCAATCCAGCAGAGTGCCCCCTTACATTATTATTATTATTATACAGTATTTATATAGCGCTAAAAGGTTTTCTCAACGCTGTACATTATAGTGGGGGACAGAACATGAGACAATACAGTAACAAAACAAAACACGAGGGGGTCAAGAGTTCCCCCTTACGCCAGAATCCAGCAGAGTGCCCCCTTACGCCAGAATCCAGCAGAGTGCCCCCTTACGCCAGAATCCAGCAGAGTGCCCCCTTACGTCAGAATCCAGCAGAGTGCCCCCTTACACCAGAACACAGCAGAGTGCTCCTTACATCAGAATCCAGCAGAATGCCCCTTACACCAGAAACCAGCAAAGTGCCACCTTCACAATCCAGCAGAGTGCCCCTTTACACCAGAATCCAGCAGAGTGTCCCCTTACATCAGAATCCAGCAGAGTGTCCCCTTACATCAGAATCCAGCAGAGTGTCCCCTTACATCAGTATCTAGCAGAGTGTCCCGTTACATCAGAATCCAGCAGAGTGCCCCCTTACATTATTATTATACAGTATTTATATAGCGCTGTACATTATAGTGGGGGACAGAACATGAGACAATACAGTAACAAAACAAAACACGAGGGGGTCAAGGGCCCTGCTCTTTCGAGCTTACAATCTAGGAGGGTGGGGATAGCGGTACAGGAGGAAGTGGCTGTGGGGGATGGAATGGTAGGAGGAGTGGAGTAGATCGGCTGTTAGGTGAGGGCAGGGTAGTCTTCCCTGAAGAGATGGGTTTTCAGGGTGCGCCTAAAGGTGAGGCGGGTAGGTGACAGTCTGATGGATTGGAGTAGTGAGTTCCAGAGGATGGGGGAAGTTCTGGAGAAGTCCTGCAGTCGGGCGTGGGAGGTGGAGACCAGGGAGTAGAAAGTAGGAGGTCTTGTGAGGAGCGAAGATTACGGGTAGGGTGGTATTTGGGTATCAGGTCGGTGAGGTAGTTTGGGGCAGCGTTATGAATGGCTTTGTATGTCTGTGTTAGTAGTTTGAACTTAATGCGTTGGGCAATCGGGAGCCAGTGGAGAGAATGACAGAGGGGGGTGGCAGAAGCGGAGCGGTTGGTAAGGTGGATGAGTCTGGCCGCTGAGTTCAGCATAGACTGAAGCGGGGATAGTCTGTGATGAGGTAGGCCGGTGAGAAGGGAGTTGCAGTAGTCCAGACGTGAGATAATAAGGGAGTGAACGAGTTGTTTAGTAGTGTCTGGGGTTAGGAACGTACGTATTTTGGAGATGTTGCGGAGGTGGAGCCTGCATGAGTTTGCCAACGATTGGACATGGGGTTGGAAGGACAGGTTTGAGTCTAGAGTGACACCTAGGACTTTGGCTTTCGGGGTGGGAATGATAGTGGCGTTGCTGGTCGTGATGGAGAGGGTGGGGGGGGGGGGGCGTGGGCTGGGGGGAAAATCAGGTGCTCGGTTTTGGAAAGGTTCAATTTGAGAAAATGGAGCGACATCCAGTCTGATATGTCGTTCAGTAGGTGGGTGATACGGGCGGAGACTGAAGGGGTGAGGGGCGTAGAGGTGATAGTTGAAGCCGTGGGAGTGTATGAGTTTGCCGAGGGAGGAGGTGTAGATGGAGAAGAGAAGGGGCCCGAGGACAGAGCCTTGGGGGACCCCAACAGAGAGAGGGAGAGAGGGGGAGGTGGTAGCATTATAGGTAACGCTGAAGGAGCATTGGGATAGATAGGAGGAGAGCCAGGAGAGAGCGGAGTATCTGATGCCGAGGGAGTGTAGTTTATTAAGGAGGAGGGGGTGGTCAACTGTGTTGAAGGCCGCGGAAAGTTCGAGGAGTAAGAGGACGGAGTAGTGGCCATTAGCTTTGGCAGTTAGCAGATCATTAGTGATTTTGAGTAGGGCGGTTTCGGTGGAGTGTAGGGGACGGAAGCTAGACTGTAAGGGATCGAGGAGGTTGTTGTCGGTGAGGTGGGAGCTTAGGCGATTGTAAACTAAGCGCTCAAGGAGCTTGGAAGTAAATGGCAGCAGGGAGATGGGTCTAAGGTTGTTCAGGTCGGTGGGGTCCAGGGAGAGTTTTTTGAGTATGGGGGTGATGTGCGTGTGCTTTAGAGGGGAGGGGAATGCACCAGTAGAGAGGGAGAGATTGAAGATGTGGGTGAGGGAGCGTAGGATGGAGGAGGAGGGTGACCGGAGGAGTTGTGTAGGGACAGGCTCAAGGGGGCAAGTGGTGAGGCGGGCTTCTGAGAAGACCTTAGTGACCTCCTCAGTGGTAGCAAGGCTGAAGGAGCGGAGTGATGGGGAGGTTATAGTGTGCGGGATGTTATGTGTGGTGGGGGGTAGGGCGGTTGCGAGGTCAGAGGAGGGGAGAGTTGATGGGGTTATAGTGGGAGGGAGGCTAGTTGGGGAGGTAGGTTGAGCATTGGCGATGTCCTTACGGATTGCGTCGATCTTATTTTGGAAGTGATAGGCAATCTCGTGGGCGAAGACAGGTGGAGAGGTTGTTGATGAGGGTTACAAAGTAGGCTTGTTTGGCAGCGTGGAGGGAGGAGTAGGCGAGGAAGGCGGATTTGTAGAGGGAGAACGCTCGAGGGGATTTGGTTTTGCGCCATAATCATTCCAGCGTGCGTCGTTTAAGATTTTTAGTGTGGTCATTCTGCCAGGGTTGAAGCGGTCGGGGCCTAATGCTACGTGTAGTTAGGGATGCTAAGGAGTCTAAGGCAGCTGATAGCGAGTCGTTGTATGCAGTAGTGGCCAGGTCAGGGCA
This sequence comes from Staurois parvus, assembly GCF_062004578.1. Taxonomy (NCBI): domain Eukaryota; kingdom Metazoa; phylum Chordata; class Amphibia; order Anura; family Ranidae; genus Staurois; species Staurois parvus. Next base: position 5,581,166 of record NW_028317855.1, read on the forward strand.
TGACAGTGGAAGGACACTGTCGTGCAGACGGTCAGCTGCAGAGTGGAGAGGGGCCGGGTTCAGGTTGCGGATGTTACGGCTGGCGATGGTTTGACATTGGGGGGGTGTTTGAGGATGGGGAGATAGAGAACGTAATGAGGTTGTGGTCAGAGAGAAGGAAAAGGGTGTTTGTGAGGTTGTGGAGGGTGCAGAGATGGGAGAAAACGAGGTCCAGGGTGTTCCCGTCGGTGTGGGTGGATGACTGTGTACACTGTGTGAGTGCAAAAGAAGAGGTTAAGTGGAGGAGTTGGGATGTAGCCGGGTTGTTGACATTGATAGGGATATTGAAGTCTCCAAGGATTATGGTGGGTAGCTCAGAGGAGAGGAAGAAGGGTAGCCAGGCGGAAAAGTCGTCAAGGAAGCTGGATACGGATCCAGGAGGCCAATAGATTACTGCAATCCTCAGAAGGGTGGGGGAGAAGAGTCAGATGCAGTGGGCCTCGAAGGAGGAGAAGGATAGAGAGGGGGGGTTTGGGAGGACCTGGAAGGTGGTCAGCGGTGACAAGAGCATGCTGACCCCACCACCTCTACAACTGCTCGCTCGGTCTGGGTGAATGGGACCAGACGAGACCTCCATAGGAGAGTGCCGCAGGGGAGGTGGAGTCAGTGGCTTGGATCCAGGTTTCAGTGACCGCTAGGAGGTTGAGGGAGTGGGAGATAAAGAGGTCATGGATGGCGGTGAGCTTGTTGCAAACCGATCGGGCGTTCAGGAGTGCAACCGGGAGTGGAGGGGTAGATGCGGGGAGGAGGGGGGCAGGTATAAGGTTGAAGGGGTTGCGGTGGTTCATGGGAGTAGGAGGGTGCCTAGTGGGTGAGTGAGGTGGTGAGGGACCAGGGTTTGGGGAGATATCCCTAGAGGTTAGGAGAAGAAGAAGGGTGAGGAAAGTAAGATGGGAGTGGGATGTACACGAGCGCACATGCCTTGCAGTCCTGGTGTTTGGGTTAGCAGGAGAGTGAAGTATCAGTAGGAGGTGATAAGAGCAGTAGTAGGGAGATGGTAGCAGTGAGGGTGAGATGTACAAGTTTTGGGTGGAGCAGAGAGGGGTAAAGAAATGAGATTTTGGGAACGCAAAAAAGTAATATGAAAAGGAGTAGAGGGGACATATTAAAAAGGTACACGAAGTGGGACTCTGATTTGTAAGAGATGTTTCCCAAGGTGTTTGCTCGCAGTCTATCCAGCATGCAGTAGAGTTTCTTGCTGTTGTTGTATCTTCCTGCTGCTTGAGTTCTCCTGCTTTAGTTCAACTGCTGTGTTTAACTGCTTCTTCTTAGCACTCCATCAACGCAGCACCCCCATCAGAGACTGTGCCCCCCCCCATCAGTAATCTCCCCCCATAAGCTGGTCTAAATTTAAAGGGAGATGCTCAAATGAGCATTCAACTCCGCCCCAATTAGAAGCTGATAAGGATCACATGAATAGAGGGGGATGTTTCTCAGGAAACAGACTACAGTCATAAAATGGGTGCAGCTAGAGGTGAGAACTGGTCAACAGATACACAAATATAAATACACTATTTGTTCTGAATTTAACAGGAGTCAATGCGTTTTCCTAGTTAAGAGTGGAGATAGGAGATAGGTGCATTTACCCAGAGAAAAGCAGCAGGAGTCAATGCGTTTTCCTAGTTAAGAGTGGACATCAGAGTTCAGTTGTCCCTAAGTACTAACTGGACATGAAATCAGCAGGGCAAGTGTGTGAAGCTCCTGGAAGAACAGGAAGGAGATAGATTGGGGAGAGAAGGGAAGGAAACGGAGAGTTCAGTGAACTGCTCCCTCACCCCAGGCTGGTATCTGCAGGCTCAGGAGGCATCAGTCTTACAGCCACAATAGATCTGTCGGCTTCTGTACTTCTAATCGCCCACCCACACTTTCCTTTTCTCAGGCACAGGCTGCACACGAAGGATAGCAGTGTGGGAAAAGCAGGCACAGAGAGATAGGGGCGGGAGATGGCGGAACAGATGGATCCTCTCCTGTCTGTGCAGGGTGGGGGGAGTGTGCAGGGTGGGTTCTGTGAGAGTGCCACAGACACTCAGACTTCACAACTGCAGCCAGTCTGCCCTTAAGTTTATGGACAACTTCATCCCGATGGATGATTGGCCCTGGCACAACATCCATGATGGGGGGGGGTTGCCTGGGGGGCTGGGTAACTGAAATCTGTGGGGGTGCAGCCCACCCCAGTCCCCCCTAGATCCTGCCATGCCACACAGCAGGCAGGATTTACTGCAGGTGGAGGAGAGATGCTCCACTGAGCAGCCTGGAGGGAGGGGGAGGAAGAAGAAACAGCAGCAGTATGACAGACTGCCAGTGCTCTGAGGAGCTTTTTCCTGTACAATTATGAATGGGAGAAAGAGCCCTGGTTCTTTACAGTTTTTCCCTATACAAGATAGTAACTGCTCTGGGGGAGGGGGAGGGGGTTCAGACCCCCCTGACCCCCCCATCCCTTATTTATGTCCCTGAATTGTAAATTATTGATCACATCTCTGATGTGACACAATTGATAATATTTCACCCTGGTAGATTGATCTACTTTAATCAAATCCAGTCTAAATCAAGTCCAAATTGTTTAGAAGGGAAGTGCTATAGGGCATACCTGTTTGATCATTTGCCATTTCAATAATTTTTGAATCACACAGTGATCAGATAATGAAATCAAAGCATGTATAGCCACCATTAGCTGAGATGTTTGAGGATCTTTGAGAAGTAATTACTCCACATTACAAGAAGCAAAAGAGGTCAGGGATGGCTTATTGTGAAGTTCTTTCACTGCTTGTTAAAGCAGACCTTCACTGCATCTGAGCACCACAAACCAAAATCAATAGTTAAATAATTTTTACTATTCAAAGCAAACTTTCCAATCCATCCATGTTTCCATGCTTTGTTTTGCTGAGAAATCACTTTGAAAAACACCCCCTAGCATTTCTGGCCATGCCCATTTTGAGTAAGGGCAGATGATTCATGTAGCAATTACTTAATTGAATCCATCTGCCCTTAGCTCAGGCATGCAGGCAGGAGGGTGTGCTTAGCTGAGAAAACTCTTCCTCCCCTCATAAAGACTCCTGGGATGTATAACATCATTTGCCTAGGCATGGAAACTAGGAAATAACTAAAGAAATGTATAAATATTTCATTTGCAATAGAACCTTTGGCACAGCTTATTAGGAACTCTAACTCAAAGTACGAGGCATGTGGGTTGGCTCATTACAAAAATGTGTTTCCCTTTATGCAGATGATATATTACTTTACCTTTATGATCCACAAACTACGATCAATGTGGTGTTAAAGCTGGTATAAGATTTTGGCACCTTCTCTGGCTTAAGGGTCAACTGGTCCAAATCCAGTGTGTTTGCAGTAGACTCAGACACTGTGCCTATTTTACCACCAAATTGCCCTTTACAAGTTACTACCTTTTTTTATTGCTTTACTTAAAACTCATATTGCTAGTTGGAAAACACTACCTTTAACTTTATTAGGGAGGATAAATCTTTTCAAAATGGTATTTCTACCTAAAATTCTATATGTGTAATCCAATAGTCTGGTATATATCCCTAAACGTTTTTTTTACAGAGGTAGACTCTCTTAGTTCCTCCTTCTTTTGGTACTCCAAGCCGCCAAGGATTTCTTTAACTACACTTCAACTACCAACTTCACAAGGGGGTTTGGCGTAACCAAATTTACCTTTGTATTATTTTGCCTCTCAGTTGGCTTTTCCCACAATTATATAATGCAGCTACAGCTACAGAAGCAGCCCTGGTTTCTTCCTACGAAATTCTGACAAATTTAATCTATAGACAAACTACTCCATCAGGGGGTGGGAGGGGATTTGCTGAAAGTATTGCTTAAAGTATATTGCCAATATGCTGCTATGTTGCCTGATACTTCCCACTCTGTCTCACCCAATCAACCAATTTGGTTCAACCCTACCTTCCCTCAATTCCACACCCTACCGGATGCATACCTGTGGGCACAGAAGAGTTTGAAATATGTACATCAACTGTATGATGGTGGCACATTTAAGTCATTCTCCCATTTAAATATAAATAAACAGCGCAAATTTAGATAATTAATCAATATAATAAATCATTAAAATAAGTGCATAAATTATTCGTGTTTCCCCTTAATAATAAACAAAAACACCCAAAAGTCCATGTGCTGAAGACATAATTAAATTGTAGAAGTAAAAAAATTAAAAAATGAAAGTGCCAACTTCTTTTCTTCAAAAAATATTTTCACCTTCTACCAGTGCACACACCAACATTGAATACACTCACCAGAACTTGGTGAGTAAAAGACCTTTTAAGGAATTTTAGGGATCCTAAACCCTCTTTGGTGCCATGCTAGGGAAAATCTTCACCCTCCGAATAGACTCCACCATCCAACCAAAAGAAAAAAACTCACATAGCATAATATTGTCACACCATAGTAACTTATTCCAAATAAAGATTAAGGCCACTCACATGTTAATCACTTGCTAAAGGCATGTTTATTATGTAAAACAGGCTTCAGTTCCAGCAGATATACAACCTTTTCCTTCCAGGACTCTCACATCCACAATGGAACAAGGACAAAACTCCTCTTAGACCAAACAATGAACCAAGATGGCCGCTGGAACGCACCGCTCCGCGTGCGTTCCACTCACCGGAAATGATGTCAGGCGCATAGAGTGTGGATCGGAAATGCGTCAACGCGTTTCACCCCTCCCATAGGGCGTTATCAAGACGCCCTATGGGAGGGGTCTTGATAACGCCCTATGGGAGGGGCGAAACGCGTTGACGCATTTCCGGTCCACACTCTATGCGCCTGACGTCATTTCCGGTGAGTGGAACGCACGCGGAGCGGTGCGTTCCAGCGGCCATCTTGGTTCATTGTTTGGTCTAAGAGGAGTTTTGTCCTTGTTCCATTGTGGATGTGAGAGTCCTGGAAGGAAAAGGTTGTATATCTGCTGGAACTGAAGCCTGTTTTACATAATAAACATGCCTTTAGCAAGTGATTAACATGTGAGTGGCCTTAATCTTTATTTGGAATAAGTTACTATGGTGTGACAATATTATGCTATGTGAGTTTTTTTCTTTTGGTTGGATGGTGGAGTCTATTCGGAGGGTGAAGATTTTCCCTAGCGTGGCACCAAAGAGGGTTTAGGATCCCTAAAATTCCTTAAAAGGTCTTTTACTCACCAAGTTCTGGTGAGTGTATTCAATGTTGGTGTGTGCACTGGTGGAAGGTGAAAATATTTTTTGAAGAAAAGAAGTTGGCACTTTCATTTTTTTATTTTTTTACTTCTACAATTTAATTATGTCTTCAGCACATGGACTTTTGGGTGTTTTTGTTTATTATTAAGGGGAAACACGAATAATTTATGCACTTATTTTAATGATTTATTATATTGATTAATTATCTAAATTTGCGCTGTTTATTTATATTTATATTGTTTGTGTTTTCACGATTGGCACAGCAGCATTTTTAGAGTGTTATTTGGAAAGTTTTGGCGCAGGAATAAGTTTTTTTGTTTAAACATTCTCCCATTTACAATTAGAATTTCAAGTTCCAGGTACCTGTTTTTTTAGGAACCTTCAATTACGACACGCAGCCACAACTCAGTGGCTCAGGGAAGTTCAATTTAATAACTCAATACTGGAAAAAGCACTATTAAATTCCGAACACTCTAAGTTTATCTCTTCCTATTCTGGTATTGTAATACAGAGTAATCCTACTCGTTTACACATCCTACAATCCCGTTGGACACAGAATATCCCAGATCTCTCAGATGAGAACTAGGATGAACGCTTTCATAATTACTTCACTACTACTATTTACACAAGGGACAGATTAATTCAATTGTGTATTTTTCACAGAATTTATTATATGCTCCTGCGGCCCTTTCATATGCACAAGAAGGATAACCCTGAATGTCATAAATGTCATAATTCCAAGGGAGATTCTCTTCACATGCTTTAAATGAATAGTTACATAGTTAGTCTGGCTGAAAAAAGACAAAAGTCCATCCAGTTCAACCATTAAAAAAGGGAGTTGTGAAAAAATGTGTCCCTTTTGGTCACATGTTACCCAGTTTCTTGCCACGCATTTTGATCTACAGTATATTTGTAATCCAAAATGATGTATGTTAGGGATGCTGGAACTATAGATCTCAGCTCTCATGAGAAACAACTTCTTTGTTATCTATTATTTTATGCCATGAAAGCTGTGGTACTACAACGGGTTCACCCTGAAGTAATTTCTGTTAATCTATGGAAAAAGTTGATTAACCAAGTACTACCACTCTATAGGCTGACCTATGAGGCCAGGGGATGGCCTCACAAATTTGACCAAATATGGGGCCCATGGTCAGAGCTATTTGATACCTGTGTGGAGCCAGATGCATAAATAACTCTTTTTTCCTAAGAATTACTTGGCTATTGGAGTGGTTCTGTATATAGAGGACTACATTTTTCCTTTTATGTTACTTACCAGATAGTGGCTCATATTTCTTCTATACTGGGAAAACATATCTGTAATTTGCTGTTACCCTGATCATATATGAACCCAGGAGACTTGCCTGTTGGACAATTGGTTGTAGGTGTGGGTTTGGTTTTTGTTTTCCTTCTTTTATTTCTTTTCTTTTCAGAATTTTCATATTATAGGTAACATGCGTTGTCATATGAGTATATGACAATGCACATTATCTATAATATGAAAATTCTGAAAAGAAAATAAATGAGTATATACAGTGTCGTTTCAGAATTATTGTGGGAGATTCTTAAGCTCATATTGTTTGTAGTCACACTCCTCCTGTGAGAGGTAATGGAAGTTTTGTTGGCCTGTTTACTTTATGCCTACAACCTGTGACAAGCGCTGTATTGTATTTATTGTATATGCTTGATAAAAAAAAAAAAGAAATGTAAAAAAAAAACAGTTTAAAGCAAGTAAATATGATAAACTTTCCTATCTATTTAACAATGCTAGCAACATAAGGATTAAAAATAGTCAGTGTTGATTGAGAGAGTGAAGTTCCACTTAAAGCATATATAGATAAATGAATGTCCATACTCTGGGCACAGATGCACTCCAACCACTTGAGTACTAGTCTGTATATACCTATTCAATACCGGGCCATTTTTCAGTATTCAGTGCTGTGATAATTGGATTGACAATTATTCAGTCATGCAACTCAACCCAAATCATTTTTATAATATTTCTAGGCAGATTGAGTAACTGATAACCAGTGAGTTTTTCTTTTTTAATATGCTGGAAAATGTTTTGAATAAAAATATTATTTCATACTTTCTGTTATAAACACATCAAATAAAATGTTAGTACAGTACAAACACCCCAAAATTATGCCAAGTTCAACTTATTTATTTTTGCCTCAAATTGGAAAGGAAGAAACATGCTGGTATTAGGTTAGTTAAAGCGGAGTTCCACACAAAAGTGGAAGCTCCGCTCTTTGCCTCCTCCCCCCTTCCACTGCCATATTTGGCACTTTTTGGGGGGGGATTGGGGAGCGGATACCTGGTTTTGACAGGTAACCGCTTCCACTTCCAGCTCAGTTTGCCATGGCAAAGTGAGCCGGAAGTTTGCCCCCTCCTTCCTCCTGCAGTCTTCTGGGACACTTCACCACAGGTCCCAGAAGACTGCCAGACCAATCAAGATGTACAGTGAAACTCGAGCATGCTCAGTGGGCACCTGGCTGTGCAGCCACAAGCTGTCACAGCCTGGTACCCACAGTTGAGATGCCGGCGCCAGGGATAGAAGAGGGAGAGAACTGACTGCACGGGTGAGCACATCACTGGACCTTGGGACAGGTGAGTGTATGTTTATGAAAAGTCAGCAGCTACAGTTTTTGTATCTGCTGACTTTTAATGAACACAAAAATGACTGGAACTCCGCTTTAAGGTGCAGTTAGTCTCTTTAAATCACCCACTGAAGCCAAGTAGTACCAATAAAGTTCCTGCCTTCCCCCCAATCATTGACTGTCAGTGGCATTTTAATCCAATCCTCATCATTGGTGGTCAGTGGCACTTTAAAACCACCCTACCTTTAAAATCCGATCCCACATTTATTAATGGTCAATGGCACTTTAAAACCACCCTACCTTTAAAATCCGATCCCACATTTATTAATGGTCAATGGCACTTTAAAACCACCCTACCTTTAAAAACCAATCCCACATTTATTAATGGTCATTGGCACTTTAAAACCTCCCACCTTCAAAAAATGATACAAAAATTATTGGTGGTCAGTGGCTATAAAACCTCCCATTTTGAATATGCTGCTGCTGTTCCCTTCCTTCCTTTCTTCTGTTGTGAATGGGCTGAACATTTGTAAACATAGGAAATGTTTACACTAGTGATTGCTGTGGTTGGTTCACAGTGATCACAAGGTACAGAGCCATTCTGACTGGCTTTGTACATTTTGCTTGTGATCTATTCTGTCTAATCTCTATCACAGACATTCAACGGGCACACTGACCACCCATGTGTTTTCTGCAGTGCAGTTTATACATGGAGCTACCGAAAATTAGGTCCACCTACTCTGTTTTTCTTAGAATGGTGCGGTAGTAAGGCGGTTGAAGAACTATATGCATAACTTGGTTCGAACAAGGGATCGATTTGGGAAGCATTGTGTTGGATTTTTATTGGAATAATGCAAAATGATTTAGGTAGACAATTAGTCAGATAGTTGTTAAGTTAACCAGTGCATACTAGCGCTGTTACATTTTTCTATGCATTAATGACCTCTTTGGTCATGGAGGAGTTATTTATTACATCCAGAGAGTTGTGATTAATGATTCATACACTGAATGGTATAAAATTATAAACAGTGTATCTCAAGGTTCAGTTTATGGCCCATTACATTGTAACCTGTTTAGTCGATACACAGATTTGGATTAAAAATTAAGACGGTTAAATTACTACATAAAAGGTATGAAGTGGAATACAGTGCTTACTGGGCACCTACATGGCAAATGAGGTTTAATGCTGATAAATGTATGGGGAAAAATATCAAGGCATCACACAAACTAGGGGAAGCAAAACTGGATGAATGAATATCGCAGAAGGGTCTAGGGCAGGTTTCCTCAAAATTCTTAAACAGGGGTCAGTTCACTGATCTTTACACTGTTGAGGGTGCGAACTATAGTTTGAAAAAACTATAAACAAATTCCTATGCACACCAGACATATTTTATTTGTAGTGCAAAAAAACAGGAAAAAAACAATACAATATTTAAAATGCACTGTACACTGTAATGCACTGGACACCACAAATCACTGTACTGTGTAACTCACTGGACACCAAAATGCACTGTACACTGTAACGCACTGGACACCGCAATGCACTGCACACTGTAACGCACTGAACACCACAAATCACTATACACTGTAAGGCACTGGACACCGCAATGCACTGTACACTGTAATGCACTGGACACCGCAATGCACTGTATCGCACAGGACACCGCAATGCACTGCACACTGTAACGCACTGAACACCACAAATCACTGTACACTGTAAGGCGCTGGACACCGCAATGCACTGTACACTGTAAGGCACTGGACACCGCAATGCACTGTACACTGTAATGCACTGGACACCGCAATGCACTGTACACTGTAACGCACAGGACACCGCAATGCACTGGACACCGCAATGCACTGGACACCGCAATGCACTGGACACCGCAATGCACTGGACACCGTAATGCACTGGACACCACAATGCACTGTACACTGTAACGCACTGGACACTGTAACGCACTGGACACTGTAACGCACTGGACACTGTAACGCACTGGACACTGTAACGCACTGGACACTGTAACGCACTGGACACTGTAACGCACTGGACACCGCAACGCACTGGACACCGCAACGCACTGTACACTGTAACGCACTGGACACTGTAACGCACTGGACACTGTAACGCACTGGACACTGTAACGCACTGGACACTGTAACGCACTGGACACTGTAACGCACTGGACACTGTAACGCACTGGACACCGTAACGCACTGGACACCGCAACGCACTGGACACCGCAATGCACTGTACTCTGTAACGCACTGTACTGATACACTGAACACCGCAATGCACTGTACACTGTAATGCACTGGACACCGCAATGCACTGTACTCTGTAACGCACTGGACACCGCAATGCACTGTACACTGTAACGTACTGGACACCAAAATGCACTGCACACTGTAATGCACTGGACACCAAAATGCACTGTACACTGTAACGCACTGGACACCACAGGTTGATTTTTCACAAGGCTGCCTCCTAGCTATTTGCAGGCGCCGTTATTTCATCTTCTGTTGGCTGGCCAAATAACTTTGGCAGGCTGAATGTGGCCCACGAGCCATAGTTTTAGTACCCTTGGTCTAGGGGTTCTAGTAGATCACAATTTACAGAACAGCATGCCTTGCCTACCTTGGAAAAATGCATAATAATGCACAATGCATAATATTAATTAGTAGGATTAGTAGTAGAATTAGTAAAATCTTCAATTTGAAGTTTAGTTTGGGACTCCAAATTAAAATAAGCATGTTGTGGAACTGGAAAGAGAGAATTTTAATTTAATGAATAAGTGGTATTATAAATCTCAGTTTTGAGGAAAGAATGGTTAATCTGTATTTATTCTGTTCTCAGGGAGACAAAAACAGTTAAGGGAAGATATTTCCATGAATAAATAGGTGATCCATACATCCATACAACTCAGTGGAACGTTGTTCACTTTAAACGGTATAATACTCCCTCTCCCTTTTTAGAGCACATGCTAGTATTTATTTATTTTTTCTTCTACCTTTTTCCAGTAGCAAGAAATGGCCTTTTTACTCCCTGTGACATCATCTCCAACCTTGCAATATTCTGACAGATGCAGTTGCTCACAGCTCAGTTCCTATTTGCGTAGTCTAGTGTAATGACTACTTGCCTTCCTCGCTCTAGCGCAGTGCCTCCTAGGGCACATAGGCAGGTGCAGTTCCTGGTTTTACCCTGAGTGTGGCAGCAATGTTTTTCTGCATGACGCTGAACCCCCTTTGTGTGCCCTGAACCTGTCCTGGTGTGCTTTGTCTGTTCCTGGGCCTCCTGGTACCACTACCAGCAGGTATATGTAATTCATAGTCACTATTCCAAGCATTCTCCATCTGTTGCAACTGGCTACAGGCACTGTTTCTCATGCGCTCCACCTTTGGCTCCTTGGCTACAGCCACTGTTCCTGGTGCGTTAGACCTGTTGGAGTCAAGGCAGCAGCACTATGGGGAAACAGAGAATGGTGTGTTGTCTTGTCAGCAGGTAGGGCTGACAATACTGGTTGGGATTTCAGAGTAAGGAAGGCACTGTGTTGTCAGCTCAAAATAGGAAATGATGAGTACATTGAATGAATTCTGGCTGATTGCCAGGTATTTTTCTGTGCTATAAGCATTTTTTAAATGGGATAAATCTTGAACAAATATGCATTTATTTCAGAAATGTGCTAAATATGTTTTTATTTTTAATTTTGCCCTGACATATACTTTCTCTACAATAGTTCTGAGGGGACTATTTGTGACTGTAGGAAAAGAAGTTTAACCTCTGGATATAGAAAGCATTCTAAACTGTAACAACTGTAAAATGTGGAATGCGGAAAAATATTATTGTAGAAAGTTGAACCAGAGAATCTGATCCAGAGCTATCTGAATAAATTGCAGGTTTATGGTTTGTGTTTTTTAAATTTAACTAAACAGATAGGTGTCTTTTTAATGCTACTAACTATATACCTAATAATTTTTAACACCTTTTTTCCAATAGCATTTTCTACATAATCCAGTTTCAAGCAAACACAGGATAGCTGGTCTTTTGGTTCCTTAATAAATCACTCCTTTCAAGTGCTCACAATGGGACATCTGTCTCAGGCCTCTTGTGGGGTAGTATAATACTATAAATATGACCGCCTGGTCAGCTGCCTTTGAAATCTGGATACCATTCATGTGTCAATGCTAACACTTGGCAGGGCTTATTGTGAAAAGAAAGAGAAACATGCAATTCAGTCAACTATTTTATGTATGCCTATGATCACAAGAGATAGCTGGTGGTTTGAGCAAGTGCAACAACAAAAAAAGGTATTTTTTCATTTCCATAATGTGTTCTTTTATGAGTACTAAAATTTGCCAGCTTGTTGTTTGGCCTTAATTGAAAACAATAGGGAGAAAGTACTGTGAAAAGAAAATGCAACCCGTTACAATTTTATCATTTTCAGGTTTATCTCTGTAAACTTGGCCCATATGTCTTGATGAATATTAGCATCCCAACTCAGCTGGGACATCAATATAGTCTATGTGTGGTAAAAGAATTTTCTCTGTAAAGAAAAAGGAACACATACACATTGATTGCATCACAAAGATTAAAAAAAAAAAAAAGCTGCAAAATCATTGTGTTGAAAGAAAGCATTTGCAGTGCTTACAAGCATTGCTTGGGAAATAAATGCTATATGCAATTGTACTAAACAATGTTTGCTGATAAAGTTACATATGGTGGCATATAAAGAAAGAACAATACCAGTAATGTGTTCATTTCCATTTTGTAAAAAATAATGAAACCGGCTACAATACAGTGCTTTGAGTTTTTCCTCCTCTCCCCTGGACTACACACTAGATTGATGTGTGCACTTTGACTCGGCCAGTCTAAGACATTTAGGTTCTTGGTTTTATATCACTCCAATTGTCAGAACCTACAACCTCTGCTGTGTCTGGCGATGTTTCTTCTTGTTGAGCCACCTGAGATGCTGGTCAGCTTCCTAGACAATTCCTTGAATGATCCTGCCTTGAACCTTGTTTGTCTTGAACCCTTTTGCTCCTCCCTTGAACTTCCTATTAAAGTCATACCTTTGTACTTCCTGTTTGCCAGATTGTGCTCCCTCCAGCCAATATCTCACTCTTCCCTCTCCTGCTGCTGTTGCCCATATCTTTAATACCACACGTTTCCATCCTAAGGCTTGTTCCTTGACTATGCTTCTGTTTGATCCGAATCTGCAACCACTTATTAACAATTTTTGCTTGTTTACTGACTATGCTTCTGCTTGATCCCTGCCTGCTCTATCTGCTATTGTACCCTGGCTTTTCCACCTGCTGGTGGTGTGATCCAGAGAACCGCAACCTTGTACTAAAATGCAGCAAAACCAATTTCCACCATCAGCAGCTTTGGCAAATACCTGTTAGTACTTAGACCCTGCACCTTCGGTGAGCCTGTGTCATTCACCAGTGTGCCCTGCTTGTATACCTATCCTGCTGGTCAGTGGGAGTCTACTGAAATACGTAGCTACTGGTCTTTAGGCCTGACTCCTGATCATGACACCAATATACTTTTGGCTGTGTGTTGGGTCATTGTCCTACTAGAAGTTAAACCTCCATTCTATTACCAGATTTCTTGGACAGGCAAACCATTTTTTTTCTTTATTAGTGCACTCAGCCCTACCCTGTCTTCCATTCCTTGCCAATGAAAGCATTCTCACAGCATTACGTTACCACCAGCAGAGGAATGGTATTTTCATGGTGATGAGCAAGTTTAACTCTTCATCAACATTAAAAAGTTCGATGTTAGTCTCACCAGAACCATTACCTACATTTGTTGTGTCTCTCATATGCCTTTTGCAAACTGCAAAATAGGATTATTTTTTCAGTAATTTCTTTGTTTTTGTCACTCATTCATTAAGCACAGTTTTGTGGAGCAAATTATTCAGAGTTGCCATTGACTTCTTTGATGCTTCCCTTGGTTGTTTCGGGAGTTGTATGATGTTCTTTCCACTACCTGCTGAATTTTATCCCGGTCTTGTATTAGTAGTTGTTTGATCTATAAAGTATAAAGTTAGGCTAACATAAAAGACACATCTCCCACCAAGCTCAACCAAAAAATCCGCTTTTTGTTTAGCTACAGAATATTTTCTGAAATCACTTTGGTTTCTAGAAACTGGAGTATTTTTTTAATAACATGTGACACTTTAAGTGTACACAGGTGGCAGACGTTGGTCATGCCAGGGCTTAATTTAGAGGTTTTAGAGCTAGGAGGACATATTCAATGAAGATTCTTTACTTCTTTTAAATTTTGAAAAAAATTAGAAAACTGTAGATTTTTCCATTTTAACCTCTTTAGGTTGTAACACACTTGAGAGTGAAGAGTTTTTCAAAGCACTGTACAGTAGTGAAAAAGTAACTAATCCAAATATTTGGAGTGCAATTCAATAATCTGGTCCAGCTCTGTATAATAATTGCAATCCTAAACAACAATCACTGTTGATACCAAAAAAAAAAAATCAATTTAATACTGGAGATCAAATCAGATAGAGTAGTAGACTCTTGAGGCAGGCTCTGTGAAATGAGGAAAGCTAAAGTAAAACGTCTTGAACCTTATAAAATCTGATACATTTGTCAAATGCAAATACAGTATTCCACAGTAACAATGCCAATTATAAAGCATTGTATGTGGGTTGCACAGAAAATGTCAAGAGATACATCTGTGCATTGATGCTGAAATGTAGCTGAGTTAAACATTACATTTATTAAATCCCTTATGACTTGGTTCCATATACAGTTGTGACCAAAATTATTCAACCCCCAATGCTGTAAAGGGGTTTAGGGACTATAGTGTACATTTGGAATTGTATTCAGAATCAAATCCTACAAGGACGTTGTAACTACCCAAATGCAACTAAAATGACATCAATTGTTTATGTAATACAGTAGTAAATGGTTCTTATGTGGTTTCTTCATTGCCACAATTATTCAACCCCTTAAAGACTACCACTCTGAAGAACAGAGGTTCATACAGGTGCTTTCCATCAGGTATTGAAAACACCTGTGGATGTCACCGAGCAGCAATCAAGCATAATAAGCACCAATTAGGCAGCTTTAAAATGACTGTGATACTCAGCTCCTTCTAGACATTTACTGGTGTGGTTACAAACATGGTGAAGGCAAGAGAATGGTCCAGGAAGACAAGAGAAGAGGTGATTTCTCTTCACAGGAAGGGCAATGGCTATAAGAAGATTGCAAAGATGTTAAACATACCAAGAGACACCTTAGGAAGCATCATTCGCAAATTCAAGGCAAAGGGCACTGTTGAAACGCTACCTGGTCGTGGCAGAAAGAAGATGCTGACTTCGACTGCTGTGCGCTACCTGAAGCGTAGAGTGGAGAGAAGTCCCCGTGTGACTGCTGAGGAACTGAGAAAAGATTTGTCAGATGTGGGTACAGAAGTTTCAGCCCAGACAATAAGACGCACACTGCGTAATGAAGGCCTCCGTGCCAGAACTCCCAGGCGTACCCCCTTGCTGTCTCCAAAGAATAAGAAGAGTCGACTGCAGTATGCCAAAAGCCATGTGGACAAACCACAAAAGTTGTGGGATAGTGTTCTGTGGACTGATGAAACAAAATTAGAACTGTTTGGGCCCATGGATCAACGCTATGTTTGGAGGAGGAAGAACAAGGCCTATGATGAAAAGAACACCTTGCCTACTGTGAAGCATGGTGGAGGGTCAATCATGCTTTGGGGCTGTTTTGCTTCTGCAGGTACAGGGAAGCTTCAGCGTGTGCAAGGTACCATGAATTCTCTTCAGTACCAGGAGATATTGGATGGAAACGTGATGCAGTCCGTCACACACCTGAGGCTTGGGAGACGTTGGACCTTTCAACAGGACAATGATCCCAAGCATACCTCCAAGTCCACTAGAGCATGGTTGCAGAGGAAAGGCTGGAACATTTTGGAGTGGCCATCGCAGTCACCAGACTTAAATCCGATTGAGAACCTCTGGTGGGACTTAAAGAAAGCAGTTGCAGTGCGCAAGCCT
The DNA here is from genome assembly GCF_062004578.1 of Staurois parvus. Taxonomy (NCBI): domain Eukaryota; kingdom Metazoa; phylum Chordata; class Amphibia; order Anura; family Ranidae; genus Staurois; species Staurois parvus. Next base: position 5,597,015 of record NW_028317855.1, read on the forward strand.
AAGAATGTGACTGAACTGGAGGCCTTTGCCCATGAAGAATGGGCGAAGATACCCGTAGATCGCTGCAAGACACTTGTGTCAAGCTATGCTTCACGTTTAAAAGCTGTTATAACTGTAAAAGGATGCTGTACTAAGTACTAAGATTGAATGTCACTTGGGGGTTGAATAAAACTGATAATGCTGTGAGCACAGAAAAGACATTTGTGGTTATTTCATTATAACTGTTATGTTATATTTGTCTGACCTACAAGTGCCTCTTTAATGTAAATGTAAGCAAGATGACTGAATGATCAAAAGCAATGTCAAACTGGCCAAAACACTCAATTTCAGTGGGGGTTGAATAATTTTGGTCACAACTGTATGGAAAGGGTACATATGCTATTTTCGTACAGAACTGATTGGCAGTAATATTGTCTGCAATGTCAACTGGCTTCTGCAAAAATTTTCAGTGTTTTCAAACCTTCTGAAACTGATTATGCATAAGTTAGATGCAAAAAGATTCACCACAAAACCCCAAAGGTAAGAAAAAGGCATAGATGCTGCAGTCAAAATTCCACTCGGATCTCAGGAAATCGATGTGGGAAAGAAGCAGTAGCACCATCCATTGGGATGGCTAAAAATAGAAACTTTGTTTCAGCTCACTATGTGTACACGGTAATGTTTTATTCCATAGTGATCTTATCATGCTAACGATATACAGATTCAGGACCTCAATTTATAGAAAAACTATTCTATATCACAGTTGATGACGTCAGTTCCGATGTTGTTGCAGATTCACATTAATCATTCTGTGAGATACAGTGAAAGCAAAAAATACAAAGTAAAGAAAAGCATCCAAATCCAATAACACTGTGCAATGTGGTAGTCCTACAGTGTGTGTATTTTTTATATAATATTGCAAACCAGTGCAGTTTTTTCCCAGGCATTATTGACTACAGAAATCAGCATGACCTGCAGTGTCAGGAAAAAATTCAAAAATACAGAGTATTTAATTGTAGAATACTCTGCACAATAAGTGATTTTAGCTCAGAAAGCCATGTACCAGTTCTAAAGCACTGCCACTTCCAGAAATTCTCACTCCAGCTACTGGCTGTTTTACAAGACAGTAAGTACTGGAGTGGTTTAAAGGTGGATGGCATCAAAGCGACAAAGTAAAAACTGGAGTAGTATCAGGTGATGTAGCTAATCCTGTGCCTATACCCCAGAGATAATGGAAAACACTAGGCTCTATTGTGCTTACCTAAAAAAGATTGGACATTTTTGGGTAGGTATTTACTTGTATACATTCACTCGAATGCAAAATAAAATACATTTAAAAAACACACTTTTTTTTCTTAAATAAAATTACCTCTCTTCTCTTTCCCCACTTATATGTAAAAATAGATACCAGGGCATCTTCTCCATAGTCTCCATGGAATAGTGGTCATCTGATTATGTAAAAAAAAAAACAGAGTTAAAGGAGAAGTAGGGCCAAATCTCTTTTGGACCTACTTCTCCTCGGGATCACAGGAGTGCACTTCGTTCTGCACTACTGTGGCCTGTATTCAGCCAACGGCGGGCTAAAGTCCACTGTTGGCTGATGTCTCTGAGCCAGTCAAGGCTCTGGAGAGATTCTGACTTTATTTTACTGTATCCACCCAGAAGCCTGATCAGCAGTTGGCTCAGCCTCTCAGCTGAGAGCCTGAACCAGCCACTCCTGTTCTCTCCACAGCACACTGGAGGGGCAGAGCAGAGATCTGGTGACTGACCGTCACTGGCTCTCTGTTCACTGAAGGCAGAGAACTGAGCGATCGACTGTCTTTGACCGCTCTGTTCTCAGGGAAGAGGCAACGGGAAAGTTGCAGCATTGGGCCAATGCTGTAACCACCTAGGTGAGTATAAATAGTCAACAACTCACCCAAGCTCTACTCCTCATCAAAGGGATGTGAGTGGAGCGCTGGTGCTCAGGCTGGTTTTTAGATCTAAGATACGTTACAGAATCTGCAATCCTATTGCTTCACTTTCACCTGAAATCATTTAAACTGAATAATGATTTTAATTAAGCATGTACTGCCTCTAATTTTGTGGGCTGCTATGTTATATAAATTTGAATTTAAGTTTTTTTTAATGTAAGCTTTGACAAAAGCTGTGGCTGAAACGCATCAGCCTTTATGGATTCTATGTCCTCTACTGTGTGCCAATAACGCATATATGATAAGGATATGAGTTGCCGGCTATTCTGTAATGTAGGTGAGTATACTGTAAATGTTTATTTTTATAATACCCATAAAAGGTCTGAAGTGGATATCAGCGAAATTCACATGAGCTGTTGTGAACTTTAACTCAGCAGAAACAATTGTAACAAGGACTGTTAAAGACAGCTTTATCATCATAGCAGGGATAGCAGACTTATTGCTGGGGGGGGAGGGGCATACTAACATTAATTTTTTTTTAACGGTAATATACTGTATTGCTTTAAAATATATAAAACTTTTACTACCAATCTTATAAATTCAGAGGATCAGCACTGGACAGCTCCTGGACTATGAAATGTAAACCCAATCACTATAAACTCATAAGCTTTACTTTTTGTTTTTAATGTTTTGACATCTGCAACTTTTATCAAAATATTACTTGGTAGTCCTGCCATGACCATCATTGTTCAGGGACTTCCTGTAATGTGGTGACATCTTCCAGTTGTTTTCCTGTGTTGTCACTCTGTCAAACACACAAGACTACAAGTGGCCGTGTCAACTTACATTGTGCAGACATGGTCTACTTTCATTATCGGGAAGTAGATTCAGAGCTTGTGCAACCTTTGCTGTAGTTACATAGTTAGTAAAGTTGAAAAAAAGACCAGGACTATCTAGTTCACCCAATAGAAAGAAAAACACACACAAACACAAATAGAAAACCTCCATATGTGTTATCCTATACCCACAGTTGATCTAGAGGAAGGCCAAAAAAAATAAAGCATGATCCAATTTGCTCCACAGGAGGAAAAAAAACCTTCTTGATTCCACAGGAGCAATTGGATATTCCTCAGATAAAACAAATCCCTGGTGATTGGGGCTTATTTTCAGCAGAACCCTGGGGGAAAGCAGTTCTGACACCTCCAGCACTGAATGTATTTAATAGCAAGGGGTGCTGGGGTGTGCTGAAGGTTCTATTGTTGCTGGCTGTTAGGGGATCTATTGTTTCTGGGGAAGGGGGAATCTCTTGATGAGGGAGGGGTCTATTGTTGCTGGGAAGGATCCAGTGGCATAACTAGAACCTTTAGAGCCCCGTTGGGGGGCGTGAGATATCAGGGATCTAAAAAAGAAAGAAAGAAAGAAAAGAAATAAAAGGAAGGGAGGAAGAAAAAAAGAAAAGGAAGGAAAGAAAAAAGAGGAAAGGAAAGAGAAAAGGAAAGGGTCCCTCTTACATTACAGTACTCTCTGGGAGGCAGGGAGAGTAAAGGGAGGGGGAAGACTTCACTCACAGAGAAGCGCCAGGCTGCTCCTTTCCTCTTCTGCCTGGGCTGCAAACTTCCTGCCCATGTAGTGTTGGGCGGGGCAGACACAGGAGCAGAGGGAGGGGCCAGAGGAGGAAGAGCAGAAGCAGCTCTCCTCTCCCTTCCATGTGTGTGTGTGTGTGTGTGTGTGCCTGGGGGGGTAACTGTCAGTGCTAACTCTCTCAGCTCAGGTGCAGCCAAAAGAAGCTAGATCATAGGAGCAGTGCGGCGACTGCACATAGAGGAATCCTTCTCTTCATGTTGCTCCTGCAGCCGCTGAATGCCTGCTTCTCCTCTCCCACAGGCATTCTGTGGCTGCAGGAGGAACATGGAGAGATCGGTTTCCTCTATATGCAGTCTCCCACACCGCTCCTACTATCCAGGTTTACAAGGAGCAACCCATGCAACCCCTGTAGTTATGCCTCTGGACGGATCTACTGCTGAAGAAGGGGTCTGTTGTTGCTGATTGCTGTAAGATGTATTGTTGCTGCTGCTGGGGGTCTATTGTTGCTTGGGTTATATTTTCGCGGGGGTTGCTTTTGTTGCTGGCAGAAGGAGAGCTGCTTTACTGCGTTTTATGTTATCTGTAGCAGTTTCCAAACAAATTACTTTATACTACAACATGATACTTGGTTCTGTATTCAATAAAAGGGGTGGTACTGGTAGGCAGTGGAACCAAAAGCTGTTGCTCATAGGTGGGTAGGGGGCAGAGACAAAGGGTGATTCGGAAGGGGGGAGTTCCTGCACCTATTCTCTGAGGGAAAAAAGCCCTGATGGTGCTAATACCTATAAATATTAGTATCCAGTTATATTTTGTGTGTTTAAAAAAGAATCCAGGCCGTTTTGAAAACAATCTGCTGAGCTGGCCAGAACCAGCTCTTGAAACTGTGAAAAGCATTTCCGTAGCTGGAGGTAAAAAGTGCCCCTTGTCCTTTGTGATGGCTTTATTGGTAAATAAACTATGTAAGAGCACATAGCGAGCGCATAAAAACAGAAAGTGAATAAACGTGGCTGGAGGAGATCAGCAGCACAGAGATACAAATAAGGATGATAAAAAGTGAAACACTATTTTATGAAAAAATCCATGGCAGTTCTTTTGCTTTAGCGACCTAAATGCCATCCAGTTGGGGTTTGGAGCTTCTTTCAACCTAGATCTTGTGTCAAATGAAATCTGATGCAGCACCAGGCCCATTTGTAATTATCCCTTGTCATTGCATGTTATTTTTCCTTTACCGTCATTTATCAAATCCAATAGTAATTAGCATGTAAACTTGAATGTTAATTACAAGTTTCCCATGTAGCTTACTAGCATTATTGCATCAAGCCCATGGTGAAGTGCCAAACAGTATTTGTCTTTTGTACCCAAATGTAATTCTGCTTCTCATCTACATCTGAGTGGTATATAACCGTATAATCTTTTCCGAAAAACAAACCACAGAAGCAAATATGCCAATAATAATCTATTCTATGGTTTGTAAAGGTTTGTGCTTACTTTACACACTTGCAGACCTGACTAAACCCATGTTCTAGAAGGAAACTACTGATTTCAAATTAGAACTTCCAAAAATGTTCATACTGACATCCCATTCCATAATATTTCACATTAGGGTTAAAGCCTATTAAATCCAATGTGTTTTTCAGCTCAGGGAGGCTATCGTATTCAAAAGACTAATTATAGTTAGTGAAATTGGTTAGTTTTGACTAGGTGTTCGATACACATTTATTCTCAGACACAAGGCTTAAAGCTGAACTTTAATCTGCTTATATTTTACTTGGTTCCCTACTCCCCCCTCATCTATATGCTAATAAACGGTTTAAATAAAACCTTTCCATTTACATTAAATACCTTATTGTAGAGTCAGTGATGTCATTACCTGGTCTCTGTACTTCTCCAAGCAATGCAGACGGGTAATGGCTATCAAGATTGACCAGGAGGGTGCTGTACATGGCTTTCTGAAAATGTCGCAGTCCCTTGCTTTTGTAATTCTTTAAACAGCCCTCAGCCATAATGCAAGCAGTGGGCTCGTTCCTGGGAAGAGTTGTGCAAATGTCATGACAGGTTTGCCCCCTTGGAGTAATGGGTGTTCCCAGGCAGGCTATATTTGCATACATACTGGCCTAGGTAACATCCACATATGACGCTGAGCCTCCATTACTGAAAGAACTGAAATCCTATGAATGAAAGGGGTGGGCAATGGAGGAATGGCCAGATGATGCTGAATGTACTCCAGCCAAGATATGAGAGTGAGCTCTATTTCACTTGTTGCTGCTTCTAGTGCACACTGTGAGAAGCTCACCTTATGCTATGAAACCAGAATCAGCTATTTCAGTACAGGAGAGGAGCTTATACAACTGTACAAAACTGAAGGTAAGGCTGGATTTTAGCTTAACAAATATTATTTTGTCATTAAAGTAAAAGTATTGTGTCAAGTGCACTTACTCTTAGCAAAAATATATCACCAATCAAACATTTTGTTTTTGGATTTCTTGAATAAGCCTGCTAATATAGTAAATACAAACTTACATTATCTTTATTGTGGTTACTCATATAGCTTATATTAAATATTTTGTGTTAATAGCCCTCTTTTTTTATTTGACATGGATACATGTGTTGATGCTTTTCCCACTCAGAATAGGCAAAATGTTGCTTAACCAATATGTATACCTAAAAAAAACCTCTGATTACTGTGGTATACAGCATAAATATGCTTTGATAACATAAAATGAATGCAGTAATTAACTGTATAGTGATAACTTAGTGCTTGCCAGATCTAACTCACAATTTAAACGCTTGCTCTTCCGTATTTGTGATCGTATTTTATATATCATTCACACTGCTGATATGAGGCATTTGCTGCCAATAATCAGCATTTACTGCAGCAAACATGCCAACTGTGTGTGATTGAACATAGCAAGCAGCCTGTAATAAATCAATGACAGGACCACAGCTGTTTACATATATTTGCACATGTAAATGATTACATGCCATTAGGGGCAGCTGAGTGGTCCTAGATGCAGACAACTCGGCAGTGATGCAGGCAATGTATACCCACAGCGGAGAAGCGCTGATTCAGCGCCCATATCTTAAGGTCACAGCTTGGGATGAACAATGAACGTCTGCAAATCTGTGGTGATAAGCACTATGGGAAATTAGATTTTTCAGGAAGTGAGTTTAGTGAGTTGGAAAGGATGGATATATTTTTGCCATCACATCTATATCCCACATTACACAAATATCTCCAGCTTCATCACACAGGCTAAAAAAAAAATAAATGTAAAATTCAGAATATGACTACATCTATTTGATTGTGGTGGCAGAAATATAAGCTTTGCAGGGAAACGTATCATCATATTGGGCTTTAGTACTAAAGGATTTTGCATAGAAGAGAGCAATAGCATTAGTTTAAAAAACCTGTCAGAGTCAAAATATGCCATACATGTGCTAAGGTACCCATACCTAGTTCTGATGGGAAGTGTTCTGATGTCTGACCATAGTGTAAAAAAATCTGTGCACTGCTGGAAAAATTGCCAAATATTTGAAATCTAATTAGAAAGTTTGATCAAATATTTCTGCGAACCAATACAATGGACTGAATTGTTAGTAATGCACAGCAGAATGCTTGGTTCACTACAGTACAATTTCAGATTGGACTTGAGTCGTACGAAATTGCATTACAATGGAAATCACATTGTTTTCAATGCTGCCTGTTCACATCAATGCAGTACACTGCGGTGCTATTCCAGCAGGATTTTGGCACTATAGAATATGCAACCAAAATGCAACCAAGTTGCATTACGTAATCACTCTGAAAATCAGATCAAATCACAACCTCAGTAGTGTGAACCTAACCTGATGCTACATCCTACGTCCCTTCATGGGTTAAAAAAATTAAACCCCACTGATGCTGAAATCAAATGATAAAATAGCTAAAGAATACCACTTTGTTAAATCCAGGGTAAATGCTTTGGCAGGTGCAGCATGTTGAGGGCAGCAAATACAGAGTCCAGTTGTAGCAACATTTTAAACTTGTATTAAGCACAATGCCAACGTTACAAACACCCTAGCGGGAGAACGCTGCTTAGGGAAATGACTCACAGTTCAATGTAGTCACAGATGCAGCTGAGGAGAGGTGCCGTCTGTTTAGAGGGTGAAGTGTAGCCTGGTTGGTCTGGTCCCAAGATGGGAGGCTTTTGACAGCCCATATGGAAGAAAAATATATTTGAAATATATTTTAAAAACATTCTTCTCAAATATATTGACACATATTTGAAATGATACAATTTTGTCCATATTCAATATATTTCAAAATACATTTTATATATATATATATGCAGTATATATTTTATATATATATATATATATATATATATATATATATATATATATATATACACACACACACTACGGTTGAAATGTGTTTTTTTATTACAAAATATATGACAAATTTCTTAAAAATACAAATCTACATTTTTGGAATGCATTTATAAATGTATGTAAAAATATATGTTAAAATGACTTTTATATGTAAAAAAAATCTGAAAAATATATTTCAAAACAATATACGTATTTTTTTTTTAAAAAGGAGCTTAGCACATCCCTTGCCTTTCCCTCCTCGTTAGGTACCTGCCCCTGCCACTAGTTACAAGGTCTCTCTCCCTATACTAGTCACTCACACAAAGCGCAACAAAACCTGGGGGCCGGAGCTTATAAAGACCCTACTTACCCAAGATGGTCTCCAGGGGTCACATGAATGCAATGGAGCTAACCAGAATAGTACTTCATGATCCAGGAAACCATAGAGAGGTTTTCCTTGACTTTCCTGGTTGTGGTACCACTTGATTGAGCGCCACCTACAGTGGAAAAAGTAGACTGCACCTGCCTAAATGTTTATGGGGATGTCCGCTAAGCAAGAAACGTGCTACAAGAGTTTTATCAGACACTGTATGCACCTAAACGTATCTGAATACAAATACTTTTGGTGCATATTTTATGCTGGATCTTCTGCTAGCTCTGCCAGCAAGAACATGCATTTCGTGCAGAACAAGCACACATGCCATGCAAATGAAGCCTGTATGTGCTTCCCACTTACATGATATCCTGTATATGTTAAAAGCTCACTTGATTAAAACTGTAAACACAGCCACATACATATCTCGCACTCTCCCTCCCTGTCAACTCAAAAACTCTCCAAAAACTGAGCATTCAAGTGCTCAACGCTCAGCACTTTCAGGTTTAGAGCTGGAGTGTGCCAGTGTATGAAGAAAACTGCGAATGATTCCTCATCTGCTTTTCCTCTGGAGGCCACAGTTTTACACATTTGCAAGTATGAGAGATGTTTAGGATGGCAAGAGATAAGTATGTTTTACTAAATCTTAGTAACGGCTTAAAGGAGAAGTACAGCCAAAGCTTTTTTGGCTGTATTTCTCCTGTGGATCACACGAGTGCAGTTTGATCTGCACTACTGTGACCCATTTTCACCTGACAACAGACTGATGCTCGCTGTCGGCTGACTTCACTTAGCTGGTCCAGGCTGGGGAAAGATCCCGACTTTAAAGTCGGGATCCACCCCAGAGTCTGGAGCTGCACCAGGCTCAGCCTCTCAGCAAAGCACTGAGAGCCTGAGCCAGCCGCACCCCCTGCAGTGGACCTGAGCAGACAGAGGTGACTGACAGTCCCACCCTCTGCTCAGAATGGAGAGGGGAACTAAGCGATCAGCGGTCATGTGATCGCTGAGTTCTCACTCTTAGAGCCGGCAGTGGACAGATGCAATGTCTGACTGATGCTGCATCCACCTAGGTATGTAATAGGGAAAAAAAAGCCATACGTCTCTTTTAAACCATTAAGTTTTTCCATCACTGCAGATGTTACCATATCAATACTGGTAAAGAACAGCTTTGTGGTGTATATTGTAGGCTTAGTCGAAAACAAATGAACCCACAAAGAGTACCTTGTGATTTATAATCAGGCACTTTAATTGTTCCTAAATGAGTTGGGAGGAGCATAGCACACTCCTCAAACATGCCTTTGAAATGACAGTGTATACTTAAAGTATAGTAATGGCTTTTAGCAGAGAATAAAGGCCAGTAATTGCGATGATGGCACTCTCCATAGTGCTGAATATGTGCTTCTGACAGATTTGGCACTTAGAAAATTTTTTTTTTCTATTTCATTAAAAACAAAATTAAAATTGTTAAACAGAAGCATCACCTTGTCAATTAAAATGCCAATAAGTTACCTTAAGGTACAGGATCCAAGGAACACTAGATCTTCCCCAGAGCTGCTAATGTTTTGGATGGATCTTGACTGCAGGGTAAATGGGGCTTTTGGTTTGTCCACATGATGACAGCTGTAACTAGTGGGAGGCTGTTTGAGGATACTACCAAAATCATGACAAAACAGGTGATCTTGGGACTTATTTAGAAAGATGTACCATACCACAGCTGTACCAATGTACCACAATGCATGACTATGCAGCATAGATAGTTCCCATCTGCGTGTTGTGCTCTGCAATACATGTACATTGGGGTGTGTTTGAAAGGTGCATTGGTGAGCCATCGAACATAATTTGTCACTGCGTGTTTGTTTGTTTTATTACAATGCACAAATGTGAAGCCAGCTTCAAAGGTCTACAGTTAGGAAGGTTAGCTATTTGACATACCATAGTGTTGTCATCCTTGTATTCTATAGATGCTGCACAAAATACATAAATACATTAAGGTTTGCGAGATAATTAATAAAAAAAACATATGTTAGGAATTTGATAAATAACTAGGCTGGCAAAAAACTATTTTCATTTTCCCTCAGTCCACCTCCAAAGTCTCATAAAACCTGTTGGTCCTGCCTGTGAAGTCCACCTAATGCAGGCTCTTTTGGTGCAGGGACAATATAGATGCACTGCCACAGAATTCAAAACAGTGTTTTCCCTCATGTCAGCTGGTCTGCCTGCTCTACAGTAGGATGAGGATACAGGGAATGTGGTTGTGAGCATTGTCACTGCTAATTCATACGCCTGCAGCTTGTGTCTAAGTACCTGGCCAAACCTAGTCCTGCCTACTATAGAGCTGACTGTACTGTTGCTGAAACCCTCCCCCTGTGAGCTGCATTGTCTATTATATTGTACTATAGGGAGTACAACTGGGGGAGTGAATGGTAGAGAAGGATCTGGCTGTTCTGTTAGATTATAAGCATAAAGTGATACTAAAGGCTGTTATTTAAAAAAAACAAAAAAAAAAGCAACATGTCATACTTGCCTGCTGTGTAGTTGTTTTAAACAGAGCATCTCCAATCATCCTCTTCTCGGGTCCCCCGCTGGCGCTCCTGACTCCTCCTTCTTGTCAAGTGCCCTCATAGCAAGCAGCTTGCTATGGGGGCACCCAAGCGGGCATGTTACCTCTGCTCTGTGTATCCATTCACACATGGAGCCATGGCTCGGTCCCACCTCCTCTTTCTCCTCATTGGCTGTGATTGCTGTGATTGACAGCAGCGGAAGCCAATGGCTCCTGCTGCTGTCTCAGCCAATGAGGAGGCAGAAACCCGTTACAGCCCAGGTTCGTGTGCACATCACTGGATTGCAATGAGGCTTAGGTAAGTATTAGGGGGGCTGTGGGGGACTGCTGCACACAGAAGGTTTTTTTACATTCATGCATAGAATGCATGAAGGTAAAAAACCTTCAGTCTTTACAACCACTTTAACCACTTCCCAACCGCCCTATAGCAGAACTACTGCTACAGGGCGGTAGGGCTACACAAAATCACATAATTATACGTGATTTGCATTTCCAGGTAGGGGACGCTTACTACAGACAATGGCAACTACAGATGTCAATCACCAGGTCCCAGCCGGAGATTCCTCGCCGGCACCCCACTGACAGGGGAGAGACCTGTATGTAAACAACAGAGGTCTCTCTCCTGCCAGCAGTAACATGCTGCTGTGTATTTCTCTGCACAGTAGATAAATACACAGCAGTATGTTTCCCTAGTAAAACACACATGGCACACAGAACCATTTGATTGCCCCAGATGTTAACCCCTTCCTACTCAGTGTCATTAGTACAGTGTCAGTGCTTTTAATTAGCACTGATCACTGTATTAGTGTCACTGGGATGTCAGTGACAGTTAGTTCCTCCCAGTGTCAGAATGCCCGCTGCAGTCCTGCTATAAGTTGCTGATCGCCACCATTACTAGTATATATATATTTATTTATTTCAGGTACTTGTATAGCGCTGTCAATTTACGCAGTGCTTTACATATATATTGTACATTCACATCAAACCCTAACCCTCAAGGGGCATACAATCGAAGGTCCCTAACTTACATTCATACATACACATACATACTAGGGACAATTTAGACAGAAGCCAATTAACCTAGCAGCATGTCTTTGGAGTGTAGGAGGAAACCCACGCAGGCACAGGGAGAACATGCTGGGACCTAGTGTATATATATATATATATATATATATATATATATATATATATATATATATATATATATAAAAATAAAAAAAAAAGTATGTATACCACCATTTGTAGACTCTATAACTTTCATGTAAACCAATTAATTTACATGTATTGGGATTTTTTTTGCTTAGACAAGTAACAGAATACATTTTGGCCTAAATTTATGATTACATTTTTTACTAGATATTTTTTATAGCAAAAAGTCAAAAATATATATTTTTTCAAAATTGTTATTTTTTTTTTGTTTATAGCACAAAATAATTAAAAATGCAGAGGTGATCAAATACCACCAAAAAAAGGCTCTATTTGTGGGGGAAAAAAACATACATTTCATTTGGGTGCAACATTGCATTACCGCACAATTGTCAGTTAAAATAACGCAGCACCGTTTCGCAAAAAATGGCCTGGTCAGGAAGGGGGATAAATCCTCTGGAGGGTAAGTGGTTAATAATGGCATGCAATGCCAACCTGAGGTTTCCAAACTGAGCAAAATCTTTTCTTGTATTAAGTGAAGTATAGACTCCAGAGAGAGAGATATAATCCTGCCCCTGTACAAATCATTAGTAATACCTCATCTGCAATATACAGTTCAGTTTTGGGCACCAATTCACAAAAAGGATATCAGGGAACTGGAGAAAGTACAGAGAAGGGCAACAAAACTGATAAGAGGCATGGAGGAGCTCAGCTATGAGGAAATATTAAACGATTCTCTCTTGAGAAGAGGAGATTAAAAGGGAAAAAATTAACATGTATAAATACATCTGTCACAATCAGGGGTCAGGCTCGAAGACCAGTTGCTATAGCAGTGGAAAGGCTCACCTGAAACCAGAAGGATAGGTACATAGGCAGGTCACCGTGGTGGAGGAGTGGGATCACCCAAAGTGCGGAGTCTAAATACCAACCGGTGTTTACCAGAGCTCCGGATGGTAGAGATGGATTTTGCTGCGTGTTAGCACCAGGTCTCGGTCCTCAGGATCACCCCACCAGGAGGTGAGCAAGTGGAGGTCCAGTAGCATATAAGCAGGTAGGGATCAAACGGGAGTGTGGTCAGTAAACAAACCAAGGTTGGTAATGAGCAGTCGCAGGTTGGGATCAGGAAGAAGCGCAGTCGAGAACAAGCCAAGGGTCAATAACGAGTGGTAGCAAAATATGGATAATAACAGAGAAGGCAAGGAGCAAGATACTGGCTGGAGAGCACAATAATCTGGCAAACAGGAAGTGCAGAGGCACGGCTTATATCAGGAAGTTCATGGGAGGAGCAAGGGGTTCAAGGTTCACGACAAACAAGGTCCAGGTCAAGGTAGGATCATCCAAATAATTGTCAAGGGAGCTGTCCAGCATTCCAGGTGGCTTAGCAAGCAGAAACATTGCCAGTCCACTCACCGCAGAAGGCCCAGGTTCGGACCCAGGCTCTGACAGTACTCCCCTCCTCACAGGACGTCCCCTGGACGTCTTGGGAACAGGCTTGTGGGGAAACCTCTGGTGGAATTATCTTGTTAATCTAGGAGCATGAACATTTTCCTCAGGCTCCCAAGAATTCTCCTCTTGCCCATATCCTTCCCATTGGACAAGATTTTACAATTTTTTCCTAAATATCCTAGAGTCAAGAATCTTCTCCACCACATATAGTTCTTCACCCTTTACCTCAACAGGTGGAGGAGGTGGAAGAATTCTTCCAGAGAAAGGATTTTCATTAAATGGTTTGCATAGCGATACGTGAAAAACAGGATGAATCTTCATACTGTCAGGAAGTTTTAAGCGAAAGGTGACTGGGTTGATCTGAACAGAAATCTGGAAAGGTCCCACAAACATTTGGCCCAACTTTGCAGATGGAACATGAACTTTCAGATTTTTGGTTGATAGCCAAACCTTGTCGCCCACATGAAAGGTAGGAAGTGATCTGCGATATCTGTCGGCAGCCTTTTTATAACTTTCCTGAGCCTCCCCCAAAGTCTCAATCAACTTTGATTGAATCTCCTGCAATGTAGTTAATCTGTTGGCAACAGCAGGAATTTGAGTTGCGATAGGGAGGTCAGTAATAAAAACTGGATGATACCCTCTTTGAGGGAAAAAGGACTTTGGGAGGTGGAGCTATGTTTAGCATTGTTATAGGCAAACTCTGCTGTAGGAAGATAGTCCACCCAGTCATCCTGAAGATAACTGACAAAACACCAAAGTTCCTGCTCCAAAGTTTGATTGGTCCTCTCGGTCTGACCATTAGACTGAGGATGAAAAGCAGAGTACAGGTTAAATGTTACCCTAAAGCTGAACAAAAGCTTTTCCAAAATTTTGACGTAAACTCTACTCTGTCAGATACCACATCATCAGGAATTCCATGTAGTTTAAAAACATCTCAAACCATCAACTCTGCAGTTTGTTCAGCAGAAGGTACCCCCTTAACAGGTATAAAATGAGCCATCTTAGTAAGACGGTCGACGACTACCAAGATAATGGTCATTTCTTTTTGGGGAGATAATTCAACTACAAAGTCAATAGAAATTGACCCCCAAGGTCTTGATGGAACAGGAAGTGACTGGAGCAACCCCAAAGGAGAAGCTCGGGGTGTCTTATGGCGTGCGCACGTCACACAGGAGGCCACATAGCGTTTGACCTCTTTCTAGTAACTAGGCCACCAGAAGGAATGTGACAAAAGTTCATCTGTCTTTGAAATCCCAAAATGTCCCGCAAGTTTAGAGTCATGAACTAATTTGAGGGCTTCCACCCGAGCAGATTCAGGTACATAGAGACGATGTGCTTGAGTCCAAAAGCCATTCTTGTATTTAAGGTTAATGTCCTTAAGATGATCATTGAGAAGTGGGTCATTCTCATACCCCTCTTTGAGAAGACTCAAGAATGTCTTCGTACTTGTGGCCTCTACATTCAGAGTTGCCTTCCTGGGGCGGCTCAGACAGCATCCTTGATAAGGCATTGGCCTTATCATTACTCGATCCAGGTCGATATGATATAATAAAATTGAATCTGGAAAAGAATAAAGACCAATGTGCTTGTCTAGAAGACAAACTCTTGGCCGAGCGAATGAATTCCAGATTTTTATGATCAGTGAGAACAGTTACAGGATGATTAGTCCCTTCCAGCAGATGCCTCCATTCACAAAAGGCTTCCTAATTGCCAGTAACTCTTTATTCCCTTTGTCGTAATTCCTTTCGGCTGAGGACATCAAATGAGAGAAGTAGGCACAAGGATGAAGCTGCATTTTTTCATCACTTCGCTGAGACAGGATAGCTCCCACGGCAGAATCAGAAGCATCCACTTCCACTATAAATGGTAGTTCAGGATCGGGATGTACCAAAATATATGCCCCTCGTAAATCAGGTTTTGTAAAGATTTTGGCATAACAAAGTCTTTCCAACATTTCAGAGGTCAAGGGTAGTAGCGGTTTTTAATAGTGATTTTATTTATGTCTCTGTAGTCAATGCATGGATGGAAGGTGGAGTCTTTCTTTTCAACAAAGAACAGGGTTGCTCCCGCAGGAGATCTTGAGTGTCTAATAAAACCCTTCTCTAAAGGTTTGGACCCAGGCTCTGACAACATCAGTGGTCAATATACTAAGCTCGTTGTAGCGCTATTCACCTTAAGGTTATCACAGAGGACAAGGAGGCACTCTACATCTGGAGGAAAAAAGATGTAATGGATTACGTCTTAAATGCACAAGTGTGTGTTTGTGTGTGTTTTTTTTTTAATATATTTTTTGAACTGGATGGACTAGTGTCTTTTTTCAACCAGATTTACTATGTAACTAGGTAACTTTAGGTTTTTTAATAAATATCAGTAAAACAGCCACCACTCACTTAAACCTGGTTGGCTGTGAAAGTAATATTTGTTTAGCTCACTGTTGATATAAAATTTACAGGAAAATTTACTTTTCTTAAATAGTATAAAATGATTGTTAATTAAAATAGCTCGATCATCATTCATATTGAGATTTAGTCTGCAGTGTACTTTATGTTTCAATAATTTTTATTGAAAATTTAAAAAAAATTTAACAGGAAGAAAACATTTGGTTCAGTTTAAATTGTATGCATACAATATAACTTTATTAGGATGTTACCCCACCTTTTGGCTGGCGTTGAAAATAGAGTTGCGGCATAAACATCAGAGGTATGCTTGGGGTGGACTGAACCATGAGGAGGAGTAGTAAGTAGTAAGGGGGGTATTAAACAGGGGGAGAATAATAGGGGGGGTAGTGAGGAGGGGAGGAGAAACTGTGGTGGAATGGGGAAGGATTACCAGTCTGATGTGGATAGGTAGAACAATTGTTTGTAAGGTATCAGGGTTTTATGGAGCAGTTAGGGTTTTGTAACCAGTTAGACCATAAGGAATTAAACTTATGTCGGGTGGAGTTCTTGGTGGCCAGTCTTTTTTCCATTTTGCATTGGAAGTTAAGATCTGAAATTTGCGATTGAAGGGAAGGAGCTGTGGTGGTATTCCATAATAGGGTTATATTTAGTTTAGCTGCAAAAAGTATGTGGACAATGATGGTACGGGAGGTATATGGGAATTTGTTAATCCCGATGTGTAAGAGTGCAAGTGCCGGATTTGGGGTTATCCTTATTTTGGAAACTTTGGCTATTAGTTGGAATACACTATTCCAAAAGGATTTAATAGATTTGCAGGACCATAGTATGTGAAGAGTGGAGCCTATGTCCCCGCAATGTCGCCAGCAAGAAGGGGAATGTTTTGGGTAGAAAATGGCTAGTTTGGTAGGGGTTAGGTACCACTGATGAAGTATTTTCAAGTAGGATTCCCAATGTGAGCTGCAGTGAGAGGATTTGTAGGTGGAGTTAAATGTGGTAGTCCATGTGTGGGTTGGAATGGTTTCTGCTAGGGTTTTTTCCCAATTGGATAAAGAGGTAGATTTTAAAGTAAATTGCAGGTCCGTTAAATATTTGTAGAAGGTAGAGATGACTTTACTTGGGTAATGCAGTCTGGAAAAATAGGTGTAGGCCATAGTCGGGATTATTATGGTATGGGGTATGTTGTTCATTTGGATGCAGTGGGTTATTCGTAAGTAGGTGAAGTATTCAGCGGCAGGGAGATTAAATGGGTTTGGAGATATTGAAATGAGTGTAGGATGTTATTTTTGTAAAGGTCTGCTATGTGATGTATGTTTTGTTTTTCCCACTGGGTTAAATCTAGGGAGGGCGTAATGGAATGTAATATGTTGAGTGGGGTATGGAGTTGTTTGGAGTCTGCGTAATCTGTGGATAAAAGATCTTTCCAAGCTTGAAGGGTGGCTTGGATACATGGGTGCTTTAAGTGATAGGTCGTTTGTGAGAATATTGTGGTTAAGAGTAGATGGTGTGATTTAAGTGGAAGGAAGGGTAAGGTTTCCATTGTGGACCAGGATTTTTCTCTGGTTGGGTGCCACCAAAAATATATTTGGTCCAGGAGAGTGGCATTATAGTAGGATTTAAGGTGTGGAAGGCCAGCGCCTCCTTTGGAGGGTGGTCTGATTAAGAGATTGGTGGAACATCTAGGTTTTTTGGAATTCCATAAGAATCTGGTAAATATCGATTGGCGATTGGAGAAGAAAGTATTGGGGACCGGTATGGGGAGTGTGCGAAAAATATAGAGAATTTTTGGTAGGATGAGCATTTTTAATGTCGCTACTCTGCCTATTTAAGATAGTTCTGAGGTACGAAGGTTGGCAATTTCTTGGGGTATAGTTTCAAGTAATTTTTTGTGGTTCGAAGTAAATAGTTGGTCTGTTGTGGCAGAGAGTTTGATTCCTAGATATGGGATGCTATTTTTTTCCCAGGTGAAGGGGAATTGTTTAGCAAGGGATAGTTGAGTGAAATATGGTGTGTGGAGGTTTAAAATTGAGGATTTGGGCTTGTTTAGTTTATAATAGGAGACCATCGTATATTGTTGAAGATGGGTACGTATTGTTTGGAGGGATTTGGCTGGGTTGGTAATCATCAATATGATGTCGTCTGCGAATAGGCTAATTTTGTGCTCAGTATTAAGGTGTCATATGCCAGTGAACATTGGGTCGTCTCGAAGTTTAGAGGCTAGGGGTCCAATGAGTAATGCAAATATGACAGGAGATAGAGGGCAGCCTTGTCTGGTGCCATTGGTAATATCAAAGGGATCTGATAGTGTTCCGTCTGCTAATACTCTGGCTGAAGGGAGGGAGTATAGTGCTAAAATGGCTGTTAACATCCAACCTGTGATGCCAAATTTCTGTAAGGTCATTTGCAAAAATAGCCAGTGTATGCGTTTGAATGCTTTTTCAGCGTCCAGTGATAAAAGCAATGAGGGTTGTTTGGTGTGTTCTAAGTGATGGATGAGGGATATGAGTCTTCTAGTAGCATCAGGTGCTTGGCGGCCTGGTATGAATCCTACTTGGTCTGGGTGTATCAAAGTGGGAAGATAGGGGAGTAGTCTACGTGCTATAGTTTTTGCATAGAGTTTGACGTCTGTGTTAAGTAGGGAAATTGGTCTATAATTTTGGACATACTGTGGATCTTTGCCAGGCTTTGGTATTGTGGTTATTGTCGATTATAGCATGTCTTTGGCGAATGTGCCAGTGGTGGCTGCGTGGTTAAAGAGTCTGGTCAGATATGGTGAAAGGTTAGGGGCAAATTGTTTGTAGTACTCATTTATATAACCATCGTTTCCTGGAGACTTGTTAAGAGGAAGTGTTTTAATGGTGGATTCTATTTCAGTGGGAGTGATCGGAATTGATATGTCGTCAAGTTGGGTTGAAGAAATTTGAGGGAGTTTAATTGTGTGGAGGATTTGTTGTATGGACGTAGGTATTGGTTGGATGGTGTTCAGGTCGTCTTTAAGGTTATATAGTTGTTGGTAGTAGGTCGCGAAGGCATTAGCTATATCTTGCGGGTTTATGGTTAAGGTTCGTGAGGATGGATGATAAACTGAGGATATTTTATTTCTTAGTCGTCGTTGTTTAATCATTTTTATTAGTAAGGAGTTGGCTTTGTTGCTAAGGGAGTAGAATGTAGTTTTTATTTTTTGAAGGTCATATTTGTAGAGCAGGAGGGTTCTAAGTTTGTTTCTGTCGGTGGTGAGTTGGGCGGATGTTACGGAGTTTGGGGATTTTTTGTTTAATTCTTCTTTTGTTTTAATTGAGAGGAGGAGTTCGTTGATTTGTTGGTTTCTCTGTTTGGAGCTACGGGAATTTATTTGTATAAGGATACCTCTCATGCATGCCTTATATGCGGACCATAATGTGGGTATCGATATTTCAGGTGAGTCATTTATGTCAAAAAACATATTGTGAGCGTCCAATGTATGTGAAATTTGGGGATTTTGTTGGTGGCAAAGTGGGATTTTTGAAGGAATATGACATCAGCTTGCAAAAATCAAGCTTCTTTTTATAGTAGAGATCTTTTGAACGGTGAGTTGAGGCCACGGACATTTAAGGATGAGATTTTAATCATAGTTCTGGATGTAGGCGAGTTGTCCGGAGTAGCAAAGGTATTTCATAGGTTATGTAGAGTAATGGCATATGTTTTTGTTGTTTTGGAGAAGTTTCCACAAAGAAGAGGTAACGTGCTGGATGCGGTCGCTGGTTTGATGAGGATGTTTCATCTTGTAGGTCATTATTTCGAGTGAGGAGGGGTTGAGTCGATCGACTGGTAGAGGTAGGAGGGTAAGGGGGTAAAAAAAACTTGTTGAAAACAAAAGTGGTATGTGTAGCACTTATTGTTACTGTGTAACGGGGGGATTTGAACATATATGACTTACGTGGTAAGTCATGTTGACGAATAACTTGGGATTCAAGGATGATCGTAATGGGGCTGTCTGCTAGCCATTAGTGGTTGATAGAGTCCCAGCTTGTTGGGTGGTTGTTGATGGTGATGATCTTAGGATCTGGACCATTCTACTTCCATGTGTTGTGTATGGTTGGAGGTAGGTTGGTGGGAGTCCACTGGTAGGATATTCAAGGCTTTCAAGACATCGATGCCTGCTTGAAGGAATTTAATCATAAAGAGCCTTCCTTGTTGTTTAACAATGAGTGGGAGACAGGGGCGGAGAGGACTCACCAGGGTCTCCAGGATATAAGGATGCTTTGAGCCTGGGGTCTGTGGTGTGCTCTGTGCTCCATTCTGGCTGTGAGGCATTGTGCTGTGAGGAGCCGGCGCCATCTTGGCTGCAGAGGCTGAGAGCTGGGAAAAAGCTTGTCAGCTTTCCCGGCTTCCCTGGTGATCTGAGGCGTCGGGGCATATCCCTGGGGATCTAGGGAGACCTGCGTCCCCTTATCAGTGCGGGGAGAGGTCTGTGTCATTGCTGTGTCCGGTGAGTGCTGGGTTATGGCTGGTGGGGATACGGAGCTCTCTTTACAGAGCTGTCATCCCGGAGCTGGCCGCGCATGCGCCCCCTGCAGTGTACTTTAGTCTTAAAGCTGAACAACAGGCACAATAATATATAATTGTTATACAGTAGGCATCAAAAGTTCCACTCTCCTGCTCGTATTTGGTGAGTGGAAATAACGTGGGGGCGAGTCAGAGGGCTTGATTTTGGGGATGGCTGGATGCTTCTTTCATTCCCTAGAGAGTGCTGCGGTTAGTTCTTGAATCTCTCCATCTCTGCAGGTGGGCGGGCGCGACGGTTGAGCACTGGTCATGGTGAGCTATGATTAGGAAGCCCGCTGCCAGGATGGCCTCTCTCTCCTGGTAGCAGTGTGTGGACGCTTAGCCAGGAGAGACGAGCCAAAGCCCCTCCCCCTCTCCGCTTCCCTGCCAAGGAAGTTCAACTGGCTCAAATGAGTGGGCACTGAAAACTGGCAAGATCAAGAGCCATGGTGATGCTGGCAGCAGAGTGACTGTTTCTTCTGGAAATTCTAATACACTCCACATCACTGTGCACTGTACCCTGCTGTGTACCCTGTATCCAGCTTTGTACCCTACTGCATGCCCCATGCCCTGCTGTGTACCCTGCTGCGTGCCCCATGCCCTGCTGTGTACCCTGCTATGTGCCCTGATGTGCCCTATACCCTGCTGTTTTCCCCGTACCCTGCTGTTTACCCTGCTGTGCCCTATACCCTGCTGTTTTCCCGTACCCTGATGTGTACCCTGTACCCTGCTGTGTGCCCTGCTGTGCCCTGTACCGTGCTGTGTGCCCTGTACCCTGCTGTGTGTTTTGTGCCCTGTACCATGCTGTGTGCCCTGCTGTGCCTTCTACCCTGTGTTCCCTGTACCCTGCTGTGTGCCCTGTACCTCTATCAGTGAGGTTGTGTCATTTCATGAGATAATTTATGAGGGCTTGTTTAGGGGTGAAATTAGGGGCAGGGTAGGGGTTGGGTTGGGCTACTGGTGGCGAGTAACTCTAGTTACTTGCTAGTAGCTCGGGACTTAAAATTGTGAGCCCTGATATTCAGTATATTATCATATATTAATAATAATTCCAATTTAAAGGATACATTTAGCTCTAGGAGCATGTTACATGTTGCACTCATATTTAGAGTGTAACATGTAATATGCTCCCATGCACCCACCTCCTGCCACCAGCACTCCTGTCTCTATGACAATGGACAGGGGATTCTCTCCTCATACCCGCTGTCACTTTTTGAAAAGAGTGCACCTGTGCGGGGCTCCTCCCACACCAGCATATCATTCAGTCACAGATTCCTACTACAGGTACCATCTGCCACGTGTACTTTAAAGGAAAAAGAAAGACATCAATGCACATTCTGTTTCAGGTTTAAATATTCAATCATCTTCTTTTAAAGTAATCACACACTTTAATGTGTACCTCAGTCAGCTGAACTATTAATATAGTGTGAATCAATTTTTTGTTGCTCTTTGGTGTCTGGATGGATGCTGTTGTGTGCCTTGTGTCCTTTTTTCTTGTGGCTGTACATTTCTCCAATGAGTGACTCTTCGCAGTAAAAAAGATCTTGAGTTGCTAGAAAGGAGTCCCCAACCAAGGATGTTAGCTCCTTATAAGAAAACAAATCTTGTTTCTATAATGATCTTGTGAAGCAGGTGTAATGTGAACCTTGCAGTATCCATATGAAACCAACTGTAAACCCTATTACTTAAAATGTTACTAAACCCACAACAGTAAAATCAGTCTGTATATGCAGTAAAGCATGCTTGTTATACTCACTGTGGAACCTAAGGGGTTAATCCTCTGCATTGTGTAAACAGGCCATTTGTTCCTGTCTTCTCTGCCCCTCCTCTAGTTCATATGTACACCTGATAAGACAGACTGAACCCATAACCACATGCATATGCTCAGTTTGGTGTGTATTGCTAGAGAGGTTTTTTTTTTCCCTTGGGAGAGTGCATGTGATCAGCACAGGGCCAATCAGCACTGCCCAGGCAGAGTTCAGTTGTTCTGCATCCTCCTAGAGCAGAAAGAAAACTCCTCCTACAAGCTTTAACCTGTGCTCTGCTGGACACTGATAGAAGTCACAAGACTGCTCTGACTGCGGATGAGAAAAGGTATTTCGCAGTTTATATTTACTAAAATAATTGCAGACCAGATATAGTGAATACAGAGTCCTGGGTTTAATAACACTTTAAATAACCCATAGTGTCCTTATAAATGAAAAGGGCAAAGAGGGGGAGTGTCAAGTATATGTGTGAGTTTGAAAGAAAGCTGGAAAAGAGAGGTTGGTATGGGGGGGATCAGGGGTGCATCCACACTACCCATGGCTGTACTTACATCTTATGATTCGTTTTAGTAGTAGATTTTTCCTATACTGAAAGTCCTGTGTATTATATTCTCCAGAGCAGGAAACTCCTCAAGCTGAGAAAGTTTATCATGCACTGTATCCAGATTTCACATTTATTCAGTTTCCTTATAATAGACTCAGTGTTATCAGGTCCACGAATCACTAAGGGCTTGTTCACATAGGCACCCAGGGAGTGGTAAAAGCACGTTGTTCTACCGCCTCCCAACTGCCCAATTAAGCACCTTTGTGGTCAAGGCAAAAAATAAATACCAAGCTGAATTCTGTGAACGGTAGGTTGGAATTTCGATGGTTAAAGAAGGCAGTGAGGAGGTGACATATTGCCTCCTACCTGCCTTTCAACTGCACTCTGAAACGATAACTACAGTGGATCCCTTTTCAGAGGGGGAATGGTAATAGCTGCTTGTGCAAATGAGCTTTTATAAAGGTTTTCAGCAAAAACGCCTAAATTCCTATAAGATCTCAGTCTGGTTCAGCTGTCGGTTTGGGTTAGGCAGACCTAGACATGCTCTCCCCATCTATCTGCAGTTACACAATGCTTGCAACACACTGTCTGGAAGCTCTATCATTTGTGGGCAAACCCCATTAGCTTTCTCTTGGAATGCATTTTTAGATTCAGGTGCCCTTTCACTGCCCAAAAAGGCTCTCCGCATCACCTTATGCATATTCACAGGGAAAGATAAAAAATGTATGTCATTTTGGTGTCTTAAAGTGGTTGTAAACCCTTACATATACCCAGTGAAGGGACTATCCTCAGATGATACACAGAGATGAAACAAATCTTCTACATAAGCTGTACCTGTTTATCTGCAATATTCTCTTCTGTACATCCATTCAAAGTGCTGAATATATAAGCTTGTCTGAGAATTCAGCAGGGGTGGAGAACTGACATTAAATTCTGGAAGCTGATTGGAGGGAAGAGACACATCCAGCTTCACACAGCTCACAGGAATAGAACTGAGGCTGTCAATCTGCTGGAGGTCCCTCCCCTGTCACCATTTTTCTTTAGGTGTCAGTTAAACTTCTCAGAAGTGATTCATGTACTGTAGATAGCAGAGGAATGAAGCAGCAAGTGGAAATGACACTTATAAATCAGTATTTAATTATGTGCATTGCGTCGCCTCCCTGAGTACCAACAAAAAACTACCAGTTATCATGCAAAACTGAAAGAAAAATATTCATACGTGAAAGTGCTGATGATTACAAAGTGCATAAATTACATAAAATAAACAAATCACATGTGCCAGGGTCTAAATCCCATTTAAAAAATAAAAACAATTTAAGTACTCACACTAGGGTGTATATATCACTTGCCTTATCAGGGAGGCATGGCAATGCACATATTTAAATACTGATTTTTTGGTGGGAACATTTCTTGTTGCGAACACCCAATTGAGAAAAAATAGATTAAGTAATAGATTAAGAACATAGGTTTGGTGGCGTGGGATTAACGGGATTAACATGCACATTCTCAGGGCCTGATGAAGTCACGTGACATAAGGTGTAGGACACGAGCGTGGTGACGTACTTCCGGTGCGTGCGCCATCTTACTGCACCCAACTAACCCATGCAAGTACACCCTTAGCATGAGGTTTAATGCTTGTTATATCTGACATATTGTGAGTGGGCATTTGGCTGTTCTTTATTCCTGTAAGATATTACTTATTTACACTATGGCAGGTTTTTTTCTATCTTTACCCTACCTGTGATGTGAGTTGGTTGCTGGCTGCATTATACTGTAGGGGACCTGGCTGTTCCTATTGAGGGGGATATCATCAGTCTGGACGGGTATCCATAATGCTAGGGAACCTCATCATAGAAGATCCTGGCTTAAATTACAAAACAGCGATTTGCCCCTTTATAGGGTCGCTTCAAGGAGGTGAGGGGACAATTTAGCCATATACGGATTATTTCCATCGGTGGTTATGCACATCCACAATATCACTTGCACATAGAAGCGTCTGGAATATTTCAGATGTTCACGCACCTTTTTGGACTTTTTTCTTGTTTTTGTGGACTATTTTATGTGATTTCTTTATGTTGATGTGATTGTATTATTTTTTTTTGTATTTGATATATTATCACGGCACTTGTCACTACTGTGAAAATTTGATCCCAAATTTAGGGATCCACTCTATGTCACACTATTGTATATATATGGCTTAACTTAGCCATTTTTATTTTTAGTCACGATATGCATGAGAATATTGATCCCATTCAGGGATTCATGTTATTTATATATATATATATATATATATATTTATTTTTTTTCGTATTCATGTTCCCATTTGGACGATTTGGTGTCACTGGTTCCTGGTCTTGATACCAGGTGAGATCACGCTTATTGCTCACCATAGATCCCAGAGAGGATCGATTCACTGATTAATAGTCACTTGTGATATTTTTTTACTCTGCATTTTTTTTCTATTATATATTGTACTGTATGATTATATTTAGGGTAGCGCTGCATCGTTATATTTATTTATTCATTTATTTCCACTTGGTATATGGTTAGGTGCTAGCAACTCCCACACATTGGATTTATCACTTATTAGTAGCGCAGGAGGTCCTTATTATAATTGTTTACTTATGTATTGCTCATTATAGGACATAGTTGAGTTGACAGTTGTTGATATGGCTCTTGTTCAATTTGTTTTAAAACAGATACCATTATTTTCTTTATCTGTACCAAAACTATGAAAGGAACCAGTGTTACCGCTTCCAGATTTCTTAAAACTAATTTTATTTTTGCTTTTAAAAGGTGAACTTCAAACAACAGTTAAAATAACTGTTCAGATACATGTATGGGAGCTAATATGAATTTCTGTCCCTGTAGTATGGAAAGTTACCTGGTGGACTGAAATTTTCTCTACTGCAGCTAAACAACGCAACTATGTTCTTTCCATGTCTCCAGCCTGTGACAAGACAATGAATTAACAGCAGGACTAATCTCTACAGTTTGCAAACTGCTTTCTTTTTCTGTCAGCACATGTCCATGCAGAACATGTACATACAGCACACCTGATTGGCCCATGTGTTGCCCCTCCTTCCCCTAGTTTTACTGTACAGGGGGTTACAAAAGGCTGAAGTGTGAGATAAATTGAAGTATATGATTTTAAACAATATAGAATGACATAATTTTTTTTATACATTATTTTTTTTACATGTGTTCATAGTTCAGCTTTAATTCTAAAAGGATTATATAAATGTAGCACTACCCCTGTAGAAGCCACTGTGATTTAACTGGTTCTTTCCCAAGTGCTGATGGGGCATGCCTTCTGCAGTGCTATTGTGTTCTGGTGGCAGGTGGGCATGGAGAGCCTTCCTGGCCAGCAGACCATAATGATTACTGCCCGCGGCTATAGCCGCTAGCAGTAACCGCTTGCAGAACAATCCAACAGGTCAATCCAGCCTGCCTGTACATGGATTTAACCTTGGCTGGCCCCTGTTGAACCAGATGAATTTTGATCCTTGTATGGCCAGCTTAAGCCCTTTAGATGAAAGTGACTGACATTTTTAATATGTGCCTGGGGCATGCCATCTTTGAAAGGTTAAAAACACAATTAATCTTAACTATCACAATATGACTTTTCATTGAACTTCAGCAACCTGTTTTTGTTACATAGTTGATAAGGTTGAATAAAGACCAAGGTCCATTCAGGTCAACCAATATGTGTGTTTGGGTGTTGTTAACAATTTCTATATCCTTGTATACTGTGGTCACTGAGAAACACATCTAATAGTTTTTTGAATTTCTGTTTATTCTTTGCTGATGTCACAAAGTTAGGAAGGGAGTTCTACATCTTTACCACTTCAGCAGTAAAGAACCCCTTTTGCAGCTTAAGACTGAACTGCTTCCCATTCATACCATACTTTGAAATGTCTCTTCTTCAGGGAAGGTAGTTTTATTTTTTGTAGTTGTTCCTTATAACTGAGTTCCTCTAGTCCACTTATTTTTTTGTTGCCCTTCTCTGGGCTTCATCTAGTTCAAGGACATTGAGCCTTCCACTATCCAAATGACTGCTCACTTCCTCATAGAATGTTAAAACTTTAGTCTAGCAAGAACTGTCCTTTATAAATACATGTTGGTAACTACAAATTATACACTTTTCACTAGAAAGTATGTGGGTAACGTCCCTTAACATTCCTTCCAATACTTTATGTACTATTGATATTAGGCTGACTGGCCTGTACTATAGTTTCCTGTTGTATTTCAGCTCTTTGGTCCAACAATTGCTGTTGGAAATAGAGTAGTGGGAGAAGCATCTCTTAGATCTGTTTCTTGTGAGTTAATCCCTATATACCAAGAATATGAGGTATGAAATATTTCTAGAATGGACTTGTTAAGCCGGCCATAGATAGATCAAATTTCAGCTGGTTCCTTCTGAACAACAGAGATTCAATCCATCTAGGGGCAGGCTCATTTTACTGAAGTCGATCCATCGATTTCCAACCAGCCGGTCAGATTTTCTGCACGTGATCACTTCCGACGGCTATAACCACTAGTAGTGATCATTGTATTCTGCTGGCAGGGAAGGCTCCCCACTGGCAGAACACAATTAGATAAATATGGATAATTTGCCTGCTTTGGCTAGGTGGTGATTTTTACTTTCTGTAAAGCTAGCTTCAAAGTATGAGCCAAATGAGCACTGTTGGTTGCCCTTGGCATAAAAGTTAGGAAGGGTTGCTCTTTAAAAAAATTGCTGAAATTTTTGGAATCCTAATATTTTTGGCAAATTAAACAAAATCATTGAACATAGGTTTGTATTTGTTACTGCCTCTTTTTGTAGAGAAAAAAAAACAATATTGTGTACCATTTCTGTAAGTTGTTTTTTTGTGAAAGTGGTCAGAGGACACTTGAAAGTCAGCAAAAAAAATTCCCAGTACTCCAAAATGAGGGTGGTCATGAAATGTGACATTAAATCTTCTGTTTTAGAGAGGCAAGGCACTTTTAACAGTTAATTAATTGAAAAAATTTACCATTTGTAATTACTGGGTGTTTAAGGAGAGACCTTTTTTGCATGGTTCATAGCAGAACCTTAACAGGTTTATAGAACGGTACAACAGTGATCTACTTTTGTGAGCAAAATAACACAGGAAATATTGCATCCAGCATAATTGTTTATTGCTATATCATGGGTAAGTGTGCAGGCTGTAAAAGATAACATATACATAAATATCAAGGTATCAGTTTTAGGTCCTAACAACATCTACAATATCCCTTCTCCCTATTAATTCCTAGGTCTCAACAAATACTTTGGCTGTTCTTGGTGACATTTGCCTTTACTACATGAGCATCAAACACTCATGTAGGCGACTGCGATAACATTCAGAGCTTTAATGTTTGCAAACACGTGAAAATTTCATTGTGCTGATTTGTGTCTGCACAATCCTTACTTGATCTTATCTTAATGTTACACTAGCAATATATGCACACAGATCATTTTTTTCTTTGTGTGCCTCACAATGTAATGTTAAGGCAAAAAAAACTCTCCTAAATCTAAATGTCAGCCATTCTGCTACAGTACACAAAAAAAAAAAATCACATTTATGTGATAGTCTTTCAGTCTGAAGGCTTTGTTGATTTTATTTTGAAATAAACAACTGGGCTGCACAAATTATTTAAGAGTTGCATTGAAAAATTACTGGTAAATGCATTTTTAAGTAAAACCTAGAAAAAATATATACACATCAAAATCTGTTATCAAATGTAAAGCCATTTCTGTCCCATAAAAAATGTATAATATGTTTTTGTAAACTACAAATGGTAATAATACCATCCTAATTATTACTAATCATAACTATACAAAAAACAAACTATTGTGTAGCCATCAGTACATTAAGGGGCCCCTACATTTATGAAGTTGGTAATCACTGCCCTGGAATATTATGGGAAAATAAAACTCCAATATCCAAAAAAGAAAACTAATACACAAGATATCTGGCATGTAGATGTAACTGGATACAGTTGTTTCATGTAGAGAGCCCCTTTTAGATTCAGTTATAGAACTTATCAGTAAATGTATAGATCAGGGCTCAAAATTTCAAGTCCTGAGCTACTAGCCAGGCCTTAAGAGTTAGTTGCCACCAGTTTCCCTACCGAACCCCTACCCTACCCAGCCTTCGTAAATTATCTCATAAAATGACACGGCCTCACTGATAGAGGTATAGGGCACACATCAGGGTACAAGGCACAAAGCATGGTACAGTGCACACGGCTGGACACACAGCTGTCTACAGGGCACACAGCACAGTACAGGGCACAGCAGAGTACAGAGCAGGGCATGGGGTACACAGCAGTGCACAGGGCACACAGCAGGGTACACAGCAGGGCACAGCAGGGTGCAGGGCACACAGCAGGGTACAATGCACAGTGATGTAGAGGTTGAGTGTAGAAGAATTCCCAGAAGAAGCAGTCACTGCTGCTAGCCTCACCATGCTCTTGATCCTGCCGGTTTTCAGTGCCTGCTCATTTGGGCCAGCTGCACTTGCTCTTCAGGTCCAGGGGATCTGGCCAGGTGGAGGAGGAGCTACCACTGCCACCACTGCGGGACAGGAAGAAACTGTATTTACTGACAGCAGCTAGAATGTGAGTGTTTTCAGCATACGGCAGAGCCGGGACAGTGTGTTTTCCTTGGCAGGGAAGGGGAGAGGGGGAGGGTGTTTGGCTCGTCTCTACTGGCTGAGGCTCCACATTCTGCTATCAGGAGAGAGAGAGACCATCCCAGCAGCGGGCTGCCCAGTCAGAGCTCACCATGACCAGTGCTCAACCATTCCGCCTGCCCGCAAGCACTAACCGCAGCACCCTCTCCGGAATGAAAGAAGCAGCCGGCCATTTCCAAAGTCAAGCCCAGTAACTCAACCCCATGGTTTTTTCCACTTGCCAAATGCGAGCAGGCGAGTGGAAATTTTGAGGCCTGGTATATATTATACCATAACTTCTACTCTCAGGCAGGGATTTAAAGTAAACAAGGAATGTGGCACTGGTGTCTTATTTTTTTGGAGGCTTCCAGCCAGGCAACTAATATTTTCAAAAAGAGCTCCATGTATTTCTCTCAATGCTCTAAAGCTCTTTCCTCAGTTTGTATTTAAGTTGCAGTCTGTTTTTAATCCTTGTATTTGTATTTTTTTTTTGCAATTAGAATCGTACAATGAAGGACATTGTGTCTAACAACAGCACAACTAGCATCTCTCAAGCACGAAATGCGGTAGAGCAACTCAAGATGGAAGCTTGCATGGACAGAATAAAGGTATTTTCATATTATTTTTACACCAAAGCATTTTATCCTGCAAAACAGAAAATAAAACAGACTACCAAAAATGAACAAGAAAAATTTTAGGTCAACGCATTTATGCAAACCTCAGTACGCTGCACTTGAACCTGAATTAAGCTTAAATTCATTTTCCCCAAAGGTGGTATCTAAAGAAACATTTTATAACCAGTATTTACAGCATATTTCATTGGGGAGCAGTGTTGTTTCGGAGTTATACAGAAGTACAATGGAAGACTCACCATTTAGAATAGATTCATACCTTTGCATCTGCATTTTCCTGTGTTTTTGTGTGTGCATGATGCATTTTTAGTGCATGTAAAAGTAAAATAAAGCAGAGTTTGCTAGAAGTGGGGGATTGTTGTCATACACTAAAACATATGAAAATACTTGTTACGTTGATGTCTATGGGGACAAAAAAAAAAAAAGATACTGTACTATCTTAATGCATGGCAGCTCAGCACACAAGGAGCAGGGCCCTCAAATCCCTCTTGTATTGAACTGTATTGTTACTGTATTGTCTCCCACTATAATGTAAAGCACTGAGCAAACTATTGGCGCTATATTATTATTATTATTATACAGTATTTATAAAGCGCCAATAGTTCGCTCAGCGCTGTACATTACAAAGGGGGACAGAACATGTGACAGAACAATACCAATACAATGCAAAACATGAGGGGATTGAGGGCCCTGCTCTTTGGAGCTTACAATCTAGGAGGGAGGGGATAGTGGTACAGGAGGAGATAGCTGTGGGGGACGGAGTGGT
The DNA here is from genome assembly GCF_062004578.1 of Staurois parvus. Taxonomy (NCBI): domain Eukaryota; kingdom Metazoa; phylum Chordata; class Amphibia; order Anura; family Ranidae; genus Staurois; species Staurois parvus. The sequence goes on from NW_028317855.1 coordinate 5,627,671, forward strand.
AGGAAGAGTGGAAGAGGTCGGTCAAGTTAGCAGGGGGTAGGGTAGGCTTCCCTGAAGAGATGGGTTTTCAGGGTGCGCCTAAAGGAAAGGAGAGTAGGTGATAATCTGATGGGTTGGGGCAGGGAGTTCCAGAGGATGGGTGACACCCTGGAGAAGTCCTGGAGGCGGGCATGGGAGGAGGAGACCAGGGAACTAGAGAGAAGGAGGTCTTGTGAGGAGCGGAGTGTGCGTGCTGGGCGGTACTTGGATATTAGGTCAATGATGTAGTTCGGGGCAGTATGGTGGACGGCTTTGTACGTCAATGTTAGGATTTTGAATTTGATCCGTTGCGCAATCGGAAGCCAGTGGAGGGATTGGCAGAGGGGGGTGGCGGAAACGGAGCGGTTGGAAAGGTGAATGAGTCTGGCAGCCGTATTCAGGATCGACTGAAGCGGGGATGGCCAGCGGCAAGGCAGGCCAGTGAGGAGGGAGTTGCAGTAGTCGAGTCGTGATACGATGAGGGAGTGGATGAGCTGTTTAGTGGTTTCTGGGGTTAGGAACGCGCGTATTTTGGCGATGTTGCGGAGGTGGAGTCTGCACAAGTTTGTTAAAGATTGGACTTGGGGCTGGAAGGATAGGTTGGAGTCCAGAATGACACCAAGTACTCTGGCCTGCAGGGCGGGTTTGATATTGGCGTTGTTGGATGTGATGGAGAAGTCAATGGGGGGTGGGGTCCCGGCTGGGGGGAAGACAAGAAACTCGGTTTTGGAGAGGTTCAGTTTAAGGAAGTGGAGCGACATCCAATCTGATATGTCGCTCAGCAGGTGTGTGATTCGGGCAGAGACCGAGGGGGTGAGGTGGGGGGTTGAGAGATAGATTTGTGTGTCGTCGGCATAGAGGTGGTAGTTGAAGCCGTGAGAGTGTATGAGTTGGCCAAGGGAGGAAGTGTAGATGGAGAAGAGAAGGGGCCCAAGGACAGAGCCTTGAGGGACCCCAACAGAGAGGGGGAGTGAGGGGGAGGTGGTAGCATTATAGGAAACGCTGAAAGAGTGTTGTGGCAGGTAGGATGAGAGCCAGGAGAGAGCAGAATCTCTGAGGCCGAGGGAGTGTAGTTTTTTGAGGAGGAGGGGGCGGTCGACTGTGTCGAAGGCCGCAGAGAGGTCAAGGAGTAGGAGCACTGAATAGTGGCCATTAGCTTCGGCGGTTAGGAGGTCGTTGGAGAGTTTGAGTAAGGCGGTTTCGGTGGAGTGTAGGGGACGGAAGCCAGACTGTAGGGGATCGAGGAGGTGGTTGTCGTTGAGGTGAGAGCATAGGCGGGTGTAGACAAGGCGCTCGAGGAGTTTAGATGTAAATGGGAGCAGGGAGATGGGTCTGAGGTTGTTCGGGTCATTGGGGTCCAGGGAGGGCTTTTTAAGTATGGGGGTGATGTGTGCATTAGAGATGATCGAATCGAACATGGCGAAGTGCAATTCGTTTCGAAGATCAGGAAAAATTCGATTCGCGCCGAATCCGAAAATTAGCAAACTTCGGATGCACGAATCGAATTTTCCCAAAAAGGGCAGCGACATGTGTGGCGACGGAGCGGGGATCTCTGGGAAGGCGCGCAGACAAGGCGCGCTGACCCATAATGCATTCATTCATGACATGTGATCGCATTAGCCAATCAGCAGCCAGCCAGCCAGCACTGTGTAATGGTGGAGCTATAAATTGCGGCCATCTTACAATTCTCCATTAGCCTCCGGTCATTCAAGAGAGACAGACCTCTGTGTATTAGGGACAGAGGTAGGGCCACAGAGACTTTAGGGCCACAGAATCGTTACTTAGGGACACAGAATCGTTACTTAGGGACACAGAATCGTTACTCAGGGACACAGAATTGTTACTCAGGGACACAGAATTGTTACTCAGGGACACAGAATCGTTACTCAGAGACAGACACAGAATTGTTACTCAGGGACACAGAATTGTTACTGAGGGACACAGAATCATTACTCAGGGACACAGAATTGTTACTCAGGGGCACAGAATCGTTACTCAGGGACACAGAATTGTTACTCAGGGACAGACACAGAATTGTTACTCAGGGACACAGAATTGTTACTGAGAGACACAGAATTGTTACTAAGGGACACAGAATCGTTACTCAGGGACACAGAATTGTTACTGAGGGACACAGAATCGTTACTCAGGGACACAGAATTGTTACTCAGGGACACAGAATTGTTACTCAGGGACACAGAATTGTTACTCAGGGACAAAGAATCGTTACTCAGGGACACAGAATTGTTACTCAGGGACACAGAATTGTTACTCAGGGACACAGAATTGTTACTGAGGGACACAGAATCGTTACTCAGGGACACAGAATCGTTACTCAGGGACACAGAATCGTTACTCAGGGACACAGAATTGTTACTCAGGCACAGACACAGAATTGTTACTCAGGGAAACAGAATTGTTACTGAGGGACACAGAATTGTTACTGAGGGACACAGAATTGTTACTCAGGGACACAGAATTGTTACTCAGGGACACAGAATTGTTACTTAGGGACACAGAATCGTTACTCAGGGACACAGAATTGTTACTCAGGGACACAGAATTGTTACTCAGGGACACAGAATTGTTACTCAGGGACACAGAATTGTTACTCAGGGACACAGAATTGTTACTCAGGGACACAGAATTGTTACTGAGGGACACAGAATCGTTACTCAGGGACACAGAATTGTTACTCAGGGACACAGAATTGTTACTCAGGCACAGACACAGAATTGTTACTCAGGGACACAGAATTGTTACTCAGGGACACAGAATTGTTACTGAGGGACACAGAATTGTTACTGAGGGACACAGAATTGTTACTGAGGGACACAGAATTGTTACTCAGGGACACAGAATTGTTACTCAGGGACACAGAATTGTTACTCAGAGACACAGAATTGTTACTGAGGGACACAGAATTGTTACTGAGGGACACAGAATCGTTACTCAGGGACACAGAATCGTTACTCAGGGACTCAGAATTGTTACTCAGGGACACAGAATTGTTACTCAGGGACACGGAATCGTTACTCAGGGACACGGAATCGTTACTCAGGGACACGGAATCGTTACTCAGGGACACGGAATCGTTACTGAGGGACACGGAATCGTTACTCAGGGACACGGAATCGTTACTCAGGGACACGGAATCGTTACTCAGGGACACAGAATCGTTACTCAGGGACACAGAATCGTTACTTAGGGACACAGAATCGTTACTCAGGGACACAGAATCGTTACTCAGGGACACAGAATCGTTAATCAGGGACACAGAATCGTTGAATTAAAGAGTATGTCAGACAACACGCAGAGGAGTGGCAGAGGAGGCAATGTTTCAGGAGCGAGCAGACGTGGCAGCAGAGGAAGGGGTCGAGGCAGCACTAGTTGCAGCCAGAGGCCAGTGCTCCCGGTGTCATCCAGCGGTCGTGTCTCCACCGACAACCCTGCCGTCATCGATTGGTTGGCTCGGTCGTCTTCCTCTTCCCAGGTCACCTCTGACACCTACAGCCAACGGTCGGTGGGTACGTCAGACACAACCGTTAGTTGGCATGGCCCGGGAGCAAGCCCACTGAAATCACGTGTCCTCTACCTGCCCCTGTCCTTTGGTGTTCCCTCACCAAGCGAAGTATCGCATGCTGTGGGCTCAGCCCCACTGTACAGTGAGGAAGAGCTAACAGAGGGCGGTCAGGAACGGGGGGAGACATCCGCCTCTTCAGCAGCCAGGCGAAGAAGTACTGGCGAGGAGAGTGGCTCGGTAACCGGTCTAGAGACAGGTCTGTCTGCTGACCCACACGCAGCCGAGGGGGCTAGTAGTGAGGCGGAGACCCTAATTGATGATGATGAGGCTGATCGCACTTGGCAGCCTCGTCGTCATCAGGCTATTGCTTCCGCATCATCAGGAGAAGAGGGTGCCAGCTTGGCAGCGAGCAAAACAGTCGGTGGGTTGCCCAGGAGGCAGCAGGGTCGCAGCAGTGTCAGTGGAGGCAAACGGCCACGGAGTAGAGCACCAGCTCCACTGCAGCCTACCACCACGGCCAGTAGTGGTGCCGGTGTGCACGGAGGAAGTAGCAGTCAGCCAGTGAGGAGTAGCGGGGGCAAAGTTTCCTACTCGGCGGTGTGGCAATTTTTCGTCAAGCCGCCCGAGGAAGTAAACGTAGCCGTATGTCGACTATGTGGCCAGAAAGTCAAGCGTGGCCAGGGGGCCCATGTTGGGACTACAGCGTTGCGTCAGCATATGCAGCGTCGCCATTCGGTGGCCTGGGAAAACCGTGATAAAGATACGGCGGTTCTGCCTGCCCCAGCCCCCGCTCCATCACCCGCTCCGTTACTTGCTCCGTCACCTGACGTCAATCGCCCTCTATCAGCCAGTCAAGGCTCCAACACCTCTGCTGAGGGGAGTTGTCGCTCGTTGGCATCTTCCGCTCATCTTTGCTACTCCTCTTCACGGATTCCGTCAGCAGTCTTTCTTGGAATCCGTTTCCAAGAGACAACAGTTTGCGAGCACGCACCCGACGGTGCAGAAGCTGAACGTCCTCCTGTCCAAGTTGCTGGTGCTGCAGTCCCTCCCTTTCCAAGTGGTGGACTCAGCACCTTTCCGAGAAATGATGGCTTGTGCCGCGCCGCGGTGGAGAGTGCCAAGCCGGCATTTCTTCGCCAAAAAGGCAGTGCCAGCCCTGCATTCACATGTAGAAGAGATGGTGGGCCAGTCTTTGAGCATGTCGGTCTCTGCCAAAGTGCACGGCAGCGCCGACGTGTGGAGCTGTAACTACGGTCAGGGACAGTACATGTCATTTACGGCCCACTGGGTGAACGTGGTGCCGGCACAGCCGCACCAGCAACTTGGACAGGTCACGCCGCTTTTCCCTCCACGTTTGCACGTCCTTGGTCCAGCAAAGATGTCCACCTCTACCACCTCTTCTTCCGCCGTGTCCTCAGCCGCCACCCCCGTGCCAAGTCCCATTACCCGACCGGCATATCACATGTGCAGGGCGCAACGGTGTCACGCTGTGCTGCACCTGGTATGCCTTGGCGAACGTAGTCACACAGGGGAGGAACTTCTGAGTGTAATGAACAGAGAAATCGACAGATGGCTGTCTCCGCGCAAACTGAAAATCGGAACCATGTTGACCGACAACGGAAAGAACATGGTGTCTGCTCTGCGTCAAGGAAGGTTGTGCCATGCGCCATGCATGGCTCACGTGTTCAATCTGGTTGTCAAGCGGTTCCTAAAATCCACCATCCCACTGCAAGACATCCTTAAAATGTCACGTAAACTTTGCATGCATTTCAGCCATTCCTACACCGCAAAGCACACCCTCCTTGAGCTGCAGCGGCAGAACGGAATTCCACAGCATCGCCTGATCTGCGACGTTGCAACAAGGTGGAATTCAACCCTACATGTTAGACCGCCTTTACGAACAGCGAAAGGCCATCACCGATTTCCTGATGTTACAAGCGGATAAAGGTACTCCCCTGTGTAACTTCGATGTCAGCCATTGGCAGCTCATGCGTGACACCTGCCGCTTGCTCAGGCCCTTTGAGGAGGCCACGCTATTCGTGAGTCGGCAGGACTATGGGATGAACGACGTCATTCCTCTGTTGCACGTCCTGGAACAAATGCTGTTAACAATGGCTGGTCAGGGTGCGGTAGACGTGGCGCACAGATCTCAACGCCACATGACCCCTGTGGGGGCAGGACAGGAAGAAGAGGAGGAGGTAGAGGAGGACATTGGTGCTCATGAATTATTGAGTGAAATGGGTGGTTTTTCCACTCAGCGGACAGGAGTGGAGGAGCAGGAGCATCTGGTAGAGGAGGAGGAGGAGGAGACAGAGGACCCAGACGCACCGTGGCAGTATGCTGTGGAGATGGAGGCAGGGAGTCCCTCGCATTCCTTGGCACAAATGGTCCATAGCATGCTCGGTTGCTTGCGTAGCGACAGCCGAATAATAACCATCAGACAGAGGGATGACTTTTGGCTGTCCACCTTGTTGGACCCTCGCTACCGTTCAAAAATGGTGTCCTTTTTCACACCTGCTGAGAGGGAGGCCAAAATAACGTACTATAAAAACCACCTATGTAGTCAGTTGGTCTCTGCCTTTCTGCGCCAACGTCCATTCTCAGACACTGTGGGCCCTGTGCGCTCGCGTTCCGCTGCCATGGCAGCAGGGGAGGGGTGGGGTGGTAGGAGCAGTGGCAGCTCCACCAGCAGCGGCTGCCTCAGTCTGCAGTCGATGATGAGTAGCTTTCTTCACCAACGCAGTGAGGAAACTACTAACCAGCCGCAGCAGCAGCAGCATCAGGTGGACCTGGAGCAGGACCTCAAACAACAGGCTTGGGCCTACTTGGACAGCACCCTGCCAACCGAGGTAGACAATCCCCTTGACTACTGGGCAACGAAACTTGACCTTTGGCCCCAACTAGCTGAATTTGCCCTTGAAAGGCTGTCATGCCCGGCCAGTAGCGTGGCATCGGAGCGCGTGTTTAGTGCGGCAGGAGGTATTGTAACTCCGCGGAGGACACGACTGTCCACCCAAAGTGTGGAGAGACTCATGTTTGTGAAAATGAATCAGGTGTGGATTAGTCTGGATTTCAAACCACCAGTTCCTGACACAACTGACTAAATCCGCCATGAATCATGCCCCAAACATGTTATTATTTTTAACATAGGCCTCTGTATGGCCTTCAATTTAAGCTGCTTACGCTTCGCCACTCTGCCATGGGCCCCTGTACCGCCTCCTCTTGCTGCTGCCAGGTCCAGAGTGTGTCATGGGTCCCTGTACGGCCTCCCATTGCTGCTGTCTCCATCGCCACACTCTGCCATGTGCCACTTTCAGGTCTCCTCACACTGCTGGTGGGTTCCATTTTGTCATAGGGTGCTGGCAGATTACGGGCCTCCCATTGCTGCTGCCAGGCCCGTAATCTGCCATGGGCCCCCGTACCGACTCCTCATGCTGCTGCCAGGCCCGTAATCTGTCATGGGCCCCTGTACCGCCTCCTCATGCTGCTGCCAGGTCCAGAGTGTGTCATGGGTCCCTGTACGGCCTCCCATTGCTGCTGCCAGGCCCGTAATCTGCCATGGGCCCCCGTACCGACTCCTCATGCTGCTGCCAGGCCCGTAATCTGTCATGGGCCCCTGTACCGCCTCCTCATGCTGCTGCCAGGTCCAGAGTGTGTCATGGGTCCCTGTACGGCCTCCCATTGCTGCTGTCTCCATCGCCACACTCTGCCATGTGCCACTTTCAGGTCTCCTCACACTGCTGGTGGGTTCCATTTTGTCATAGGGTGCTGTATGGCCTCCCATTGCTGCTGCCAGGCCCGTAATCTGCCATGGGCCCCCGTACCGACTCCTCATGCTGCTGCCAGGCCCGTAATCTGTCATGGGCCCCTGTACCGCCTCCTCATGCTGCTGCCAGGTCCAGAGTGTGTCATGGGTCCCTGTACGGCCTCCCATTGCTGCTGTCTCCATCGCCACACTCTGCCATGTGCCACTTTCAGGTCTCCTCACACTGCTGGTGGGTTCCATTTTTTCATAGGGTGCTGTATGGCCTCCCATTGCTGCTGCCTCCACCGCCACACTGTGGCTCCACACTCTGGTTTTGGCCCCGTGACTGCCCAAATGAGTGAAGTGTGCGGTGATTCTAAGATCGACGGCACTCATCTGCATGTCATACTGACTGAGAGTATTATTTCTCTTCCCCAGCAGACTCCAAGGGCATTTAAATTAAAGGTACAGTGTTCTGCACTAATATAAAGGCTCTCTGAAGCCTAGAAACACCCTTTTTATAAGTTAAATTCGCAGCGAATATATTCGACTCAAATCAAATTTATTCCTCGAATTCGCCGAATCGAATTTTTGAATAATTCGCTCATCTCTAGTGTGCATGTTTCAGAGGGGAGGGGAAAGTGCCTGAGGAGAGGGAGAGATTGAAGATGTGGGTGAGGGAGCATAGGATGGAGGGGGTGGGAGGTCGTAGGAGTTGTGAGGGGATAGGGTCGAGGGGGCAGGTGGTGAGGCGGGCATCAGAGAGGATCTTGGAGACTTCCTTGATGGTGGTAAGGTCAAAGGTGTGTAGTGTTGGGGGAGCTTCAGTATGAGGAATGTAGGGTGGGGTGGAAGAGGAGGTCAGAGCAGTGGTGGGGCCGTGGGAGAGGGGTGATGAGGGGGTAGCTGAGTGAGGGGGAACGGGGTTGGAGGGAGTTTGAGCAGCGACGAAGTCCCTGCGGGTTATGTCGAGGGGGAGGAGGGGATGAAGGGGTAGCTGTGTGAGAGGGGACGGGTTGAGAGGGCGTGTGAGTTGCGGCAATGTCCTTGCGAATTGTGTCAATCTTGTTTTTGAAGTGATTTGCAATCTCAAGGGCGGTGAGTGAGGTGCTGGGTGGAGGTGGGGGTGGAGAGAGTAGAGAGTTGAAGGTGGAGAAGAGTCGGCGAGGATTGGAGGAGAGGGTCTTGATGAGGGTCAGGAAGTAGGCTTGTTTGGCTGCGTGGAGGGAGGAGGTGTAGGTGCGGAAGGCAGATTTGTAGCGGGTGAAGGCTTGTTGGGATTTGGTTTTGCGCCATAGTCGCTCCAGGGCACGACTGTGTCGTTTGAGGGTTTTGGTGTGATCAGTCTGCCAGGGCTGGAGCGGTCGGGGTCTGATGTTGCGTGTGGTTAAAGGCGCTAGTGAGTCAAGGGCTGTTGACAGCGCGTTGTTGTAGGCAGTCATGGCCAAGTCGGGGCAGGACAGGGGGAGGATGCGGTCATGGAGTTGATCAGCTGCAGAGTGGAGGGGGGCAGAATTAAGGTTGCGGAGGTTACGGCTGGTAGTAGTGTGACATTTGGAGGGGTAGGCATTGGAGGACGAGGAGATAGAGAAGGTAATCAGGTTGTGGTCAGAGAGAGGGAAGGGGGTGTTAGTGAGGTTGTGGGGAGCGCAGCGGTTGGAGAAGACAAGATCAAGAATATTACCGTTGGAGTGGGTGGTGGATTGTATGCACTGTGCAAGTGCAAAGGAGGAGGTTAAGTGGAGGAGATGGGATGTGTCCGGGTTGCCGAGGTTGACAGGGATGTTGAAATCCCCAAGGATGATGGTGGGTAGCTCAGAGGAGAGGAAGAAGGGTAGCCAGGAGGAAAAGTCATCCAGGAAGCGGGGTATGGATCCAGGAGGCCGGTATATCACAGCAATCTTCAGGGGGGGTTAGGGAGAATAGTCGGACGCAGTGGGCTTCGAAGGAGGAGAAGGATAGGGAGGGGGTTTGGGAGGACTCGGAAGGTGCTCTGCGATGACAGGAGCAGACCAACCCCACCACCTTTACGACCGTCAGGTCTGGGTGAGTGGGTCCAGGTGAGACCTCCGTAGGAGACTGCAGCAGGGGAGGTAGAGTCAGTGGGCTGGATCCAGGTTTCCGTGATCGCTAGGAGGTTGAGGGAGCTGGAAACAAAGAGGTCGTGGATGGCGATAAGCTTGTTGCACACCGATCGGGCGTTCAGGAGTGCACATGAAAATGGGGGGGGGGAGATTTTAGGGAGCAGGGGGAAAGATACTAAGTTGCGGGGGTTGCGGCAGGACGTGGAGGCAGGAGGGTGTTGTGCGGGTGAGGGAGGTGGTGGCGGGCCAGGATTCGGGGAGATGTCCCCCGCGGCTAGGAGGAGGAAAAGGGTGAGAAAGGTGGCATGGGAGCGGGATGTGCAGGAGCGTGAGAAACTACTAGTGGAGGTGTTCGGGTCAGTGGGAGAGTGGAGTAATAGGAGGAGGTGGTGGGTGCCGTAGAGGGGTGAAGGAAGCAGTGAGGACACAATATACAATTGTTTGGAAGGAGCAGAGGGATATAGTGAATGGATTTTGGGAACGGAGGAGAGGAAAATGAGGAGGAGGAGTGGAAGAGGCATTTTGGGGAGGTGAAGAGAGCAATAGTAGGGAGATGATAGCAATGAGGGGGAGATGTACAAGTTTTGGGGTGGAGCAGAGGGGTAAAGAAATGAGATTTGGGAACAGAGGATAGTAATAAGATAAGGAGAAGAGGGGGCGTATTATATAAAGGTACACGGAGTGGGACTCAGGTATGTAAGAGAGGTTTCCCAGGGTGATTGCTTGCAGTCTGTCCAGCATGCAGTAGAGCTTCATGCTGTTGTTGTGTCTTCCTGCTGCTTAAGTTCTCCTGCTTTAGTTCAACTGCATCGCACTCTTTCAAAGCAGTTCTCAATCTGAAGCAGCACCCCCATCAGAGACTGTGCCCCCCCATCAGAGATCTCCCCCCATGAGCTGATCTAAATTTATAGGGAGATGCTCAAATGAGCATTCAACTCCACCCCAATTAGAAGCTGATAAGGATCACGTGAATAGTGGGGGATGTTTCTCAGGAAACAGACTACAGTCATAAAAATCCTGTATAATAATAATAATAATAATAATAATGCAACTTAAAAGGTGAAACTAATATATGAGATAGACTCATTACATGCAAAGCAAGATAGTTCAAGCCGTGATTTGTCATAATTGTGATGATTATGGCTTACAGCTCATGAAAACCCCAAATCCACAATCTCAGAAAATAGAATATTGTGAAAAGGTGTAATATTCTAGGTTCAAAGTGTCCCACTCTAATCAGCTAATTAAGCCATAACACCTGCAAAAAGGGTTCCTGAGCCTTTAAATGGTCTCTCAGTCTGGTTCAGTAGGAATCACAATCATGGGAAAGACTGCTGACCTGACAGTTGTGCAGAAAACCATCATTGACACCCTCCATAAGGAGGGAAAGCCTCAAAAGGTAATTGCAAAAGAAGTTGGATGTTCCCAAAGTGCTGAATCAAAGCACATTAATAGAAAGTTATGTGGAAGGGAAAAGTGTGGAAGAAAAAGATGCACAAGCAGCAGGGATGACTGCAGCCTGGAGAGGATTGTCAGGAAAAGGCCATTCAATAGAGTTGGGGACTTTCACAAGGAGTGGACTGAGGCTGGAGTCAGTGCATCAAGAGCCACCACACACAGACTGATCCTGGACATGGGCTTCAAATGTCGTGTTCCTCTTGTCAAGCTGCTCCTGAACAACAAACAACATCAGAAGAGTCTTACCTGGGCTAAAGAAAAACAGACCTGGTCTGTTGCTAGTGGTCCAAAGTCCTCTTTTCTGATGAGAGCAACGTTTGCATCTCATTTGGAAACCAACGACCCAGAGTATGGAGGAAGAATGGAGAGGCACACACTGCAAGATGCTTGAAGTCCAGTGTGAAGTTTCCACAGTCTGTGTTGATTTGGGGAGCCATGTCATCTGCTGGTGTTGGTCCACTGTGCTTCATTAAGTCCAGGGTCAACGCAGCTGTCTACCAGGAGATTTTGGAGCACTTCATGCTTCCTTCCGCAGACGAGCTTTATGGGGATGCTGACTTCATTTTCCAACAGGACTTGGCACCTACCCGCACTGCCAAAAGCACCAAAACCTGGTTCAATGACCATGGGATTACTGTGCTTGATTGACCAGCAAACTCGCCTGACCTGAACCCCATAGAGACTCTATAGGGTATTGCAAAGAGAAAGATGAGAGACATGAGACCGAAAAATGCAGAAGAGCTGAAGGCCGCTATTGAAGCATTCTGGTCTTCCATAACACCTCAGCAGTGCCACAGGCTGATAGCTTCCATGCCACACCGCATTGAGGCAGTAATTGCTGCAAAAGGGGCCCAAACCAAGTACTGAGTACATATGCATGCTTATACTTTTCAGAGGTCCGATATTGTTCTATATACAATCCTTGTTTTATTGATTGCATGTAATATTCTAATTTTCTGAGATTGTGGATTTGGGGTTTTCATGAGCTGTAAGCCATAATCATCACAATTATGACAAATCACAGCTTGAACTATCTTGCTTTGCATGTAATGAATTTCACCTTTTAAGTTGCATTACTGAAATAAATGAACTTTTGCACGATATTCTAATTTTTCGAGTTTCACCTGTATATAATGGATATGGGCTGAAAGTGCACATTCTCAGGTTTAATTTAAACCAAATTGGAGGAAGGGTTTAGAAATTACAGCACTTAAGATTAGCTATCGCCCCTTTTTCAAGGGACCAAACGTAATTGGACAATTGAATCAAAAGTCGTTTCATGGCCAGATGTGGGCTACTCCATTATTTCTTCCTCAGTTAAGCATGTAAAAGGTCTGGAGTTGATTCTAAGTGTGGTATTTGCATTTGGAATCTATTGCTGTGAACCTACATCATGCATTCAAAGGAGCTGTCCATGCAAGTGAAACAGACCATTGTAAGGCTTCAAAAATTAAACAAATCCATAAGAGAGATAGCAGTAACATAAGGAGTGGCCAAATCAACAGTTTGGTACATTCTGAGAAAAGAAGAACGCACTGGTGAGCTCAGCAGCATAAAACAGCTTGGACGTCCATGGAAGACAACAGTGGTGGCTGATCGTAGGATCCTCTCTATGATAAAGAAAAACCCATTCACAACATCCAGACAAGTGAAGGACACTCTCCAGGAGGTGGTTGTATCATTGTCAAAGTTTACAATCAAGAGAAGACTTCACTAGAGCAAATACAGAGGGTTCACCACAAGGTGCAAACCATTCATAAGCCTGAAGAATAGAAAAGGCAGATTAGACTTTGCCAAAAAACATCTAAAAAAGCCAGACCAGTTCTGGAAAAGCATTCTTTGGCTGGATGAAATGAAGATTAATCTGTACCAGAAGAAAAAAGTGTGGAGAAAGCTTGGAACAGCTCATGACCCAAAGCACACAAGGCATCTGTAAAACAATGGTGGAGGTAGTGTGATGGCATGGGCATGCATGGCTTCCAGTGGCACTGGGTCATTGGTGTTTATTGATGATGTGACTGAAGCAGCCGGATGAATTCTGCAGTGTTTAGAGATATACTATCAGCCCAGATTCAGCCAAATGCAGCAAAGTTGATTGGACGGCGCTTCACAGTACAGATTGACAATTAGCCAAAACATACTGCAAAAGCAACGCAGGAGCTTTTGAAGAAAAAGTGGACTATTGTGCAATGGCATAGTCAATCATGTGATCTCAACCCAATTGAGCATGCATTTCACTTGCTGAAGGCAAAACTAAAGGCAGAAAGACCCACAAAGAACAACTGAAGACAGCTGCAGTTAGAGCCTGGCAAAGCATCAGAAAGAAGGAAACCCAGTCTTTGGTAATGTCCATGAGTTCCAGGTTTCAGGCAGTCATTGTCAGTAAAGGATTCTCAATAAAATATTAAAAATTAACATTTTATTTATGATTATATTCAATTGTCCAATTACTTTTGGTCCCTTGAAAAAGGAGGGATGGCTACTTTTAAGAGCTGTAATTCCTAAACCTTTTCTCCAATGTGGATGTACATACCCTCAAATTAAACCTGAGAGTGTGCACTTTCAGCCCATATCCATTATATAACTATAGCTTGAATATGTATTGGAAAATACCTGAAAAAAAACTAAAATTGTGCCTGTGTCCAAATATATATGGACCTAACTGTATATACCTCTTTATTTTAATTTCTGTTATCACACTGATGCTTCTCCTGCAGTGAAATAAACGGGACACTGTGACATTTCCATCAGTTCCTGCCCCATCAAGGAGCTCACAGTTTATTTTCAGGGACACGTTGGGGCCAATCTTGGGTGGAAACCAGTGACCCATATATTTCTAATTTGTGGCAGGAAACTGGGGCACCCGCCCAAGTACAGGAAGTAGATTTAAAATAAATTAGATTGCAAATTAGGTTTTTGGTAGGTATCAAACAAGGACCCCAGCACTACAAGAGTGCTAAGCATTGTATATTTATACCTGAAGCCTTATTATTCTGTGTTTGCTACAAGTTACCCTGTTACCTGTTTGCTGTCTGACATGCAACTAAACCTTCTTACACTCTGAACAGCAAAAATATTTGTTGATGTCTTAATAATTTATTGAAGAGATAAGATACTTGAAATTGGTAAGCAAAATTATTATCAATTATGCATTTATTACAGCTATGCAGGATGGATGCAAGGCAGACATATTAAACAATTGTAAGGACATCCTTACAAAAATGTATTCTGCTACATGTCTTTGCTAAAAACATCCCAATACGTGTAAATTAACTGGTTTACGTGAAACTTATAGAGTCTACAAATGGCAGTATATATACTGGAATTTTTATTTATTTATTTTTTATACTAGTAATGGCGGTGATGAGCTACTTATAGCGGGACTGTGGTGGGCATTTGGACACTGGGTGGGAACTGACTACTTGCCACTGACATCCCCAGTGACACCAATACAGTGATCAGTGCTAATAAAAAGCACTGACACTGTACTAATGACACTGGGCAGGAAGGGGTTAACTTTTGGGCTATCAAAGGGTTATCTGTATGCTGTGTGTGTTTTACTATGTGTGCTGTGTTCTGTTTTACTATGGAGACATGCTGCTTTGTATTTCTCTGCTGTGCACATACAAAGCCGCATGTCCTTGCTGGCAGGAGAGAGACCTGTGCTGTTTACACACAGGTCTCCTCTCTGTCAGCTGTAATCGGCAAGTGCCAGCAAGGAATATCTGGCCAGTACCCGGTGCCTGACATCCCTAGCCACCAATGGTGGTGTGAGTAGGGCGGCGCCCGTGTCCCCTACCCGGAAATGCAATTCCTATGTGTATATATATATATGTATATATAATTTTGTGCTGCCCTGTAGCAGTAGTTCTACTATAGGGCGGAGGGCAAGCGGTTCAATAATCCTTTTTGTGATCTAGCGAATTCAATATTTTTTACAATGATGAAAATAAAGCTAATTAATGCACATATTAAATGTGGTAGAGCTTTTGCAAATTGACCCCCTAGTCCACAAAGGGTTAACTGGTGCAAAATAAACTGGATGTAGGTAGATTTCTGTAACCTTACCAGTGAAGCTGATTATAAAATGGAGGATGATGTTTTTGCTTATTAACAATACAAACTACTTGAAAATGGTGGACCTTTTCCATTGAGTCACATTTGCCCTCCATCTGAGTGAAAGGGGTAGATGGAATGGAAGCTGCAGAAGGTTATACAGTAATATAAAATAAAGTGAAAAGATGACAACCAGCCACCAGATGAAGTCTATGCATAAATGAATGCATGCGTAAATAAACAAAAAACAAAAAGTAGAACAATGCTGAAGACATGATGTTCTCCTCTGGCCTTGCCTTAGTAAAACAACCACATTTATCTTCCTTGAATAGCTACAGGTTTCTTAAGACATTGTCAATGTGATTTTTATTTGTTTCCTGTATAATTCGTTTTCCTAGTATAGGTTTAAAGTACAACTCCAAAAGGCAAACCACTGTCATCTGTTTGTTGTGGTCTATGTCCTAAGTGGGAAGATTTCTGTTCACTTCCTTTGGGAAAAGAAATGATGAGATATCTGTCCAGTGGGGAAATAACAGGACTGTGCATCACCAGCAAGACAATATGTTTTTTTTTTTAATTTAACAATAGGGGACATGGCTTGGCGCATGGAGCTGTAGGATGTGCATCCCTGCAGCTCCTGGCCTGGAATCCTCCCGCAGGGCTTTACACCCTCTTCTTGGCACCAGCGAAGCCCGTTATGGACAGGAACCAGCACTGGACCCCCAAGAGAGCAGCTGGGGGCTGGTCTGGCAATGATCTGGGACATTTTTTACACAATCCGGGACCGCGGCCTTGCATGCTCCGGCTGAAAAGATGGCGCCGGTTTCTCCTTCCCCTTCTCCTCCGGACACAGGACCACCACAAGATGTGTAGGTGAGCTCTCACAGCCACCCCTCCTCTCCAGGGGACCCTGACAGGTTCTCCCAAAGGTCCTGCAGCACCTCTCAGGTGTCCATCTGTTCCGGGGATGACTGGGACTTGCAGTCCCACATCAGGTTTCTCCATACCTATATTAGATCCCTACCTGCTAAGGCTGATTTTGAACTTTGTGTGAAGTGTATCAAAAATACATACAAAAAGGAGATTTCTGACCTTAAAGAAGATATTTGTGTACGTATGGAAGAGATTGAAGATTATACAAAACATTTGCCCCTCTGTTGGCCCCCGCTTTTAATTCAGGCCTTTAACGCCATTGATGACTCTCTTTTGCCCTCCCCAGCCTTTCTTTCTGCTAATATTTCGGTTATCCCTAAAGCAGGTAAGGATCCATCTCATTGCAATAGCTATTGCCCAATCTCTCTGCTTAACTTGGATGTTAAGCCCCTTACGAAACTTATGGCGAACCGCCTTTCTCCATTCCTTCCAGCCCTGATACATCATAATCAGGTCGGGTTCTTTCCCGGTCGAGAAGCCAGGGACAATACTACTAAAACAATCCACCTCATCTCCTATATCAAACAACACCGTCTGAAGGCTTGCCTTCTCTTGTTTGAAGCTGGGAAGGCGTTTGATCGAGTCGACTGGCGTTTCCTGCACCTTACCCTAGAGCAGATAGGTCTGGGTCCGTGGTTCCTAAATAAGATTATGTCCCTTTACTCTCACCTGATGGCATCAGTTCTTGTTAATTGTACGGTCTCTTTGTCCTTTTCTATCTCGAATGGTACAAGACAGGGATGTCCTCTTTCTCCCTTACTTTTTGTTTTGGTTATGGAGCACCTTGCGCGGGCTATATGGGCTAACGATTCTATACTAGGCATTCATAACCCCTCCTCACATCATAAACTTTCTCTTTATGCAGATGACCTCCTAATTTATATGCAACAGCCACTCATCTCTCTCCTCAGCCTGCTTCAGGAGTTCCACAGATTCGATTCATTCAGTAACTTTAAACTTAACATCTTGAAAACGGGCGCATTGAATATTTCTCTACCGGATTGCGTGCTGTCACACCTTTGCTTCAATTTTTCATTTCAATGGCGCCCAAAGGCTATTTCGTATCTCGGGGTTCTGATTTCTTCTGACCTTGCTGCACTTTACTCGATTAATTATTTACCCCTACTTATGCTCCTTCGCAAAGACTTGGCATTGTGCGGAGCCTCCTCTCTGCCCTGGTTTGGACGCATTAATACCCTTAAGATGGACACTCATCTGAAACTGCTCTATGTTTTCCAGACTATCCCGGTCTCTGTGCCCAAGAGTGTCTTCCTCTCTTTGTGCTCTTTATCAATCAGGTTTATTTGGCATCGAGGTTTTTTCGAAATTGAAGTACAAACTGCTCACCTATCCGAAGCTTAGGGGTGGAGTGGGTTTACCTGATTTTGAGTTGTATTATCGGGCAACCATGTTGGCATGTATGCTTGACTGGTTCCCCAGACCCTTTCATAAAGCTTCCTGTATGACCTATCTCAAACTGACCTACGGGCTCTCCTCTGGGGTTACAGCTGTGACCTTCAGCATCTATCTGGCCTGTGTCCTTTGACTTTGGCACCTTTGCGCCTGTGGTATAAACGCGGTCTCCTTACCCTTTTATCCTCCGACCCTTCCCCTTTATCACCCCTATTTGATAATCCTTCCTTTCCCCAAGGGACAGGATCCTCTGTCCTGGGTCCCTTTGCCCGTACCTCTTGGCCGGTAGCTCGGAACTTTATCCACCCTCAGACAGGTCTCCCACTCCTCTCGGGCAGCCCCAGAGATTGGCTGACTGCTTTACATTTGTCTTTGTGTTGTAAACATTTACATTCCACTTCTCAAATTCATCGCCTGCTCACTGAATTTGAGCAGTTGTGCTCCCTTTCTGAACCTCCGAGACTTGACCTGGCTTTCCTTTACAGGTTAATACATGCCGCAATCCATTCTGAACTTCTGCCCTTCACCGAGGTATGGTTCGGGGATATTGGCAAAGATATATCTACTGAGGAATGGTTTACGTCATTCCACTTCACCAATAAATCCTTTATATCTTGTTACTCTCAAGAAAAGACTTTTAAGCTCCTCTCCCGATGGTATAGGGATCCCTATACTCTTCACAAGATATTTTTCTATCTACATCCAATCTTTGTTGGCGTTGCAATACGGCCTTGGGTACTCAGTTCCATGTTTCGTGGGATTGCGATAAAATTTTACCCTTTTGGTACCAAGTTTTTGAAGTCTATAATAAAATCTATGGTGAGCCCTTGACTTCTTCGCTGGAGATTGCTCTTCTCTCCATTTTACCAGGCTCACTGGCGGCACAGAAGAAATGTTTATTACGTTTCTTCCTGTCTGCGACTCGTCAATTGATATCTCTTTTCTGGATTTGCCAATGATACCTATGAAAAACATAAATTATTATGGTCAGTCTGGCTCCATTTTTTTCTCCTCCTCGACCCTTTGAGAGTTGTGTGCTCCTACTGTGCCTCCCTAGACCTCGTCTGTTTGGTTTGGTGGACCCACGGTTGTCTGTCTCATATCAGTGCACTTGTTTTTGATTTGTATGATTGGGATACTCACCCTGGGCCCCTTCAGAGTTGTGCCATTCTCGCTCCACCCCTTGTCTGTCCAGGAACCCGACTCTCCCGCCTATCTTCCCTCTTTCTGTGCTTATTTCTTCTCATCTCTCTCTCTTTATCCTTTTTTCTTTGTTTTGTTTTATATGGTGAACTCTACTTGGACATGTATTGATGTTCTTCATGCCCTCTTATGGGATAGATTGTTAAGATATATGTCTTGGTTGTATACTATTTATATTATGTTATTTATCAATGTTTCCCTTTTCTGTATATTCTGTTGTAAAACTTATTAAAGACAAATTTGCCTTGAAATGGGCAGCACAGTGGCTAAATGGTTAACACTTCCACCTGGCAGTACTAGGGTTGTTGGTTCGAATCCCAGCCATGGCAACTCCTGCCTAGAGTTTGCATGTTCTCCCCGTGCCTGCGTGGGTTTCCTCCGGGTACTCCGGTTTCCTCCCACACTCCAAAGACATGCTGGTAGGTGAATTGGATCCTGTCTAAATTGTCCCAGTATGTGTACATATGATTGTAAGCTAGGGACCTTAGATTGTACACCCCTTGAGGGTTAGGGACTGATGTGAATGTATAATATATATGTAAAGTGCTGCGTAAATTGAAGGCGCTATATAAGTACCTGAAATAAATAAATAAATAATAAAATAAATGTAACAATATTGTATTGAGACCAGTAGAAGCAATGTTCAACATTTTTGGGCCATAGAGGTTCCACCACTCATTAGGCAATGTCTGCATAGAATTAGGGGTTGCACTGGTGATGTATTGATGATACGTGTTCTGTTGTTCAAAGCTGATGGTGCCATCCGTCTAATCACTACAGCACCCTTATTGTTGAAACTAGATTGCTAATATCATTTGGTGTACAGCTGGGTCTTCCATTTTCCACAAACTGCAAGAAAACACATTTTCCAGTAAAACGGATAACAGAGCTTTTGTAAGGCTATTATTTGCTTGTGACTTCTTGTCTTGGTGTCAACCTTGGTGCCAATTCATATATGTGTGATGCAGCCTGAAAGCTCAGGTTTCAGTGAGAATTGAAAAGCAGTCATTCAGTGGTTCAGGTCAAGGTTTGAAGAAAGAAAACTGTCCTGAAACCATGTTCACAAACTCATGACATGTGCGATTCAGAAGCTGTTCCCAGAGACGTCAATAAGCCTGTAATATGCACCTTAGTTCCAGTGAAGGGAACTCTTAAGGCATCAGCATATGAAGACATTTTGGACAACTTCATGTTTCCAACTTTATGAGAACAGCTTGGGGATGGCCCCTTCCTGTTCCAACATGACTGCGTACCAGTGCACAAAGCAAGGTCCATAAAGACATGGATGAAGGAGTTTGGGGTGGTGGAACTTGATTGGCCTGCACAGAGTCCTGACTTCAACTCGATAGAACACCTTTGAGATAAATTGGAGCAGAGACTGCGAGCCAGGCCTTCTCGTCCGACATCAGTGCCTGACCTTACAAATGTGCTTCTGGAAGAATGGTCAAACATTCCCATAGACACACTCCTAAACTTTTTTGGACAGCCTTCCCAGAGGAGCTGAAGCTGTTATAGCTGCAAAGGGTGGGCCAACTCCATATTGAACTCTACAGACTAAGGCTGGCCATACAATTTTCTTGAGATTTTTGGTTTAGATTTACCAAAAACCATATAATAGGTCAAAACTAACAACACTTTCAACTGTATCCAATTAGGTGGGCTCTTGCACTACATAGTTGGCAGAGTTCCCATAGCAAGGAGACATTCAGCCACTGAGTGTCAGTATTACATTATTTCAGCCTGTTTAACACAGTTTTATCGAGCTTCCCCAGCTTCATGATAGAGCTGCACAATCTTTGATCACCAGTGGATGAACACACTGTTTGTTATTAATGTTTGTTTGATCTGAATCTTTGAGCGCAGGAGATAATGGATGTTTGGTGACAGTTTGAGGATGGCCCCTTCCTGTTCCAACATGACTGTGCACCAGTACACAAAGCAAGGTCCATAAAGACATGGATGTGCATGTTTGGGGTTGAGGAACTTGACTGGCCTGCAGAGAGCCCTGACTTCAACCCGATAGAACTCTTTTGAGATGAATTGGAGCAGAGACTGCGAGCCAGGCCTTCTCGTCCGACATCAGTGCCTGACCTTACAAATGTGCTTCTGGAAGAATGGTCAAACATTCCCATAGACACACTCCTAAACTTTTTTGGACAGCCTTCCCAGAGGAGCTGAAGCTGTTATAGCTGCAAAGGGTGGGCCAACTCCATATTGAACTCTACAGACTAAGGCTGGCCATACAATTTTCTTGAGATTTTTGGTTTAGATTTACCAAAAACCATATAATAGGAGGTCAAAACTAACAACACTTTCAACTGTATCCAATTAGGTGGGCTCTTACACTACATAGTTGAAGGTAAATCTAAAGAAAATTGGGCAGAAATTGAACAGAAAATTGTATAGTGTATGGCCAGCCAAAGACTGGGATGCCATTAAAATTCATGTGCATGTAAAGGCAGGCATCCCAATATTTTTGGCAATATAGTGTATGTGAACCGGCCCTCACAGATGAGACACATTTTTACTTTTTCCAAGTCTCTCTAAACCCCCAAATATCTGGTTTGGAGTTGGGCTTTAATTTTATATGGTGTAGGTATTTCACACAAAGGAAGTAATACAAAGAGAACAGTATACATTTTAACATAAGTACAGACATGTCTAGAATATGAAATGTTGGGGTAACATACACTTTAAGGTTCTGTGTTTAAATTTCACCCATACACTGTGTACAAGGTGTTTGTATGTTCTTCACATGTTTGTGTGACATTTACTTCTACAAATTGGCCATATGTGCATGTGGGGGACATTAGATTGCACATTCCTCTGGGGAAAGATACTTACTGTATGTTTCTGCTTCTATATACTCTGTTAGGTGTTGCATAATATGTCAGTGCTATATAAATATAGGGAAAGATGCCGATGACCGTAAAATTGTTACCTACAATTTGTATTAAAGTACAGCTGTCTGCTTACATAGGAAACAACAAAAGTGAACCAGTCACAACAGAGCTTATCTGAGAAAGTGAAAATGTAACCTTATGATTGTGATGGCTGTATATTAGCTCTTTAATTTAGCCTTACTAATTTTAACTTAGGATGACTCCTAGAACTAAATCTGAGCTGAGAAGTCCCCTGAGGTCTGGTGGTTGTGCCCTGTCAACTGGCATAACTCTTTCCAAGTAACCATAACTGGTTAACGCAGAGACCAATATTGGTTTATGCACATTGGGGAGACAATGGGGCTGATGTGTGCAAATTGTGTTGCCCATACTCAGAATGTATTTCAGTTTCATAATTAGTCAGTAAAAATTACAGTTGCAGGCTGGCTGGTTGCTTTGGTCAACAGGAATTATTTTGCTGAGGCTTTTCTTACTCCAACTCAAATGTTTACTAGTATGAGGTCAGACGCTTGACGGCCCAGCTGTCATTCTGGCCATGCATACAGCAATAAATGATCAGATCATCATATCCACTTCGGGAACGCCTTCCGGCGATGTATTCTGGATGGGTGGCCCATAAGGTACAGTAACATACCTGTGCTTCACTGACCTCTTTCAGGTATAGGGCAAATGCACGCGCCCCCTCCTGCTGACTCTTGCTGTGATTGTATACAGCTGGATTTTGTCTTCAGGTCCCGCCCAATGATTCGTGGCCGGGACTTGCTGATCAGCTGGATCCAATCACAGCCCAGAAAGCAGCACATAATACACAAATTAACACTTGTTAGGCACACACTTAACCCCTTGATTACACCGAGATTTTAACCTCTTCCCGGACAGTGTATAGTATCACTGATCACTGTATTTGTGTCACTGGTGATGTCAGTGTCATTTAGCATCAGATTGCCTCCCACGCTACCACAGTCGCTGATCACCGCTATTACTAGTAGAAAAGAATAAATGAAAATTGCAGTGTATACATTGAAGGAAATAAGTATTTGATCCCCTGCTGATTTTGAATGTTTGCCCACTCACAAAGAAGTGATCAGTCTGAAAATCGAATGACAAGATCCTCATGTGTAGTTCTGGGATGATTCCTCAATGTTCTCATGATCATTGACACTCCACGAGGTGAGTTCTTGCATGCTGCACCAGACCTAGGGAGACTGACAGTTGTTTTGTGTTTCTTCCATTTGCGAATGATTGCACCAACTGTTGTCACCTTCTCACCAAGCTGCTTGGCAATAGTTTGGTAGCCCAGTCCAGCCTTGTGTAGGTCTATAATCTTGTCCCTGACATCCTTGGTGGAGAGTTTGGAATCTGATTGTTTGATTGCTCCTGTGGACAGGTGTCTTTTATACAGGTAACAACATAAGATTAGCAGCACTCTTTTTAAGAGAATGCTTCTAATCTCAGCTTGTTACCTGTATGAAAGACACCTGGCAGCCAGAAATCCTGCTGAATGATAGGGGATCAAATAGTTATTTCCCACATGAACATACAAATCAGTGCATAATTTGTTAGACATTTCTTTTGAATTTTTTTTTGCTATTCTGTCTCTGTGTTACAATACACCTACCATTCGATTTTTAGCCTGATCATTTCTTTGTGAGTGGGCAAACATTCAAAATCAGCAGGGGATCAAATTCTTATTTCCTTCACTGTATACCATAGTTTGTAGACAATATAACTTTCACAAAAAACAATCAATATACACTTATTGGGATTTTCGGCCTTTGTTCGTTTACATAATAAAAAATTTAAAAAAACTCAGTGGTGATCAAATACCACCAAAAGAAAGTTCTTTTTGTATGAAAAATGTGATATAAGTTTTGTTTGGGTACAACCTTGCAAGACCTCACAATTACCAGTTGAAGTTGTGCAGTGCTAAATAGCAAAAAATGGCCTAGTCATGAAGGGCGTAAAACCTTTCCAGAGCTGAAGTGGATTTATTCTACTTCCACTTAAATCTGAACCCCATTATAGGATGGGTGATGGGTGTACTTTTAAAAAAATGACAGCATTTGTTCCCAGTGATAGCTGACAAAGATATATTTCTTTCAGTGACAGCTGACCAAGATTTGTTTTTTTCTTTTTCAGATATCCAAAGCTGCAGCAGATTTGATGGCCTATTGCGACGCCCATGTCCGAGAAGATCCACTTATACTTCCAGTGCCTGCCTCAGAAAACCCATTTAGGGAGAAGAAATTCTTTTGTACTATTCTTTAATGTGGTTTTGTGACACACACATTAAGTATAATATTAGTATAACGTGACTTTAAGTTAACCAATAGATTAAACACAAACACAGTATCAAACTAAAATAAAAAAAAATAGCTTCTCATGTATTATATAACATACAGTACTTTTACTTTAGTAGTGCCCATTCATTGGAGTGGCAGGGATAAAAGCACTACAGACAGTGTGTGATGCAGTTACTATGTTGTAGCACCCTGGTAACATAATTGTAGTTACAAAATGGAACAACTGTATTGAAGCAAATCAGGGAAAATGTTGATCAATCTACAGGGCTATAAAACAAAGCAGGTTTAAGAGAAATCACAAGTGCACATATATTCTGTAAAGGCATACTCATTGATTAATACTGTACTGTAAGAATGATCTATATAGAACAGTGTTCAATACAGTGAAAGTGTAGGTAACAAAATTAAATATGCCATACGCGATGTATGCAAATTGCCATTCATGCGCCCAACGTTGCACAATTTTTTCCCTGTGTGTCACTTACCTCAGCCATAGGTGTGTTGTGTTTTAGTAGCAATTAAAATAAGTTATATCATGCAAGACTACCAAGAGAAATGATGTGGTATGCCGCTGCCCCAGTTTTATTTCCAGTGTGATAGAGCCCTCTCTGATGTTTAATGTACAGGAAACCCCTCCAGTTTTAGTAGTGTAGCGTAATCCTCCACTCCAATGTGGTGGTTCGTGTAGAGCAGACCTTACGTCTGCGGATTAGTGTAAAGTATACTCTAGTAGAACAGGTACTTCTTATTCTGGTGGCTTCAGTAGAGCAGACTCGCTAGTGTAGATAATATTTGTAAAATAGAAAACCCTCCGCATGACCCCATTCTTTTCATGTTTGCTAGAAGGAAGCATTTATGGTGCGTGGTCTGCTGAAAGTGTCTAGCACTTTGTGGTTTACCAGTTCCCCTTGCTAAGACAAAACATTGTTCTCTCTATTACTAGCACTGATCACATATGTCTCTATTATTCGCACTGAATGCAGCAATATACTGTTGGAATTTATTGAAAAGTGAAGCTGTAACCTTAGTTTATCATCATTCCAACCCCTGTTCAAAAATTGAAAACAGAAACCATTTGGCTGTGTGAAACTAAAACTGGTGTTTATACTCTATTGATTAATTTAACAAATCCTGGTTCGTGTTGGATGGCACATTAGTTCCATTATCAGTGTTATTACAATTTGAAGCGACATACAGATGTTTTTAGTGCTATTTTACTCCTGAACTTGCATATACATTTGCAGTAAAAATAATATGAAAAGAAAATTTTTGAATTAAAAAAAAAAAACATATTAAACCAACACATGGGTTGCACCAGAATTTGCTAAGATAAAAAAACTATTCAGTATGATGGCTAAACAAACATTTAGTGGGGCTCAGTTGTATTTATAAAATGCTTTCTTCTTTGTGAATGTGAAAAAACACAGTTTTGCTACTTATTTATAAAAGCATATGGGAAATTTTTGTAATATTTTGTAGCTGTGATAAAAAAAATAAATTGCATTGGTGTTAAAAAGATAATAGCAGGTATGTATTCTGCCTGAATTCTGATGCTGATGTATTCACAAACTAAATTATACCATTTCTACACCTCTCAACACCATAATTGCCCGTTACAGTATTTAAAGATTATGATTATGTTAACAGCTCATTCAATTGAATCAGTAGCCCCTCCCCCCGCCAAAAAAAATCTGTTGTTGGTAGGAATTTGCTTTTAGAATACTGATAAATGTAATATTTGAGGTACAGAGTATGGCTAGAAAGTATTATTAATTATATATTCCATGCAACTATTACTGATCAGAGGTATTCCAACGGTCAGTGTCTGAAAATAAAGAGCAGCACTACTCATCAAATATAATTTACTTCAAATATTTAGGCTAGGTTCACATTGTTGTAATTCAATTTTGATCCGATTTTCAGTGTGATTATGTAGAGCAACCTGTATGTGGTTTCACATTCTATGGGGACAAAATTGCATTGGAATCACACCAAAGTAAGCCAGGAACCTTTTTCAAAATGGCATGATGCTGAGTTGCATTGATGTGAACAGGCACCATTAAAAACAATGTGATTTCCATTGTCATTCAATTCTGTGCGGCTCAAGTCGCATCTGAAATTGCACTAGTGTGAACTTAGCCTTACAAATATAATTATACACTAAGGCAACCCATAGATAAGTATCTTTTTTTTGTTCAACCAGCGAGTTGAACCTAAAAAAGTTACTCAATCTCCCCATGTACACACTTAATGTGGATGAGGGAATCCCCTCCTCTGAGCTATTGTATTCTGACAGACTTCCCTACCATCAGAATACACGGATCAGTGCCACTGGAGGTGCTGATCAAGCGGGGAAAATCCAACAGGGCTGTTGGACAGAAGTCAATTAGTAGATCAACTTCTGTACAACCTCTCTGCCCATACATGGATCAAAATTCCTCTGGTCCCTGCTGAACTAACCAAATCCATGTATAGCCAGCTTATGAGTTTAAATACACAGGGTCTTTGACTTTAGATCCAGAAAATAGTTTAAAAACCAATTGTGTTAAATTGTATTACCTGCACTACAAACAAGTAAATAACAAATGGTCCACCACCACATATTTACTGGAAATTCTTGTAACAGTGTTGCATTATCAATGCATTTGTCATTAAAGTGCTGTGTCTTTATTTATTGCTATTTTGAACCTCTGGTGTTCACAGTTCTCTGTAATGCTTTGATCCGATTATTTTTAAGACCCTTTTAACATTTCATGCATTTTAAAGCAAAACAAAACACATGACATGAGAAGCAATGTTATTCAACAAGCCTATTCAGATCTCTACTGTACAATGCGGTTTGAAAAATGAGGTGTGTTCATTTTTCTGGGCTTTTATATGTGCTGCGATGCATAATAATGAAAACAAGTGTAAACACACTACACCATACATTATAGAGATTCTAAAGAATTGTTTTTTTAAAGAAAAAAATAACAAACATGTCTATACTTATCTGCTGGGTGCAGTGGTTTTGCACACAGGTCCCCCGCATGCACTCCTGGCCCCTCCTGTCGGGTTCAACCACAACAAGCAGCCTGCTATGGGGGTACCCGCTGGTCCGTGTGTCCATTCACACACGAAGCCGCTGCTCAGTCCTGCCCCCTATATCTTCTCATTGGCTCACTGGCTGTGATTGACAGCTCCTGCTTCTGTCTCAGCCATTGAGAAGAGGGAGTCCTGGGATAGCCGAGACTCCAGTGCACATCGCTGGATTGAGAGGGTGCTTGGGTGAGTATTGGGGGGGGGGCTGGGGGAGCTGCTGCACACAGAAGGCTTTTACCGTCATGTACAGATTGCATGAAGGTAAAAAACCTTGAACCTTTAGAATCACTTAAAACAGACAAACGCAGTCACAGACAGATGAATCTGGCCTAAAGGACAATTGTGCGTAGCAGATGATATGTTGCAAGATATCCATATCTTTATAAAACATTGATGGGTCTTCCAGCTGACTGGCCAGTGCGGGGCCGGCATTTGTTTTCATCCTCTGTTCTCCTGCATGGTCATGGTAACATGGGCTAGCGGGTGTCTGCATAAATAACATAAAGAATGAATGGCCAATAAAGAACTTATGTGTTTACTAGCTCTTGTGCTTTTGCATAGTAACACAGTGACAATAGCAACAGGCTGGCCATTGTTAAAGTGTTACTAAAGTAAAAAAAAAATGTTTAAATTAAAATAACAAACATCTTCTACTCACCTGCTCTGTTCAGTGATGTTGCACAGAGCATCCCTGAACCTTCTCTTCTCGGGTCCCCTGCTGGTGATTTTGGCTCCCCCACTACTGTGTGTGTCCCCATAGCAAAACGTTTGCTATGGAGGCACACAGTGTCTGCTCGCTGTTGAGCTGTGTATCACACATAGTGGTACTTAGCCCCACCCCTACTTCCTAACTGCATTTGATTGACAGCAGCAGGAGCCAATAGCTGCTCGAGCACTGTGAGAAGAGGAAGAGAGGGGAGAATAGAAGCAGCTGTGCACAGCACACAAGGAAGGGGGAAGACAGAGGAATAATACATGTTTTTTACCTTAATGCAAGGAATGCATTAAGGTAAAAAATGTTTTTAGCTTTATCTCCTAGATTGTAAGCTTCAAGGAGCAGGGCCCTCTTATCCCTCTTGTATTGAACTGTATTGTTGCTGTATTGTCTTCCGTTATATTGTAAAGTGCTAAGCAAACTGTTGGCACTATATAAATCCTGTATAATAATAATAATAATATCACTTTAACTATGAGCTAGCCCGACACTCATCCCCATGCCTTCACCTTCCAGATGCTGCCCACCCTTTTTACTCTGAAGGAGCACTAGACAAATAAAAACACTGCACCACAAATGTGCAGGATGTGAAGGTTTGAAAGCAATGTATGCTTCATAAAGATATGCATGTACAGTATAGCTAACATTTCATAGCATATCCACTGCCTATTACATGCCATTTCTTTTATTAAGCATAGTTTTTGTTACAGTTTCATGTTTAGCTACTTACTGAGTCAAAGGTCACTGACCTAATCTATTTAAACCTTTAAGAGTAAGTGTTAATACACTTAAAGAAACTGCATCACCAACGAATGAAATGTTTAACACAATAGACTAAATTCTAGAAGCGGTCTCTCTCTTGTTTAGTTGTTATTTTCGTGAGACCATGTCCTGCATAGCTCAATCAACAAAGGTTCACGATGCCCTTAACCACTTGCCCTCAAGAGGATTTACCCCCCTTCCTGACCAGGCCATTTTTTGCGATACGGCGCTGCATTACTTTAACTGACAGTTGCGTGGTCATGCAAAGCTGCACTTAAATGAAAACACAGTAGCTCAGTGGGAGGGATTCCCCTATCCACCTTGATATGTGGATGGGGGAATTGGGTCATTTTTCTGATTCAACTAACCGCTTGAACATAAATAAATGACTAATGTATGAGCTGCTTTAGGGTCCTTTCGCATGGGCATTTCATTTTTTTCATCAGTTCAGTCACGTTTTTCCAAGAAAAAATATATCAGTTTATCAGTTTACATCCATTTTTTACATCCCATGCAAAAACGGACTGTATGTCTATTTACATTTGTTTTTCATCCATTTACATCTGTTTACATTAGTTTTTTGTCCATTCCGTTTTTTTTACAGGAAAAAAAAATAGGGTTCTCTTCCGTTAAAAAAACGGATGTTAACGGATGCGGACATTAATGGATGGTAATCAGTTTACATCTGCTAGTCCATAGAAATACATGGGTGTCTGTTTTTCATCCGTAAATGGACAGATGAAAATGGACATATGGAACGCATGGGTGAAAGAGCCCCTAATCCTCCTGCCAGCACATGTGCATTTAGTGATTGGCTCAGAACTGCTACCTCTTGCAGTCTGAGCCCTGCTGTGCAGGCAATGAAGGGATGCTGATATCAAGACTTTAGGTACTGTCTGTATATAAAAAAAAATTATAACTACAGGCAAATTTTTTTTTCCTTTTTTTAGTTTTGAATAGAGTGGAGAGGGTTTAGAAAGCTTGACCATTTTTATACCTGTCTGTGCCCTCATTGGGGAGATAATAAAGTGCTCCTGTGCTATCTACTTTCCAAATACTGGTGCTGATAATGGTGCTGGTGCGTTGTTCCCCTTCTTCACTCCCCCTGGGGGAAAGTGGATTGCACAAGAGCACTTTATTATAGACTGCACTGATTTTTTAATTAATTACAGATTGCACCAATTCTTAAATGTATTACAATGCAGTGGATACTGTTTTGGACACTGAGCACATTTGGAGTATTTATTTTTATTAGTACAGTGGAAATTGTAATTTTTTTAAATCAGGTTTGTAATATATTAAATGTCTAACACATACCAGTCGAGGGCAGTGCAGTAAAATTGGTCCAACAGTGATACACCACTACCTATAAGGCAAGATAAATAATCATGTTCTGCACCTTTGTGAAGTGAGTAGTCTGAAATATGAGCTATGTAAGATATGATATCAAGAAAATAATGGCTAGAACAGAAAAACATTATGGAGTCTATGTTTAAAAAATTGCTATATGAATATCTCAAACATTTGCAAAGCTTTCGCGAATAATAGCCGTTATTTGCCTAAAACGTTTATCTTCTATAATCGTCGGCTCCATCTAGTAGCCATAATGTGGTATTTTGCAATCTGCATATTTTTCCTGTGCTTGTTTGGGTTTCCTCTCAAATGCTTGGGACATGCTGAGAAGTTAATTGGCTTTTGTCTAAAATTGGCCCTAGTTTGACATGTCTTCTCACCAGTTGCCCAGCAGCAGATAAAGCACATTTCGGCTAGGTTCGCACCTATGCAATTTTCATTTGATCCATTTCTGCAGAGCGGTTTGTGTTGCATTTTACGTTTTTGCCACATTTTTTTTTTCTTGTTGCTAGGCAGAGTTAAATGCAAAACGCATCAAAAACACATAAAAAAAGCATGGCACAAATGCATAAAAAATGCACTACATGCTGCAGCATTTCCATTGAAGTCTATAGAACCAAAAATGCTACTTTTTGCGTTCAAAAAAAAGTCCCTGACCCTTTCCAAAAAACATATGGGGTGAAAATGCAGAAATGTGAACGTGTCCCCTAGGAAATCATGTTAAATGGCCTGTAGTGCATTTCTGCAAAACACTGCGGAAAATGCTTAGGTGTAAACCTAGGGTAAGGTTGATTTATTGGAGAGTGCAAAACCTGGTGCAGATCTGCTCAGAAATCAATCAGCTTCCAGGTTTTATTGTCAAAGCTTAATTGAACAAGCTGTAGTTAGAAGCTGATTGGCTGCCATGCACAGCTGCACCAGATTCTGAGTGCTAGAGTTATAGTAAATCCCCCCCTTTGTGTCCCCAGGAAGAAAAAATGTTATAAAAATATAAATGATAATGCCCTAATAGCTGCACTAAAAACTAAAACATCAAATAATAAACCATACATTTTAAAAATAAATAAACCAGCTGCCAGCAGGAAGACCAATATAAGAGGACTTTTAAAATATAAAGAACTGCATTGCAGTCCTTTATATTTCAGTAATAAAATAATAATTTTTTTTGTTATTTCAGGAAAATACTGCCTTTTAGCAACTAGATGGAGCTAAGTTATTGGAAAAAAAATGTATTCAGCAAATTACATCTATTTGAGAGAGCTTGAGACATTTGCATAGCAAATTTTTTTTTTTTTTTAGTACATAAACCCCTTTACATACAGTTTCATATAGCTTCCACTTTCTACCATTAAAACCTCCTTATTCTCTTTTATGTGTCCTGGAAGAGTGATTATGCACCCTCTTAGTGTAAAGCAAATACAAGGACACATGACCCCAGCTTGTAACTAATAAGTCAGTAATTGTAACTGAAGTTTGGTTGTGACCTGATATTTTTGTGCTGTGAACTCTAGATGCGGTATTCCAATAGAATGTTAAAGGTGTCAAATGATTGGTTCCAGTTCTCTAATAAAACTGTTTGACAATAAACTTGCAAATTCCTTTATAGAGTGCGGAAAACATTCCTTGAAAATGTTAAATCTGTTTTTGAAGATTTTTGTTTATATGACGCAATTGCTATGTTGTACTGTGGTTTTATATATACAGTATATAGCAAGAATGTCATCTGCTGGTAACAAGGTGGTACTTCAGCTGTATGATACTTGTATAACCAAATTATTTATTTCCTTTTCATAAAGGAACTTCAGCTGGTAAGCCATAATATAGTAGAGGCAGCTTTGATTATGAGTAAGCCTTCATTATAGTAGAACTACAACTATAATCTTTTTTAGTTTGGGATAAGATTTTTTTGGCATAGATAGAGTGGCAAAGAATTAGAACCTCTGCCAAATTTTTATTGCTCTCTGGTATGTTGTCACCACGACAGGAAAGGAAAGAAAATCCCCAACAGGGACACAGACAGTTAATAAAAAATACGTATTAAATAGAGTTAGGGGTGGCTATAACCCTTGCCTGATTTTTGCTGCTGTCTATGTTCCTGTTACAGATTCTCCCTCACTTCCTATCTGATGATAAAGTTGTCACTCGAACAAGGGAGTAAAGTAAAATTTCCGCAAAATGGCCTTTCCCACTATATTCAAAACTAAAAATAGATTTGTCTGGATTTAGAGTAGTATGAAACCCAAATCCAAAAATTAATTATATTGCAGTTTACCAATTAGATTTGATTATTAGATGAAGGAGCACAGGGGGTACATTTGGACAGCAGCATTTTTAATCTGGGGAAGGGGAGTATTGGATGTACTAGCAGAAATAAATACACAAATTGAAGCCAAACTCAAGCTAACACTTTATAATCATTTCCATTTTCAACAGATACAGTAAATACCTATTTATCCTGCCAGAAAAGGAGTGTCCTTGTCACTGCCTGAACTGGAAGCATATCTTTATTTTGTAAAATACTAATCTCTCCACCTTGTAATGGAAATGAAGAAAGGCAGCAGTCCAACCTGGGTGGCAGCTGTGGCTGCCCCCAAAGGTACAATGGAGTATTAAGTGTAGCCACCTAGGGACAGCAAGTGCATTATTCACAGAATTACTAGGTGAAAGAGGAAACATATCTTGTGAAAAAAAAACGAATGCAACCACTTCATCTGCAATACCTACATTTTTCAACCATAATTATGCCCACTAACAGGTAAAGTGAATAACACTGCTTATCTTGTTACAATGGCACATGAAAATAGGTGGGATATATAGGGCAGCAAGGGAAAATGTAAGGATTTGAGTGACTTTGACAAGAGCCAGATTGTAATGGCTAGACGACTGAGTCAGAGCAACTCCAAAACTACAGCTTTTGTGGGATGTTCCTGGTTTGCAGTGATCAGGACCTACCTAACGTGGTCCAAGGAAGGAAAACTGGTGAACAGGGTCATGGGCCATCAAGGCTCATCAACGAACTTGGGGAGCAAAGGCTGGCCCATGTAGTCCAATCCAATCAAAGAGCTAATGTTGCTGAAAAGGTTCATGCTGGTTTCGATACAATGTGTGTTCTGACACCTTTCTATTACAGTTTGTTGTGCATCAAGATGCGTAGCCGCAGACTGGTCAGGGTGTCCATTCTGATCCGTGCTCACAGCCAAAGTGCCTACAATGGGCATGTAAGAACTGGACTACAGTGCAATAAAAGAAGGTGTCTTTGAAGTGTTGCCTCAAAATTCTCCAGACCTCGATCCAATTGAGCATTTCTGGGTTGTGCTGGAAAAACAAGTCTGATCCATGGAGGCCTCACTTTGCAAGTTATAGGACTTAAAGGATCTGTTACTGACAACTTTGTACAAAATATCATAGCATACCTTCCGAGGTCTAGCAGAGTCTTTGCCTCGTTGGGTCAGGACTGTTTTGGCAGCAAAAGCAGGACCTACTCAGTATTAGGTGGATGGCCATGTTATGGCTGATCTGTGTATTTTTATTGTTTTGGGGTTTAGTTAAGCTTTAAAGATATTGGTTTTGAAGAATTTCTTTGATAACTGAACAGTATTTGCACAACAAAGCCTTTCCTGTAAGTTTAAATTCAGGGTCCATGCACACTGCCTTCAAAAAATGCTGCTTCTAGAGGACCCATGTCCATGGATCCATGCAGATTAGGACATTTAGAGGCATATTTTAAGCTCAGTGTTTAGAGGCAGAAAAACAACTTTTCTGTTTTGTGTTTTCTGGCAGAAAAAAAATGTTAAACGTGCTTAAACACTTTTTTTTTTCTGCTAAGGACAGTGGCTTTTTTTAAGTGTGCATCGACCCTCAGTGTCCCATTGTGAATATGTAGTAATCAGTGTCTGCTTGTACTGTATGATATGTATCTCTGCTCTTTTTAAAGAATAATTCCAGGTATGGACAATTTACACAGCTTGGACAATTGTAACTTTTTGCATAGCATAATAATTCAAAATAAAAATGTTGTAATCTATTGCATTTGTGCACGCTAAAGTTAACTTTAGTGTATGTTTACTGAAAATATGGGTTTCATAAACGTGCGCTTATGTCATGTAAAATAATTGCAACTATCACCATTTTTTTCTCAATGGTCTTTGCTATCAGAAAATATATAATGTTTAAGGGGTTTACACCAACCTTTGGGCCTAAAATATGCATTTTAACATGTACAAAAAAAAAACAAAAAAATGCCCCTGGGACAGAAGTGATTAAATAAGACTGACTCTTCCAAAGGAATGCCAATGTGCCTAGCTTGGCTTTGTAGGGAAGTGTACACTTTGGGTGGTGTAACTTATCATTCAGAATAAGATGGGCGCACCAGATAAAATTTCAACATTTGCACTGTGTCTGCAATGAGTCTTTTTTTTTTTAAATCAGGTTTCATCCACACTTCCTCTATTTCCTTCTTTATATTTGGCATCAGAGGAAAAGTTGGTAGTTCCTATTTTAAATGTGGATAAAACTTCCTTAGTTTTTGTGGTAACAAAGGATTCTTCTCTCAGTCAATAGCCTGCCTGACCATTGACGTAAAGGGCGGAACCAGTACAACGTCAAAGGAAGCAGTTTGAACATATCCCTCCTCAAAGGAAAGGTCAGGTTCAGGGTCTAACTGGGCTAGAAAGATGGCTCATCCTGGATTTTGACTTCTGCTTGTGAGGTTTCTTATCTTTGATGTAGACACAAAGGGGTTTATTTACTAAAGCTGGAGAGTCCAAAATCAGACTCCCTTCTGCATAGAAACCAATCATCTTCTAACCTCAGCTTGTTCAATGAAGCTTTGGCAATGAAACCTGGAAGCTGCTTGGTTTCTATG
The DNA here is from genome assembly GCF_062004578.1 of Staurois parvus. NCBI lineage: Eukaryota > Metazoa > Chordata > Amphibia > Anura > Ranidae > Staurois > Staurois parvus. The sequence goes on from NW_028317855.1 coordinate 5,662,085, forward strand.
CAGAAGGGAGTCTGATTTTGGACTCTCCAGCTTTAGTAAATAAACCCCAAAATGTCTTATGCTGTCCTCCACAGCCTCTCTAAAGCATGTGTGGACCTTTGTGTTTCTCCCTGGTGAGGCCTCCCTAAAGTAATTATCACAAACAAGCTTAGATGGTATAGGCTCAACATCACAGACTCAGCACACCTCAATTTTAGGTGTCTGAGTAGAATACGTGCAGTGTGACGGAGAATGGTTTAGGTGGAGATGGGAGGTGGGACAAAGCTGGGTTGATTTAGAGCCATGCCACTTATGTTGTCATTTAGATCTAGTTTTAAAGCATTAAAACTGTGATGGCAAGCAATATAAAAAGTCTCTTTACCTAGCAGATGTTTTCTATGCCTGTAAGTCAGGAGCTGGCAAGCTCACCCTGGGCTGAATAGAAGAGAACAGGTAAGTACCAAGCATAGAAAAAAACAAGAATAAGAAAATCCTTGCTGCTGTGCAGTACAACCAACCTGAAAACAAAGTGAAGAGTCTGTGGCAAAGAGACAGCTCCTTATACACTATATTGCCAAAAGTATTGGGACGCCTGCCTTTACACACACATGAACTTTAATGGCATCCCAGTCTTAGTCTGCAAGATTCAATATTGAGTCGGCCCACCCTTTGCAGTTATAACAGCTTCAACTCTTCTGGGAACGCTGTCCATAAGGTTTAGGTGTGTGTATATGGGAATTTTTTAGCATTTTTCCAGAAGCGCAATTGTGAGGTCAGGCACTGATGTTGGACAAGAAGGCCTGGCTTGCAGTATCTGCTGTAATTCATCCCAAAAGAGTTCTATCGGGTTGAAGTCAGGGCTCTCTGCAGGCCAGTCAAGTTCCTCAACCCCAAACACGCACATCCATGTCTTTATGGACCTTGCTTTGTGTACTGGTGCACAGTCATGTTGGAACAGGAAGGGGCCATCCTCAAACTGTCACCAAACATCCATTATCTCCTGCGCTCAAAGATTCAGATCAAACAAACATTAATAACAAACAGTGTGTTCATCCACTGGTGATCAAAGATTGTGCAGCTCTATCATGAAGCTGGGGAAGCTCGATAAAACTGTGCTAAACAGGCTGAAATAATGTAATACTGACACTCAGTGGCTGAATGTTTCCTTGCTATGGGAACTCTGCCAAACTGAAGTCTCTATCTGCCAAACACAGCTCTGATGAAGAAGGGAGCCCCCTTCGAAATGCGTTAGCTTTTATCTCCCCTTTGGATTGACCTGTAACCCCGTGTGGATTATGGTTAACTTATACCTGTTTTACCGCTACTCTTGTGAGTATGTTTCCTAAATAAAATAAAATTATTCATTGTTTATCGCGGTAATGCGCAAGGTTTGTGCGCTCTTTCTTTTATAGCCATCCTCAAACTGTTCCCACAAAGTTGGGAGCATGAAATTGTCCAAAATGTCTTGGTATGATGACGCCTTAAGAGTTCCCTTCACTAGAACTAAGGGGCCAAGCCCAACCGCTGAAAAACAACCGCACACCATAATCCCCCTCCACCAAGCCTTACACTTGGCACAATGCAGTCAGGCAAGTACCGTTCTCCTGGCAACCACCAAACCCAGACACGACCATTGGATTGAAAGACAGAGAAGCGTGATTGGTCACGACAGAGAAGCGTGATTGGTCACTCCAGAGAACACGTCTTCACTGCTATAGAGTCAAGTGGCGACCTGATTTACACCACTGCATCTGACACTTTGTATTGCACTTAGTGCTGTGAGGCTTGGATACAGCTGCTTGGCCATGGAATCCCATTCCATGAAGTTCTCTATGCACTGTTGTTAATCTGAAGGCCACACAAAGTTTGGAGGTCTTTAGCTATTGACTCTGCACACTTCTGCGCACTGTACGCTTCAGCGTGCGTTGACCCTGCTCTGTGGCCTACCACTTTCTGGCTGAGTTGCTGTTGTTCCCAGTTGATTCCACTTTGTTATAGTACCACAAACAGTTGAGCATGGAATATTTAGTAGCAAGGAAATTTCACAGATGGACAGCACAGGTGGCAGCCTATTACGGTACCACGCTTGAATTCACTGAGCTCCTGAGAGCGACTCATTCTTTCACAAATGTTTGGGGTGGGCCGACCGGAAGTTTGAGAGCTGACATTTTGTGAGTTGCCTGAGAACGCTGGATGAGATATTGTGGAAGCTATTCAAATGCAGTGTCCCAGTTGGGCATTCTTTATGTGAGTGCACTTACCTTTTAATAAATGTCGATTGATAAAAGTGATACACTATGATCGGCGTTTTGTTTTCTGCATTTTCTGAGGATATGCTGGATAAGAAATAGGAAGACCATTCTGTATTAGAGGAGATTGGAGGTGGAGCAATAAAGAAATTATACCTACCCAGGTTAAAAGGGAAAGGCGCTGTTTGACCTAACATTTATAGGTCAAAATAAGGAGGTGAGAGTACATATGTGTGTTGTTGTAGGAGAAACACATAAGGGTAATTCTGTACACGGCAGGAAGGTGCACAGATGTTTTACGAATTGAGTGATCCTATTAAGAAGAATGTATATATTATAGAAGGACTCTCAATACTATATGGGACTTCTATGTAGCAAGATGGACACATTGTTTATGTAACACATTGTGATATTTGTATGCACCTTTTAAAGTTATATGGGAAATTACACAGGCACTTTATTATGAGGAATGCACATATGTTATAAATTGCATATTTTGTATTACACGGCACTGGTCTATTAAGTATTTACTATCTGCATATGTGGGAACACCTTTAGTGTCAGCAGCAGTATCACATTGGAGGTGGGAGTTTGCATGATTGCGCTTAAGTAATTTTGCAGTTTTCATTCCATGAAGCTCTCTACGCAATACTGTTGTGCTAATCTGAAGGCCACACAAAGTTTGGAGGTCTTTAGCTATTGACTCTGCAGACAGTTGGTGACTTCTGTGCAGTGTGCGCTTCAGCCCCCACTCTGTCATTTTACGTGGCCTACCACTTCATGCCTGAGTTGCTGTTGTTATAATCGCACTGACAGTTGACCATGGAATATTTAGTAGTAAGTACATTTCACTGATGGACTTATTGCACAGGTGGAAAGCTATCACGGTACCATGCTTGAATTCACTGAGCTCCTGAGAGCGACCCATTCTTTCACAAATGTTTGTAGAAGAAGTCTGCATGTCTAGGTGCTTGATTTTATACGCTTGTGGCCATGGAGATGATTGGAACACCTGAATCCAAAGATTTGGAGGGGTGTCCCAATACTTTTGGCAATATAGTGTAGCAAGACTGAACCTGAGGCTACCTTGCACCAGAAGCAAGTGTGATGATGTCAGACATCTTCACCTGGTAAATGGAACCTCTCTGGAACATGAGACCAGCTTGCCATGCTCTGCCCAGTTCCTGGAGAGATGTAAGGGACTGAAAGAAGCTCAAGAAGGCACCATCCTATGAAATGCCTTGATGTAGGTTGTGCATCCACCCATTCCTAGGCATTCAGAGGCACCCACTTTCAGGAGGATGGGTACCTCTGCTTCTGGTAGGACCAGAATTTGATAGGATACAGGGGACATAACCAGAAGAAAAAAGGAAATTGTGGTGTTAATGAAAGTCTGGAGTAAGGACAAAAGAAGAATACTAGCCATCAGAGGACCTCTCAATTTGCCATCTAGTCAGAGGTTGTCCTATATGGATAGGATAGGAAAGTCTTTTTAAAATAACATGTCCATCTAAGACTTCTCTGTCCAAAATGGGGTAGTGTAAAAGGAACATAACCAAAAAAAGAAGGAAATTGTGGTATTAGAGGAAGTTCAGTGCAAGGACAAAATAAGAACACTGTCCATAAAGACTCTCTCGATTTGTCATCTGTATGGGTAGTGGCCTGAACTGACACCGTTAGTATGCTGACATTATGCAGAGCCAGGAAAGTGTATTTAAAATAAAAAATCTAGACAAGACTACTGTATCCCACAGGGTGACAACTCTGGTGTGCAATTTCACTGCAAAACAAATTGTTTTTTCATCCTATTACAGGCAGGAGAATTTTAACTGATCTGGCAGAGTCAACGGGTTTTAAAACTATGTTACGAGGTAACTTATAAAAAACAAAAGCTGCTGTATTTTAGTGGTATTAAACTTAAAGTATAAGTTAATATTTTCATGAAAATTAATAAATGCACATATTTTTGCAGAAAAAAATGTGCATTTATTATTTTTTCCTGCAAGACCCTGGAAAGCATTGCACCCGTGATCAGTGGATCAGGGTTGCAATGTCAGGCTTCTATAGACTAGCCCTACAACTTTCAGCCTTCATGTGGGCTGTCTGTTGAAAGCTGAAGGGTTTGTGAATAAAAACAATGCAAACCCTCATCACCGCCCAAGCAGTGCATTTAGAACTACAAGCCTTCAGCTGCGGTGACTGACAGTAGTTGTAGTTCATTAATTCACAAGAAACTGTGAATGAATGATGCAGCAGCAGTGTGGGTGGAGCCCCGCACAGCAGCACTGTTTTTGAATTGTGATAACGGGTGCTAGGAGAGGATCCCCTGCCTGCTGTCACATTAAGGGAGGGATCATGGGACTGGCAGCAGGAGCTGCACCATGTTAAATGTTTCACCCTAAATATGGGTTATTCTGACTCAGATTGTTGTGATAGCGATTTATCCCTTGTGAGACCTCTCTGCCTAGCCTGTATAAGCAGATATAATCACTGTGGGCAATCCTTATCAGATAGCTTGAACTCACCAATACTGTGTTCATCCAGAAGTTGCTTTATTCTGTACATGTGACAACAGGATACAGCAGAATGAATGGTTTCCAGTATTATGCGGTCAAAAGATGATACTTTCTGTAGCGTACTATGCAGAATACATGTGTCCCTGTTACATGTGGTCTGTTAGCTGCCTCCATGACACAGGAAGTGCTGAACTCAAGAAGAAGGGAGGAGCTTCATATACAAAGGAATTGTGTCATAGATCTCAGGGAGGTAATATAAAACAAATGCATTACCAAATAAGGCCACTGGATGGCAGCATAACTAACTATAGAAATGTCCATAGGAAATGGTACAAAAAATAAACTATATGAATTCTCATGTACATTAACATAAATATTAACTGTGTAACAGCATATGGGTGGAGCATGTAACATGTTTCAAAAGGTGAATTTAGCCTTTAAGATGGTATTAAACCCATAACCAAAATTTTAATATATTTCAGATTATCACTCATTAGATGTGGTGGTGCATGGTGATTGCATCAGTTTTCTTCTTTTGAGGGGGGATTTGTTCCCTTTGTTTTCACCTGGTGATCTGACCAGTAGCAAACCCCTGGTAATAGAGTGCCCCCGCTCTGCATGAAGGAGCACAGAGACACCTTTGGACAGATGCATTGTCAGTCTGGGAGAGACTGAAAATCTAAAAGATTTAGATACACTAAGCAAATTAAATCCAAGCTCCAGATAAGATTTTTAGGTGGTTACAGCAGCAATTCTTTTACATTTGGGATGAAAGGTTTACATAAATAAGCTGATCATTGTAGGTACCCCTGTCAGTGTTAAATGGTTTGTCTCACAGAGTTGCCCCCAGATACAATACAGTAAGCCAGGTACCCTTAGGGGTGTATGTACTGCAGTACGAAGCATAAACAGTAGCCCACCGCCAAAGAGATTAGGCCTCAAGTGAATGAGAAAGGGTTAGCAATATATGAGAATGATTAACTTACTTGAGCCCAAATGGGACTAGGCTTAGGCTTGAGAGTTTGCCACACTTTTCTCAACCCAATTCTGCCTCCAGGTAGGTCACAAAATATGGACAATTCTGAATGTTGGCTCAGGTGGGGCCCTTTAACATTGGCATGCATAACTGTTGTGTTTTGTGGGACAAAAAGTTCAGGGACATGAAGTTGACAGGTTATCCTTAGCCAGTGGGCGTGCCCCTTTAAGATTGGCAGGGCAATGTAATTACATGCCAGAATTTGAGAATGCTCTCTACACGGTATTTGGAAGAGTTAAGTTTAGGTTTCTATGCAGAACATGCAGTGTGGAATGAGGGTATAGACAAAATCAGCAGTCTGGGGTGATAACTGTGTCAGTTATCTTTAGCCTTGGGGTTTCCTGTTGCCAGTGGGAAAGGGCAGCAATAGAGCACTTTGTCTCCTTTTAGAGAAGCTGGAAGAATGTAAGGAGAAGATACTTCTGAGTTTGACTTACAAAGTGAGATCACTAGTTACTTAAATCTATTAAATGAGTCAGAAACCTTCTCACCCATTCCTGAGGCAACAGTCTCTGCATGCTGGAGTGCTTTTTCTGCACTGTGGGGCCCCTTTAGTTGTTAATGCAGCAGCATGTTCAGCTCACGGCGGTTCAGTATAATAACCACACAACCTTCAATTATTTCAAAAACAAGATTGATGCAATTCGTGGGGGGACCTTCACTACACAGATATCTATCCCACTTAGCATAATCTATACAAAACCACCCTCACCACTTTCTTCTTTTGACCTGGCTACTACCAAAGAGGTCACTAAAGTTTTCTCAGAAGCCCGCCTTACCACCTGTCTCCTGGATCCTGTCCCCTCACAACTACAACGGTCACCCTCTTGTTCACTCCTATGCTCCCTCACTCACATCTTCAATTTCTCCCTCCCTACTGGCACCTTCCCCTCCCCTCTAAAACATATGCTGATCAACCTCATACTTAAAAAGCCCTCATTGGGTCCCACCAACCTGAACAGCTTAAGACCCATTTCCCTGCTCCCGGTTTATTTCTAAACCCTTAGAACACTTAGTCTGCAATCGTCTGAGCTCCTACCTCACTGACAACAACCTTCTTGACCCTTTACAGTCTGGCTTTTGCTTACTACACTCCTTTGAAACTGCCCTATTAAACTCACTAATGATTTACTAACTTCTAAAACCAATGGCCAATACTCTATACTCTCACTATTAGATCTCTCTGCGGCTTTTGATACTGTTGACCATCCCCTCCTACTCAAAAAACTACACTGTCTCGGCCTCTGAGACTTTGCTCTCTCCTGGTTCTCCTCCTACCTATCGCAGCACTGCTTCAGTGTTACCTCTAACTCTATCTCCTCCTCCCCACTTCCTCTTGTTGTAGGGGTCCCCCAAGGTTCTGTTCTCGGACTCCTTCTCTTCTCCACCTACACCTCCTCCCTTGGTCACTTGATAAACTCCAATGGCTTCAAATACCATCTCTATGCTGATGACACACCATCCACACCAGGCACAGATGTCACACCACTTCCTCAGACTCAATCTTTCTAAAACTGAGCTCATAATATTTCCTCCAGCCTGTGCCCCCTCCCCTTACTTCTCCATCAAGATCAATAATACAACCATCAGTCCCTCCCCTCATGTCAGGGTACTAGGTGTTATCCAGGACTCTGAGCTGTCCTTTCCACCCCAAATCCAAACACTGTCCAAATCTTGTAGACTTGAACTCCATAACATCTCCAAAATATGCCCCTTTTTTTACCATTGAAACCACTAAGCAACGTATTCACTCCCTTGTTATCTCTCGCCTTGACTATTGCAACTCCAACCAATCTTGTCTCCAAATATCACCCAAACCATCCTCTCTGCTCCTCCCAACACCTCCTACTCTCTAGCACCTTTGTTTCCTCCTCTCATGCTCATCTCCAGGACTTCTCCAGAGCCTCTCCCATCCTATAGAGCGCTCTACCCCAATCTGTCCAACTATCACCTACTCTGTCCACTTTTAAGCGATCCCTCTTCAGGGAAGCCTATCCTGCCTTCAGCTAATGACCAAATCTTCTTTCTCCTATTAGTTCATCCCCCACAGTTTACCTTTTTTTTCCACCAGCCCTTCCCTATTAGATTGTGAGCTCTCAGGAGCAGGGCCCCCTTAAGCCTCTTGTGTTGAACTGTATCATTGCTGTATTTATATTGTAAAGCACTGAGCAAACTGCGCTATATAAGTCCAGTATAGTAATAATAATACCGGCTTATCAGTCTGTCCTTAGGGCTCCAGCTTGGCCCTGTTGAATGCAGTTCAGCCTGACCTGATCAAATTCAGCACAGTAAGGCACAGCTCTCCCATCTGCCTTTTCTTTTATAATGTCCCATCCCTTGGCTGGTGCTTGTGGGCCTTGTAACTGTAACTTCAGCTTTATTGTATGGAAAGTCTTCCTTCAAGACTACATCTCTCAGAATGCTTTGAGCACTTGTATTGGGGCTATGGCAGGTGAAGTGCTGCATGCTGACACTTTAAGGAGCTAGGAATCTTCACACAATAAATTGTGTAAATATTCACATTAGATACTGTATATATTCATGTTAGAAGCTAATTCCTATTTACTTATTTTACCTGCCATTTGTTCGATAATTGACATGAAAATTCCCAATTTATTGTGTGAAGATTCTTAACACCATAAAGCGTTACTAAACCCACAACAGTAAAATCGGTCTGTATATGCAATAAAGCATGCTTGTTATACTCACTGTGGAACCTAAGGGGTTAATCCTCTGCATTGTTTAAAAAGGCTGTTTGATCCTCTCTTCTCTGCCCCTCCTATTGTTGAAATTACCACCTGATACAGACTGAATCCTTAGTCACATGCACATGCTCAGTTTGGTGTGTATTGCTAGAGAGGTATTTTTTTCTTGGAAGAGTGCATGTGATCAGCACAGGGCCAATCAGCACTGTTCAGACCAAGGGTCAGGACTTTCACATCCTCCTAGAGCAGAAAAAAAACTCCTACAAGCTTTAACCAGTGCTCTGCTGAAGTCACAAGACTGCTCTAACTGCTGATGAGAAAAGGTATTTAGCAGTTTATATTTACTAAAATAATTGCATTTCCAGTAGTGTGTACTGTGGGAGACCAGATAGAGTGAATGCAGGGTCCTGGGTTTAGTATCACTTTAAATAATTTAGCCCAAATAGCTGCTTTTTACATATTGTCATTCTTATTACAAATGAGCCATTCATATGCTGACAGTGAATCCTGAGAACAAAATTGGATAGTCCTTCATGAATGGTTACCTAGGGTCACACTGTGCATACGCTACCAGCAAATTAATGACCTAATCAGTTTGACAGGTTGTAATCAGTGGTGCAGGTGTCGCTGACTGCACATCGTTGTTATTGATATGTTGGCAAAGAGCAGCGGCAGTGACCAATAGGGTCGCTGTACACATGTAAACATTGCACAAACATTATATGCGAACAGCAAATACACAGGATCTTTGTGCCAGCAAGATCTTTTGTATTTTAGATATGTCCATGCAAATGTGTCCTAAAGAGTGCTGTTCTGCCTTCAGCATGGAAATTTATTATGCATTCTCCCTGCAATATTTAATTTGGCCACAAGATGGAATAAATTTACTGTTTTGCAGAAACCAGAAACTGGTTATAAAAAAAAGTCCCATCATCCCTCATTCACAGAAAAGGAAACAGGTGCATCTCGGGAGCTCAGACTTCATTTTAAGAACTGAGGTAGAGGAAATCAACCATCATCCCTGAAGCACATATCATGGACTGGACTTATTGCCATGCGCGGCCTAATTATTTAATTGTGTTTTGTATGTTTCATACATTGATAGTATGTATTTCTCGTTTGTTTTTCCCAGTAGTTTCACGCACCCTGTTTTGTTAATAAAGCTTCAAGTAGAACCATAGGCAAAACTTTTTTTTTTATTTTGGGTAGAGCAAGGGAAGGTTATAACCCCTGTCAGCTTTTTTTTTTTTCATCATCTGAGTCCCATTGTGGAGATTTCCCTTTAGTTTCTGTCCCATAGCCAAAACAGGATGTGGGAGGAAATCCTTGCAAATTAAGGAAATTCCTTGGAGACCTCCAGATCACCAGAACTAGTGTCCTCATTGGAAGATAACCCCTCTAATACTTTTCTAGGGAAAATTCAAAATTTTAGATTTTCTTTTACGTTCATTTCAATGATAATGGTAAACCAGACACACAGAGTGTGTGAATCTCCTTAACAAGGACACAGACAGCAATAAAAACTGACAGATGTTCTAATCTATCTCTACTCTATCCAAACAAGAAAAACGTTTTGCCTTTAGTTTTACTTTCGAGATTACATTCAGTCTGGCTTCAGGGCCATCTTTAATAATGATTGGACCATGGGCAAACATTTTCTTAGCCCCCCCCCCCATGCAATTTTGCTCTCCACCTGCCCTGAAACATACAATAAATAGCAGCTCAACTCAAAAATCAGTTTACTGCAGCAGATCAGGCAGTGATTGTGATTGGTTGCCAGAGGTTACAGCATATAATTACTGCTCATTGATTAGGTGTGGGAGAGGGGTGTGAGAGAGGGGGAGGATGAGAGGGGGATAAAGAGGAATGAGAGAGGGGGGAGAAGGGGGGAAGAGAAGGGTGTGTCAGAGAGAGAGGGGTTGGGGGTGAGAGAGGTGGGGAGAGGGGTGTGAGAGAGGGGGAGGATGAGAGGGGGATAAAGAGGAATGAGAGAGGGGGGAGAAGGGGGGAAGAGAAGGGTGTGTCAGAGAGAGAGGGGTTGGGGGTGAGAGAGGTGGGGAGAGGGGTGTGAGAGAGGAGGAGGATGAGAGGGGGATAAAGAGGAATGAGAGAGGGGGGAGAAGGGGGGAAGAGAGGGGTGTGTCAGAGAGAGAGGGGTTGGGCGTGAGAGAGAGAGGTGGGGGGAGGGGGTGAGAAAGAGGGGGAGAAGGGGGGAGAGGGGTGTGAGAGAGAGAGGGAGAAGATGAAAGAGAGACCCCTAGCCCTGTCTGTAGTTCCTCCTGTGCCTCCCTGTCCCAGTCCCTGTCTGCCAGTAGGTGTGTGTGATGCCTGGTACCTGGCATGACAGCAGTGGGCTGAGTCCGTTCTCATTCTGGCTAATCTGCTCCTTCCTCTGCTCTGCGCTCCTGCCCGTCCTTGTCCTTCAGGCCATTAGGCAGCCTGTCCTCCAGCTGTCTGAGCCGCGAGCTGGGAGGTTAGAGGAGTCCATGCTCTAGGAGGCGCTTCCGTCAGGGATGCTGCACCTGCTGCTGCTGCTTGGTGTCAGTGTAAATCTTCCCAATCACAGGCTCTCAATTCTAGCTGCCCTCGATGCTCGCCTTCCCCCCTGTTCCTGCCGCCCCTGGGACTGGGACCCTCCAAGACAAGGGGCGCAAGGGGCAGCTGCTTTGGGCCTCACAACAATGACTGGGCCCAGCTGCCCCTTTTGCCCTGCATTAATGATGGCCCTGTCTGGCTTATTGCAGAATAGGGTGGTTTAGCTGCATGTCGGGTTACACACAGGGAAAGGTGTAAGGAGGACAGAAAAATCACTGTATTACTATATCAAACAACAGACTCTTTGGGTAAGAGTTTGAGAACCTGTACTACTACAAAACTAGCAGTAAAAAAATTATATTGTAGGATTTGGATTTAGGGAGATACCATTTATTGGCTAACAAAATAGATTCTAGTGCAAGCGTTTGAGTGCTGCTAGCCTCCCCTTCAGGCAAGAATAATATTGGAGACACATGGCAAGATATCAGAATTCAGCTTTCTGCTGCATATACTGTTTGGACTGCTGAAAACAGCTCGATGGGTTTAATGGGTTAATGTACAACATTGCTTTAGCACAGACTAAGTTCCACAGGCCACACCACTAATGGATGGGGATTTGGTGGGCACTCCTGCATGTAAGGGAGACTCAGATAGGCACAGAAAGATGTAACGGAGACTCTGATGGGCACAGATAGATGTAAGGGGGGCTGTAATGGGCACTCCTGGATATAAGGGGGACTCAGACGGGCACAGATAGATGTAAGCAGTGGTGTATTTTGGTTTTGTGCTGCCCTAGGCAAGACAAAAATCGGGCAGCCCCACATATAAATTTGTCCCACCCTTTTATCTCCACACTCCACCCTTCCTATTAGAGCTCCACCCACTGACGATGGGGCACTATTCATCCCACTGACACCAATGATGGGGTGCTATTACACCCACTGACACCAATGATGGGACACTATTCCTCCCACTGACACCAATGATGGTGTCCCATCATAAGTGTCAGTGTGTGAGGAATAGTGCCCCGTCATTGGTATCAGTGGGAGGAATAGTGCCCCATCGTTGGTATTAGTGGGAGGAATAGTGCCCCATCGTTGGTATCAGTGGGAGGAATAGTGCCCCATCGTTGGTGTCTGTGGGAGGAATAGTGCCCCATCGTTGGTGTCTGTGGGAGGAATAGTGCCCCATCGTTGGTATCAGTGGGAGGAATAGTGCCCCATCATTGGTATCAGTGGGAGGAATAATGCCCCATCATTGGTTTCAGTGGGAGGAATAGTGCCCCATCATTGGTTTCAGTGGGAGGAATAGTGCCCCATCATTGGTGTCAGTGGGAGGAATAGTGTTCCATCATTAGTGTCAGTGGGAGGAATAGTGCCCCATCGTTGGTATCAGTGGGAGGAATAGTGCCCCATCGTTGGTATCAGTGGGAGGAATAGTGTCCCATCGTTGGTATCATTGGGAGGAATAGTGCCCCATCGTTGGTATCAGTGGGAGGAATAGTGCCCCATCGTTGGTATCAGTGGGAGGAATAGTGCCTCACCGTTGGTATCAGTGGGAGGAATAGTGCCTCACCGTTGGTGTCTGTGGGAGGAATAGTGCCCTATCGTTGGTATCATTGGGAGGAATAGTGCCCCATCGCTGGTGTCTGTGGGAGTAATAGTGCCCCATCGTTGGTATGATTGGGAGTAATAGTGCCCCATCGTTGGTATGATTGGGAGTAATAGTGCCCCATCGTTGGTATGATTGGGAGTAATAGTGCCCCATCGTTGGTATGATTGGGAGTAATAGTGCCCCATCGTTGGTGTCAGTGGGAGTAATAGTGCCTCATCGTTGGTATCAGTGGGAGGAATAGTGCCTCATCATTGGTGTCAGTGGGAGGAATAGTGTCCCATCGTTGGTATCAGTGGGAGGAATAATGCCCAATCGTTGGTGTCAGTGGGAGGAATAGTGTCCCATCGTTGGTGTCAGTGGGAGGAATAGTGCCCCATCGTTGGTGTCAGTGGGAGGAATAGTGCCCCATCGTTGGTGTCAGTGGGAGGAATAGTGTCCCATCGTTGGTGTCAGTGGGAGGAATAGTGTCCCATCTTTGGTGTCAGTGGGAGGAATAGTGCCCCATCGTTGGTGTCAGTGGGAGGAATAGTGTCCCATCGTTGGTGTCAGTGGGAGGAATAGTGTCCCATCGTTGGTATCAGTGGGAGGAATAATGCCCCATCGTTGGTATCAGTGGGAGGAATAGTGCCCCATCGTTGGTATCAGTGGGAGGAATAGTGCCCCATCGTTGGTATCAGTGGGAGGAATAGTGCCCCATCGTTGGTATCAGTGGGAGGAATAGTGCCCCATCGTTTGTGTCAGTGGGAGGAATAGTGCCCCATCGGTGGTGTCAGTGGGAGGAATAGTGCCCCATCGGTGGTGTCAGTGGGAGGAATAGTGCCCCATCATTGGTATGATTGGGAGGAATAGTGCCCCATCGTTGATATCAGTGGGAGGAATAGTGCCCCATCGTTGGTATCAGTGGGAGGAATAGTGCCCCATCGTTGGTATCAGTGGGAGGAATAGTGCCCCATTGTTGGTGTCTGTGGGAGGAATAGTGCCCCATCGTTGGTGTCTGTGGGAGGAATAGTGCCCATCGTTGGTATCAGTGGGAGAAATAGTGCCCCATCATTGGTTTCAGTGGGAGGAATAGTGCCCCATCATTGGTGTCGCTGGGAGGAATAGTGCCCCATCCTTAGTGTCGGTGGGAGGAATAATGCCCCATCATTGGTATCGGTGGGAGGAATAGTGCCCCATCATTGGTATGATTGGGAGGAATAGTGCCCCATCGTTGATATCAGTGGGAGGAATAGTGCCCCATCATTGGTATCAGTGGGAGGAATAGTGCCCCATCGTTGGTATCAGTGGGAGGAATAGTGCCCCATCGTTGGTATCAGTGGGAGGAATAGTGCCCCATCGTTGGTATCAGTGGGAGGAATAGTGCCCCATCGTTGGTATCAGTGGGAGGAATAGTGCCCCATCATTGGTTTCAGTGGGAGGAATATTGCCCCATCATTGGTGTCGCTGGGAGGAATAGTGTCCCATCATTAGTGTCGGTGGGAGGAATAATGCCCCATCATTGGTATCGGTGGGAGGAATAGTGCCCCATCATTGTGTCGGTGGGAGGAATAGTGCCCCATCATTGGTGTCGGTGGGAGGAATAGTCCCCCATCATTGGTGTCGGTGGGAGGAATAGTCCCCCATCATTGGTGTCGGTGGGAGGAAGAGCCCCATCATTGGTATCAGTGGGAGGAATAGTGTCCCATCATTGGTGTCAGTGGGAGGAATAGTGCCCCATCATTGGTGTCAGTGGGAGGCCCGGAGGTCCACTTGGGACAAGTGAGGGGCATTCGGACAGGAGGAGCGCAGAGGGACAGGTGAGGGGCAGTGGGACAGGAGGAGCTCAGGGGGAAAGGTAGGGGACAGCGTGATGGGGGGCATGGGACAGGATCAGGGCAGCGGGACAGGAGAAGCACAAGGGGCCAGGAGAAGCGCAGAAGGATAGGTGAGGGGAAATGGGATAGGAGGAGCGCAGAGGAACAGGTGGGGGGAAGCGTGACAGGGGTCATGGGACAGGATTGGGGCATCGGGACAGGAGTGCAGAGGGACAGGATCGGGGCAGTGGGACATGAGGAGCGCAAAGGGACAGGTGAGGGGCAGTGGGACAGGTGAGGGGCAGTGGGACAGGAGGAGCGTAGAGGGACAGATGGGGGGCAGCGTGACGGGGGGGGGCATGGGACAGGATCGGGGCAGCGAGACAGGTGAGGGGCAGTGGGACAGGAGGAGCGCAGTGGAACAGGTGAGGGGCAGTGGGACAGGAGGAGCACAGAGGGACAGATGGGGGACAGCATTACGGGGGGGCATGGGACAGGATCAGGACAGCGGGACGGGGGGACAGATGGGTTGTAGTGGGACAATGTGGGGGACAGGAGGGGGAAGTGGAACAAGTGTGGGGCAGGGTGACATGTGGGGGCAGGGGGCAGTGTGATGGATGGGGGGCAGTGTATCAGGGGACAGTGAGACAGGACCGAGGGAGCACCAGTCCTCCAAACACTTACTGTACCTGTCCAGCAGCGGCTCCTCCAGATGGTGTCAGGATCACCAGGTGCCTGTGTCCCTTCTCCCCCAGTATCTCCGGCGGCTGCAAAGGAGCGGGCGGCCTCCGCCCCCCTGACCTCGTCCTCTTCTGCTTCCTCCTTTTTGCCTTCCTGCACATCCCGGCACTTACAGCCCCTCACGCACTCCGAGTGCACACCGGGGATCCGCCCACCACTCCGCTCTCCTCTGCAGCCGGTGACATGCGCAGATGCGTCAGAGGGACAGATCTTCATGGGGGGACAGATCTTGATGCTACACCGGTCCCTCAGCCATGGCGGCCCTGCCCTTGTCCCTTTCCTATGGAAGTGTCCCTTCCGTGGGAAAGGGGGGGTGGCACTGCTGCCGTGCCGCCCCCCTGAAAAGTGCCGCCCTAGGCAAATGCCAAGTTTGCCTCTCCGCAAATACGCCCCTGGATGTAAGGGGGACTGTGATGGGTGCAGATAGATGTAAGTGAAATTCTGATGGGCACAGATATATGTAAGAAGGACTGTGATGGGCACTCCTGGATATAAAGCGGGACTCAGACGGGCACAGAAAGATGTTAGGGGGACTGTGATGGGCACAGGTAGATGTAAGGGGGACTGAGATGAGTGCAGATAGATGAAAGTGAGATTCTGATGGGCGCAGATAGATGTAAGAGGGACCTTGATGGGTGCAGATAGATGTAAGGTGGACTTTGATTGGCACAGATAGATGTAAGGGGGGACTCAGATGAGCACAGAAGGTGGAAGGGGGGCTGTGATAGGCACAGATAGATGTAAAGGGAGCATAGATGGGCACAGAAAGATGTAAGGGGGACTCTGATGGGCGTAGATAGATGTAAGGGGGACTTATGCAGGCACAGAAAGATATAAGGGGAACTGTAATGGATGCAGATAGATATAAAGGGGACTCTGGTGGGCACAGCTAGATGTAAGGGGGACTCAGGTGGGCACTCCTGGATGTAAGGGGGACTCAGGTCGGCACTCCTACATGTAAGGGGGACTCGGATGGGCACTCCTACATGTAAGGGGGACTCGGATGGGCACTCCTGGATGTAAGGAGGACTCAGATGGGCACTCCTGGATTTAAGGGCGGCTTTGATGGGCACTCCTGAATGCATGGAGGAACTCTGATGGGCACTCCTGGATGTAAGGGGGACTTTGATGGACACTCCTGGTTGTAAAGGTGATTCTGACAGTTACTCCTTTAGGCACTCTTCTGAATGTAAGGGGGACCTCTGCTAGACATTCCTGGTTGCACATCAGATCTATTCATTCATTTAAATGTTATTAATTCATTTATAATACAGGCTATTTTTGTAGTCCACGAGTATTTGTAAAGTATACAGTATTGCCTTTGTACTTCCTTTTCCCCAGTGTTTAGACCAGATCAGTAGTAAAAGCAGTAAGGCAGCTCACGATTGTGTAATGATCCATTAGCTTGTCATATGATTCTTCAGTCACCTTTCCACTCAGGATTATGATTGAAGAGTTATGTCTATAAAGCGGCAGCAGGTGGCAGCATTGCACCCATTCCTGAGAAGTGTCGGCCAGCCAACCAAAGAGGAAGTCTGTGTTTGTGGGCGGGGCTAGGATCCGGCTGTGGAAGTTCCTGGATTGTTTTCATTGTAGTTGGAGGATCAGATCGCTTGGAGTTCGTGTGAGGATCAGGAGACGGGTAAGGAAAGGAGCTGGCGGGGGGAGTTGTGAGAAAGGAGTCTTGTTTGCTGAGAATCCCTATACAGTATATGTACATGTCTATATGTACACAGTGTGGACATGTTCTGTGTATGGGCAGGCTATCCCTTTGTTGACAGTTTCAGCTTGTTTGTATACAGAGCCTTCATATACATTGTAGCTGATGAGGGTAAGGGGACGTCAAGTCCCGTCTACAAGATGGAATAGATTCCTTTCCAGTGTGATGAGAAGAATGGCAGGACATGTCCAGCTCAGGTTAGTACATTGGGAGATAAAGAAGTGCCCAGCTGCTACCAATGGAACACATTCTGCTATTCAGGACCTGACCAGACCAGTCTGTTGTGAGTGATCATTGTTTCTAGCACATCTATCATGGGTGCTGCTGTTAACCACTTCAAGTCCGGACACTCACCCCTTCCTCTCCAGGCCAATTTTCAGCTTTCAGCGCTGTCACACTTTGAATGACAATTGTGCGGTCATGCAACACTGTACCCATATGCATTTTTTGAGACAGATAAAGCTTTATTTTGGTGGTATTTATTCACCACTGGGATTTTTATTTTTTTGCTATATAAATGAAAAAGTCCAAAAATTTTGAAAAAAAGTTTTGCAAATAAATAATATTTCATCATAAATCTTGGCCAAAATTTATACAGTTATCTTTTTAGTAAAAAAAACAAAACAAATTAGTTTATAACCAAAAATTATAATTTAAAAAAAAAGTTTTTACATTTTTTTTTTTTTAATATTTTTTTTTTGTTTGTTTTTTTACATACTGTCACCCTAGCAGTACAGTGTCACAATGGTGACACTGTACTACTTGTGGGGGTGATGATTTTTTTTTTTACACTGATTGCTTTTACACCCATAAAGGCTGTAAAAGCAGTCATTTCTCCTCTCTGGCTGCATTCTTGCAGCCATTGAGAAATACTGTGTGAGCTGTGATTGGTCACAGCTTGTCACACGGTACAAGGCTGTTGTGAATAGGCTTGTACCATGTGATCTCTGTGATCATTCACAGATTTCACATGTAGTAAGCAATGATGTAAGAAGTTACATCTTGCTTACTACTCTGCATGTAATCACTGATTGGCCAATCAGTGATCACATGATCGGGAACTCGCACAGAGTACGATTATCAGTGTTACACTGTGTCTGGAGGACACAGTGGACACCGGATCACAGTGCAGCGTGCTCCCAGGGAGCGCGCACAAGCAGGGGGAGGGAAGGCTGTTTATAAACGGCCACCCACCCCTGCGCTGCCACCATCCGGCCGTATATATACAACGGCTGGATGGGAGGTGGTTAAAGTAGAATTTCACACTTGAGCATTTTGTAGCTTGAAGCTCCAAAAACGTTCAAGATTAAAAAAAAATCAGTTGTTCTCCATGTTGCCTGTTTGTGCGATCAGGTGTGAACAGGCACCATAGAGAACTTTTTTGAGCTTGGAGTTTCAAGCTACAAAACACTCAAGTGTGAATGCAGCCTTAAAACTGTCCCTCCTCCTTCTCCTCCTCCTAACAGCTATGCTGACTAACCTGTGTAAGGAGGATGTATATACTCCCCTATTCTCAGCCCGCTCCAGTCCAGTCATGAAATCTCCCCTGCAACGGCCAGCAGTGGCTGCAGGAGGGAAGAGCGAGTACTGGACAATAGCTATGATTGCCTGGGAGCTGTGACATCACCCTTGGGCTGCTATGGCCCAACCATTGTCAGCGCTCTCCCCTAAGGAGCAGGGCCCTTTGAATCCTCCTGTATTCATTTGTATCGTAATTTTACTGTCTTCCCTTTTGTTGTAAACTGCTGGCGCTATATAAATACTATAAAATAAGAATAATAATAGAACGGGCTGAGAATAGGTAAGTAAATACATCTTCCTTTTTTTTTTTTTTTTTTTTAAACAAAGGTTAGTGAGCATAGCTGTTAGGAGCAAGGGGAGGACATTTTTAAGGCTAGTTAGGTTGAAGCTACTATTCCACTTTCACTGGTCATTTTAAGGGCTCATTCACACTATATGCATAAAACCTGATCCTACCAGGTCTGTTATTGGCCAGTCTCAGCCAGGTAAAGGAGCCTTCCACAAAACTCAATACTTAATGGAGGGGACGAGGCCAAGACATGGCTCCATGTGTGAATGGACATATGGAGCAGTGGGTGCCCCCATAGCAAGCTGGGTGTTGCAGGGGCATCCGACAGGAGGGAGGGGCCAGGAGAGCCTGCAGGGGACCTGAGAAGAGGAGGATCCAGGATTCTCTGTGCAGCAGATAAGTTTAGACATGTTTTGTTATTTTACCAAAATAAAATTAACTTCTAGAATCGCGTTAAGCTCCAGTCACCAGTGAATAAAAAAAAAGTCAGCAGCTACAAAATCTTTGTGGGAACAGTTTAGGGTTGGTCCCAGTGCACAAACCAAGGTCCATAAAGACATGGATGAACGAGTTTGGAGTGAAAGAACTTGACTGGCCTGTACAGAGTCCAAACCCCAACCTGATAGAACACCTTTGGGATGAATTAGAGTGGAGACTGAGAGCCAGGCCTTCTCGTCTGATATCAGTGCCTGACCTCACAAATGTGCTTCTGGAAGAATGGTCAAACGTTCCCATAGACACACTCCTAAACCTTGTGGACAGCCTTCCCAGAAAAGTTGAAGCTGTTATAACTGCAAATGGTGGGCAAACTCAATATTGAACCCTGTGGACTTTATTTCAAACTTTCAGGAACAGATAATTTTGATATTGTGGTCCAGAGGATGTAATTGGGGCCATATAGAGCATTCAGATTCCTGTTACAGACATCTATATATTAAATGTAATGACTTTGAGAATAAGTCCTTCATGAATCAGGTTACTGTCCACTTTACTACCACTATCACTGTGGTCTAGAGGAGGTTGTGAAAACCATGTAGATTAGGGGTAGGCAACCTTTGAGAGGTAGAGATCTACCTGAACAACATGAAAGAGATCAAAGATCACCAGGGTTCAGCACCATTTAAAAAAAAAAAAAAAAAGCCGGAAAAGCCTAACTACATAGCAAGGAAAATGTAGAAAAGTAAAATTAAAACAAATGTGACTGTAAAAATATAAACTTAACCTACCTTAAAAATGGACAGTGTCAGTCAGTAGGGCAGTGGATGGTGTCAATAGAGCAGTGGACAGTGTCAGTAGGGCAGAGGTTGGCGTCAGTAGTATTTAGTTTTACATTTTTATTTTTTAATATTTTTCACAATTTCTTTAAGAGCCATGTTGAAAGAGGAGGCACTTGGTGGAGGGGCTAGCCAGCAGAAAAAAGGAGGAACAAGGAAGGGAGGGGCAGAGGGGGATGTTTACTAGAACCGATCCCCTGGATTTTCCTCCTGCAGCAGCTGTACAATGGTGGGAGGGCGAGGAGGAGATACTAGCTTTCAGCTCCTCCAGGAGGAGAATAAAGGGCATTGTCGGAAGGCAGGTATTTTAAAAATCTGAATTCCCAGCAAGTGGCTGCCTTAGGGCACCAGAGTGGGAAGGGGAGGCAGAAAAATCTTAGTCCCCAGCCACTTCCTGGGAGTTTAGATTTTTAAAATACCTGTCCATGGGAGGGAAGGGGGGCCCGCGGTCACTGCTATGGTGGAAAGGGGGGAAGAGGACACTACTGTGGGGGGGTTGATGTGAGGGGTGGTAGAGGAAACTGCTATGGGGGTGGCCCTGCTCATAGCGGTGTCCTGTGCACATCACCTCCCCCCCTTAGTAGTGTCTTCTGCTCCCCCTTTCCCCCATAGCAGTGACTTCTGGCCCCCATCTTCCCCAGCAATGTCTGCTGCCCCCCCCCCCCTTTGCACATAGCAGTGACCTCTGGCGACCCTCAGCAATGTCTTCTGCCCCCCTTTCCCCCAGCCTCCTCAACTGCTGCTGACATTCTCACTGCACAGTGGAGAGCAGAAGAAAGCAGGGATCAGGACGGATGGTGGGAGGAAGAGCTGGCCAAATTAATTTTTCATATTAATAAGCTGGTAATTGGTTGCTAGGACCGACCTAGCAACCAATCACCTTTGGGTTAATATGAAAAGTTAATTTGGCCAGCTTCTTCTCCCGCCCTTCATCCTGATCCCTGCTGTCTTCCGCTGTCCGCTGGGGAGGGACCTGTTCGCAGTCTACCTGTCACCTTATTGATTAGGCCATGGTAGTCCTTTGCTGCTATCCGGTGGACAGACGAAAAAGGCACTGGTGGTACCTGACCGGTTTCGCCAGCTTAAACTGGCTTCATCAGAGCCCCACTACTGTATATGCATACACCTAGACAAGGCAATTTGCTTGAGTCCTTTGGCCTCTTTCACATGGGTGCTGTCTGGTCTGTTCAGCAGGGGGGTCTGTGAACAGATCCTCTACTGAATTGGAGTAGGAAGGATGGATGTCACTTTTGTGATGTGTCAATTCAGTGTTTAGTTTTCATGGACCCATATTAGATCTGTAGGTGGCTGCATGTAAATAGACTTGTGGTTTTAATAGTAGACTATTATTTATTATTATTACAGGTACTTACAGTGGGGCAAAAAAGTATTTAGTCAGCCACCAATCGTGTAAGTTCTCCCACTTAAAAAGATGAGAGAGGCCTGTAATTGGCATCATAGGTAGACCTCAACTATGAGAGACAAAATGAGAAAAAAAATCCAGACAATCACATTGGCTGATTTGGAAATAATTTATTTGCAAATTATGGTGGAAAATAAGTATTTGGTCAATATCAAAAGTTCATCTCAATACTTTGTTATATATCCTTTGTTGGCAATGACAGAGGTCAAACGTTTCCTGTAAGTCTTCACAAGGTTGGCACACACTGTTGCTGGTATGTTGGCCCATTCCTCCATGCAGATCTCCTCTAGAGCAGTGATGTTTTGGGGCTGTCGCTGGGCAACACAGACTTTCAACTCCCTCCAAAGGTTTTCTATGGGGTTGAGATCTGGAGACTGGCTAGGCCACTCCAGGACCTTGAAATGCTTCTTACGAAGCCACTCTTTCGTTGCCCGGGCGGTATGTTTGGGATCATTGTCATGTTGGAAGACCCAGCCACGTTTCATCTTCAATGCCCTTGCTGATGGAAGGAGGTTTGCACTCAAAATCTCACAATACATGGCCCCATTCATTCTGTCCTGTACATGGATCAGTCGTCCTGGTCCCTTTGCGGAGAAACAGCCCCAAAGCATGATGTTGCCACCCCCATGCTTCACAGTAGGTATGGTGTTCTTTGGATGCAACTCAGCATTCTCTCTCCTCCAAACACGACGAGTTGTGTTTCTACCAAACAGTTCTATTTTGGTTTCATCTGACCATATGACATTCTCCCAATCCTCTTCTGGATCATCCAGATGCTCTCTAGCAAACTTCAGACGGGCCTGGACATGTACTGGCTTAAGCAGGGGGACACGTCTGGCACTGCAGGATCTGAGTCCCTGGCGGCGTAGTGTGTTACTGATGGTAGCCTTTGTTACGTTGGTCCCAGCTCTCTGCAGGTCATTCACTAGGTCCCCCTGTGTGGACCTGGGATTTTGCTCACCGTTCTTGTGATCATTTTGACCCCACGGGGTGAGATCTTGCGTGGAGCCCCAGATCGCGGGAGATTATCAGTGGTCTTGTATGTCTTCCATTTTCTAACTATTGCTCCCACAGTTGATTTGTTCACACCAAGCTGCTTGCCTATCGCCGATTCAGTCTTCCCAGCCTGGTGCAGGTCTACAATTTTGTTTCTGGTGACCTATGACAGCTCTTTGGTCTTCACCATAGTGGAGTTTGGACTGTGACTGTTTGAGGTTGTGGACACGTGTCTTTTATACTGATAACAAGTTCAAACAGGTGCCATTGATACAGGTAATGAGTGCAGGACAGAGGAGCCTCTTAAAGAACCAGGTACAGGTCTGTGAGAGCCAGAAATCTTGCTTGTTTGTAGGTGACCAAATACTTATTTTCCACCATAATTTGCAAATAAATTCTTTCCAAATCAGCCGATGTGATTGTCTGGATTTTTTTCTAATTTTGTCTCTCATAGTTGAGGTCTACCTATGATGCCAATTACAGGCTTCTCTCATCTTTTTAAGTGGGAGAACTTGCACAATTGGTGGCTGACTAAATACTTTTTTGCCCCACTGTATATAGTGCCGTCAATTTACGCAGCGCTTTACATATATATGTACATCAATCCCTAACCCTCAAGGGGCGTACAATCTAAGGTCCCTAACTTACATTCATACATACACATACTAGGGCCAATTTAGACAGGAGCCAATTCACCTACCAGCATGTCTTTGGAGTGTGGGAGGAAACCAGAGTACCCGCAGGAAACCCACGCAGGCACAGGGAGAACATGCAAACTCCAGGTAGGTGGTGCCGTGGTTGGGATTCGAACCAAGGACCATAGTACTGCCAGGCGGAAGTGCTAACCATTTAGCCACTGTTCTTTCAATCCGTCCAATTTAGGTCTATAAAAATGAAAAAGGGCACAGAACTTTTTAATTTTTTTCTGGAACTGGATGTACTCAGAGATAAGTGGATGTAAACAAATGAGCATTAACATCCTAATTAATGATCACCACACACACACATTACAATCTGATTGTATATTCTCCTTTAGACCTACCAACAAGTATGTAGTTCAAGAACCTGCCTTATTAGATGCATTGATTGGACAGTTTATGTAGGTCCTCATATTATTGGTAAACGTAAATCTGAATTAGTTGCAATGCACTTCAATGCATAAAGATGAATAAAGTGCCATTTTTTTACATTTTAATGAAGTTAAAAAAAAAAACAATTGAGCAGTGCAGTGTGTCATTACAATGCATCAGCATTACTCCCTTCGCAGCACACACCAGCAGTTGCAGTATATCACACAGTTGCTGGAATGAACAAGCCCTAAATGGGCTTTTTTTAAAAATTTGCTTGTGAATGCACATGCAGCAAGAAGCAGCTCAGCACACAGGACAGGTCCCAGCGCCCATCTGAATGAGTCCTAAAGCAGCCTAGTCAAAAAAAAAGAAAACAGCTGGAACATTTTCAGCAACACAGCACATCATAGAATATGCCTTGTTTATTGTACTGTACTTTGGCAACTACCATACATGTGTACACATAAAATAATAATAAAGCGAGCGCTTACTGGAAAATAATAAAAAAGCTGCTAGCATAAATGAAAACCTCTAAAATCCTCGAACGTATAATGTAATAAAAAATGCAGCACTAGAATAAATAATAAAAGTGGAAAATTGGGGATAATTGTGCAAAATGGTGCACTAGCAAGTGATACTGCAGTGGTGTCTTAATGAAGACAACAGATAATTATAAAGTGACAGCAATATCATATAGGTGCATTATATGTCATACACAAAGAGATCAATAAAAGTCCATAAATTCGTTCAAGAGGTGCGTCAGCTTTCCCAAATAAGGAAGATAATGAACATTCACTTAAACTTCCATCGTATAATCATAGGTGCACATGACTTCCGTGATGAGAAAGAAAAGGGGTGTGCTTGCACTCACTGGACATAAAATGATTTTACGCATGTAGTAAAAAGGGGCACTAGTGGTCATCTGGAACCTGGTTGGAATGTGGCACTCCGATGGCGCTTGATATACCCAGGGACAATCCTCCAGACCTCTCAATGGACCCTCTACGATGGTGGAAACTGCTCACAGGTTATTACTTATACCCAGCAATAGGTGAGTTCAGCAACAATAAGGGATCCACCTTAACCATTTGATGTACGGCCAATAGCCGTATGGCGTCCGGAAAAATGCACTAGCTTTCCGGGAGGCCGCCATTTGGCGTACTCCCGCACATGCGCAGTTCGCGCGCTTGCAGAGACGCACAGCGGCGCGATCTGTCACCGGCCATGTACCTCGGACACGCTCGATGACATATCTGAGTATCGACCCCGTTGCTGGTACCATGTGACCTGCTGTGACCAATCACAGCAGGTCACATGACAGTTGTATACAATGGATGGCTTCATTCATGCCATCCATTGTATACTAGTGTCTAGCTGTGAATGGTCACAGCTAATCACATGCACATGTCATGTGATTAGCTGTGGCCAAATCACAGCTAAGCACAAAAAAAAAAAAAAAAAAAAAAAAACCCTGAATGAACCGATGTCATTCAGGTAAATGCTTGCTTTTATTTAATATTATTATTTATTTGCAAACTTTTATAACAGAAACAAAGAAAAACTTGTTTTTTTTCAAAATTTTCAGTCTTTTTTTGTTACTTTAGCAAAAAATAAAAACCCTGGCGATGATTAAATACCACCAAAAGAAAGCTCTAGTTGTGTGAAGAAAATGATAAAATTTTAGTTTGGGTACAGTGTTGTATGACCGCGCAATTGTCATTCAAAGTGTGAGAGCGCTGAAACCTGAAAAATGGCCTGGGCAGGAAGGTGTAAAATTGCCCGGTATTGAATTGGTTAAGTAGCTCTAAAAAAGTCACCAGGACAAAAAGCCGATATAGTGTAGTAGTTCATTCATCCCAATGATGGTAGTCACATATTGAAGCAACAAGCGTAGTAGCAGACATGTAGCAACAGGTGGCAATAGCTACAATCAGTGAATGCAAGTAGCATAAGATCATATAAGATGCCAGGTAGCTAATTGCTATATCTGGTGTGTCAGAACATCTCATGCATGTAGATAAAAATATAAATTCAAGATGGCTGCTGGCCAAATACGTGGCTCCAGCAGCTAAAGGTGGCGTCGGCAAGGCAGGCTGGTCCTCTGACGCATTTCGTGCAATGGCACGTTGTCTTCATCTGTATCTGTTGTCTTCATTAAAACACCACTGCTGTATCACTTGCTAGCGCATCATTCTGCGCAATTATCACCAATTTTCCACTTTTATTATTTATTCTAGTGCTGCATTTTTGATGACATTATACCATACATGTGTGTTGAAGTGCTATTAGAAATTAATGAGCACTTTACTGTGCATTGACACAACACATAGGTGTAAAGTCAGCCCAAACAACTATTAAGCTGAATATACATGGATAGAAATTTGGCTGGAATTTCAATCCATATGTGGCCACTGTGGTTAAACAGAAGTCGATCTACCAATCGACCTTTGCTCAACCACCCTGTTGGAAAATTTCCTTTTGATCAGCACTGCAGACTATAGACTGCAGCACTGATTGGTGTATTCTGAGGAATTCTCCCTGCTGTCAGAATGCAAAGACACAGCAGGGAGGATTTACCCATCCACATTGATCATGTGCATGGGGGAATCGGTTCAGTTTTTTTTGTTTAACCCACTGGTTGAACAAAAAAATAAATTGACTCATCTATGGCCAGGCTTACTGACCTTTCATTGTATTCTTGTCAAGGTCCTACCTTTTCCCAGAGGTTATGCTGCTCCATGTGCTGGCATCCATCTTGGGTTTCTGCAGAGCATGGTGGGAGTCTTTTATGCCTTCAGGCCTCTGCAGTCCATCCCCCAGAGGGGTGTGGTTGATCACATATAAGCCTGTTGTCCGCACGTGCTCTTTGCATTCGAGTCTTGTGTGTTAGTGTTGCAACAGCTCTGTTTATACTCTCGTGACTCTCCTGGAATCTGACTCAGCTTTTGACTAGACCATTCTCTGCGTTTTCCTTTGATCTGACCTCCCGTTGCTGAACCCGGCCTGTGACCTGTTATTCTTGTCTACTGTTCTGTACCGTTCGACCCGGCCTGCCCGACTACGCTATTGTCTGATCTGGTTCCTACCAGCTACACGCCATTGGCGGCGGCCATTACCGCAGCTGGGGTGTCTCGGGGGCCGCGACCTGGTTCCTGGCTGCGTCAAGTCCATCCCCACCATCAGGGGCCCTGGTGAAGGGCAGCCTGGGACTTAGACTCCGCGCCCTGAGGGACTCTGGTCTATGGGTGGTGGTTGTCGTCAGTCAGTGTGTGTCTCTGCAACTAGGCCTGCATGTCTGTTCCACAGCTCCTGCCCTAACAATAACACAGTGCTTCTCTTGTGAACTTTGGAGTTTGGAAGGTAACCAAGTCACTGTTGGGGGAGGGAAGCACTGTGAATTGGATTAGACATCTTTAGCTGTTCTTTTAAATGTTGAGTATGAATTTCTCCACGGTGCCTGCAGCTACAGTCAGCAAGGGCTTGTTTTAAAGCTCATTTACTGGTTCTTAAAGCAGAACTAAATCCTCCTATCCTTTACAGCCAAGGAAGCTGCCAACTTAGCCTCTATTTGATGGTTTCACAGTTTGAGAGCGTAAGCAACTGTGACAGTTCTCATTCATGGCATGCCTTGAATGTAACTGTTTTGGGAAACAACTACATCAATGAGTTTAGTTCTGCTTTATGAATCTGACTACAATTGAATGCACATATGGCAACATTTGAATGTACCTACACCCTATTAATGAAACATTGCTGGTGGGTAGGCTTTTATTGCAGAAAAAGATTGTATGTCTTTTCTGTAGTAAAAGCTCCTGTTCTGGTTATCAGCAATATTTTTTTCTGAGTGTGCATTCTCACCATGCCCTGGGATGGAGTGGAATTATCTCCTTTGAGCATGTGCTGGAATCAGAATCTTTCTGGGATGACCAAACAAAATGGCAATGATAACTGGAAGAAGAGCGAATGAAGATGTCAGCAGCAGTGGAGCAATGGGGGAAATTGTGGCCAATCATCGCTGAAGGAGGAGGCTTTGGCAGTTAAATGTGCAATAATGTGCAAATATGTAGTGCATAGTGGCACATTAGGGTAAAAGCCTTGTGGATTTAGTTCTGCTTCAAAGGTTGCCCTAATGAACAGGATGTCTTTGCACAAACCTCTAAAATAAAATATTTATTTTCCTAAACTTTGCTTTAATGGTTCATGATGCTTATAGTTCTGTGAACAAAGGCACAAACCTAAAAGTATAAATAAATCCACTTGGAGTGGTTCTACACCTTTACATATACCCAGTGAATTGACTGGCCGCAGGTGATACACAGAGATGAAACAAATCTTCCTACATAAGTTGTTCCTGTTTAGCTGCATATTTACCCTCTCTCCTGTACATCTGTTCAAAGTACATAATTTTCACAGCATTTCTGACCTTTGGGAAGGGGATCTGATGTCACAAAATTCACAGCATATTGCAGGGATCTGACTGTAATCAGAGACCTGAGTGGAGGAAATGACACACACACACCCTCTCTACCATCTCACAGGGAAATGTTCACAGCTGAGACTGTCAATCACATACTGTGTGCTGAAGCCTCCCCTCCCCTGGGATTCTTTGGTGTCAGGCATTACCTGTCAGAAGTGACTCATTCGAAAAGCAGAGGGGAGAGCCACCAGACAGCAGCACAATAAGTGCTTTGGATAGGGGCAGATACACTATATAGGAATACACTTTGTTGTTTTTCATTTCAGAGATTTATAACTACTTTAAGCTAAATTCCCCAAACACAGTCGCAGAATTCTCATTTAGCAAACATTCATTGTGATCCTGGTTATACACTTGCTGTTGCTCTCCTACACTCTGTGCCTGATGAAGAATAGTTTACAGATCTTGTTATTCTGATATTTCCTAGGCCTTAAGCTGATAGGGGAAACTTTTTCTTGTTCAAACTTTATTGAATTTTCAAGCCAGAGACAAATGTAGGACATTCAAATATATGTACAGAAAAAAAGAAAGGGCGCATGGGTTGCACCAAGGTATGAAGGAGAATGTCATACAAAAACATACATCTGGGAACCATAAGGAGACAATAGGGTATGATACAATGTAAGGTAAACCAAAATTATGATCTAAATATGGAAAGCTGCTCCTGAGAGCTACAGATAGGTTCCATGTAAGACAAGGGAAGAAGAAAGCAAAGATAGGATTAGGCAGGAAAGGAGAAGGGGAAAAAGAGGAGACCAAGTTGGAGAATGGAGGGGGGGGGGGGAGGGACGTGTAACTTCCAGGAGAGAAAAGGTAATCTCGGGACTGTACTAGGCTGTGGATTAGCCCTCAGCTCCACCATACATTGTGGTTAGGGGAGGAGCAATGAATCATCAACATTCGGTAGGAGAAAGTGTTCCACCCAAGGGGTCCAGATCTTTAAATACTTGCGGACTGAGTCTACAATGGTTGCTTCCACTTTGGCATGAATTATTGCCTGCGTTACCTTATTCCTAACTGCTAATATACACAGAGATAGGGACTTCCATGATTTAGCCATAATTTGCTTAGCAGTCGTAGTGATTTGCAAGAGCAGTTTGAATTGGAGTTTGGATATGGAGAGGGGTTGAAGATTTAACAAGGCTATGATCGAGTCTGGTGATAATGTCTTTGCAAAAAGCAAGGACAGCATACGAAAGACTTTGGCCTAAAAAGCTTGGGCAACCGAGCAAGACCACCATATATGAAAGTGTGTTGCTACCATCGCACAGCCCCGAAAACAATAGGATAATTAGGGGTATATTTAGCAATCCTCGCCGTAACCAAATACCATTGGGTCAATACTTTGTAGTTAGTCTCCACAGATACCACATTCTGGGAGGAGGATTTGGTAACCGACCAAAGATGATCCCAATCCATAGGGCTCAGTTGGTTTCCAAGATCTTTCTCCCACTTAGCAACATAAGTAAAGTTTGGCAGCGACTCAGGAGTAGTGAGGAGGTTATGGAGGGCAAAGATAAGGCAGCATCTATATGGATCCTTGTAGAAACAGCATTCGAAAAAGGTCATGGTACGGGCCGACAGAGATTGAACAGCTAGCGGGGCGTAAAAATGCTTCAACTGGAGATATCTAAAGACCTCGGATGACAGAATAGTGTGCGACTCACGAAGAGAATGGAAGGATTTGAAACCCCTATTGGTCAGAAAGTGATGGGCACCAAGCAGATTAGCCGAGGGCCAGTGTGTGAAGGAGCGTGGAGAGGACCAGGCCAAAGGAAAGGCCGGATTCCGAAGGTACGAGAGTAAGGGATTATGCAGAGACTGAAGGGAATTGTGGGATTTTAGTCTGTCCCAAAGTGAGACGTAATGAGATGTAATTGGATTACGAAGCGTCCGATGATCTGGGGGCCTAAGCCATAGAAGGTTAACGACTGAGAGTGAGTCGCAGTCGACCGATTCAAGGATAACCCATTGGGGGATTTCGCAAGTACATGGTACTTTGGCAGTTGTGCAAGGTGTGCAACTTGGTAAAATCTGGGAGACCTAGGCCTTCCATAAGCTTAGATCTATGTACGGTAGAGCGAGGTATACGTGGGCAGATGGAACCCTAGATATATACATAGGCTTGTCACTGCAAAATGCGGAGGAAATATGCTGGCACTGGAATGGGTAGGACTCTGAACACATATAGTATTTTAGGGAGAATGGACATTTTCACTACAGTGATCCTGCCCATCTAGGCCAGTGGGAGGGGGGACCACTTGGTCATGAGCCTCGATAGATGGGTTAGCATAGGTAGGTAGTTAGCAGAGTAAAGGTCTGATGGGCTGGCAGTCAATTTAACGCCTAGATAGGGAGTGGATTGTTGGGACCAGGTGAATGGCAGCACCTGCTGCAGATGGGCCAATTCTTGAGGAGGTAGGGAAATATTCAGTGCTATCGACTTCTGAGGGTTAACGTGGAGGCCAGAGATGCGGCCAAAGTTCTGAAGAAGTCGGAGTGGAAGTCAGGGGAGACGTGAGTAAGAGGAGTACATCGTCGGCAAAGAGGCAAAGCTTATGGTGAGAACCTCCTAACTCAAGTCCTCGGATATCAGGGTCGGCTCTGATCAGGAGGGTCAAAGGTTCGATGGCTAGGGTGAAGAGCAACGATGAGAGCAGGCAGCCTTGGCGGGTGCCTCGCAGGATGGGAAACGAGGCCGACTTGTGTCCCAGATATCGGACACAGGCAGATGGATCACAGTACAAGGAGTAGAATCATGACAGAAAATGAATCCCAAAACCCCAATGACTTAGGATACGAGACCGTATCAAAGGCCTTCCTAATGTCAAAAGACAGGTAGCATGTGGGGATGTTGCGAGAATGAGCTAAGTGTGAAAGAAGGACTGTGCGTCTGACATTGTCCCCCACTTGGCGTGAAGGGATAAAGCCTACTTGTTCATTGTGGACTAGGGCGTGTGGAAAGGATTTTCACTAGGAGTTTAATATCAATATTGAGGAGAGAAATAGGCCTATAATTGGACCAGACCAAGTCATCTGAGTTAAGTTTTGGTATCATGGAAATAGTGGCCGTCACTGTTTTGGGCCTAAAGGATTGACCCGTAAGGATGGCATTAAAGGCATTTGTGAGAACAGAGAAGAGAAGGTGTGCAAATTTTTTATAGTAGGCAGTGGAGAAGCCGTCTGGGCCTGGGCATTTACGCGTCTTCAAGCCCTTGATGTCTATCAAGGTTTCAGCAGTTGTGATTGGTTTCTCCAGAGTTTCCAGTTGTTGGCTTGACCTTTTCGGAAAAGTCAGATGACCCCAGAGGGTTTCAGCGTGAGACTGGTCAAAGGGTTCCGTTGGGGAGTACAGCTCAGACAAGTGTTTGCAGAAAACTTGTAATATGCGTACTGGATTGCTAGTGAAACCACCCTGGGACACAAATTAGCAAATCCGTTTACAAACTTGATCTAGTCTACGGAGCGAAAGGGCTAGGAACGTGTCATGTTTGTTTGCTTTAGTATAGTACTTGTGTTGTGATCTACGGAGAGAAAGTTCTGCTTGATCTGTGAGAAAGAGATCTAGTTCCAATTGAGAATGCTCCTAGGCCTTTTGATTGCTGAGCGATGGGGTGTTTTGGAAGGCCTGGTGTGACTGAGTGTAAGCTGCCTCAAGGCGGGTGTCAGGGCTCTGTCCTCGGCAGAAGTGTTAGGAGAGCTGGCACCCCTGCCAGTAGCTTGCATGGCTGCAGAAGTTCACATCGGCTCAAATTTGGCACCAAACGGCCTTTATAAGGAAGCCCTGCACTACTCTCGGGTGCTGATTCATCTCTGGC
Source organism: Staurois parvus (assembly GCF_062004578.1). Lineage (NCBI taxonomy): Eukaryota > Metazoa > Chordata > Amphibia > Anura > Ranidae > Staurois > Staurois parvus. The sequence goes on from NW_028317855.1 coordinate 5,693,841, forward strand.
TCCCTAGTACCTTCGTTCCCTTGCTATCCTGACTTGTGATTTCCTGTTAACGACTCGGCTTGCTGCCGGACCTGTCTGCTCTGTTTAACCTCGACCTAACCCTGGCTTGTCTAACGGATCTTCTCTCCTGCTCTCTGTGTATGACCTTGGCTATCCCTTTTGACTACGTCTGCTCCGATCCCCACCTGGCACCCGACTTTGTCTCGAACTGGTTAGATTGTGATCCTCTGTTCTCTGGAAGACCTGCATGCCTCGCACAGGCGCTCCCTGCCTGCAGACCCCATCTCAGTGCATCAGCCATGCTCTTGGGTGGACCACCAAACAAGCACTCCCACTGGCGACCTGTACTACTCTGGGCCTGACTCCTGCTGTCCCACCTTCAGGGGAGTCTGGAACTTAGCCGCAAGGGAAGCCCTCTCTCCATTGGCCTCTGTCACCAGGTACGTGATAGTGGGAACACAGTTGATGCTTTTCATTATTTAGGAAAGACGATTTGCTAATACAGAACCCTCTAAGCACTGGTTTGTGGGCCTCCCATAAAAGGAGGGGAGAAATATCCGGGGTTGAGTTCGTTGACATGTACTCCTTAAGAGCTATCTCAATGTCCAGGAAGTGGGAGGGGTGGGATAATAAATTATCGTTGAGAACCCAAGAGGCATCAGCTGCCAAGGGAGCAAGGGACGAGATGGACGTGACGACAGCACAATGGTCAGACCAGGGAATAGGGAGGATATCAGAGGCGAGGAGTCCCGAAGAGGAACCAACAGATGTGAAAACATTTTGTGAGGATGAGAGTAGAAGGTATATCGGCATTTCACAGGATTAAGTTCTCTCAAGGAGTGGCTGTGCAGAAGTTGCTGGAAGAAGAGTCTAGAAGACGGTGTCAGAGACGGTTGAGGTAATTTATCTAAAAATGGGTATAGTATACAGTTAGAGTCTCTGCAAATGAGTAGAGTGCCGCGTTTATGGTAGTCGATGAGAGTCAGTAGGTGGGAGAGGAACAGTAACAAGCCCTGGCTGGGGACATATTAAGTTACAATGGTAACTTCCGAATCGAGGAGGAGCTCCAACAGAATTGGGTACCGACCCTCGGGGTGTTTAATCATCGTATTTAATGTAAAAGGGGCTGTGCGATGGAAGGCTATAAGGACTCCTCTACATTTGGCCTTAGCGGAAGTAATGAAGACCTGAGGGTAGAGGGGGCTAAAAAAACTTGGGTGTGGAAGTATTTTTGAAAAATGGTGGTAGGCTCCCGCGAGAACAGTAAGAGCCTAGGCTCCCGCGAGAACAGTAAGAGCCTAGGCTCCCGAGATGCAACGCGAGTGCTGGGGTTTGGCAGCACATCCGGACATCACAGTCCATCTTGGATTTGAAAACGAGGAAAAAGTGTGATGCAGCCGGGCCCAAGCCGACCATCGACGGGAGCCCTCTGGAGTATTGACTTGGGGTTGAAGTTGGAGATGCCGCAACGTATACAAAAGATCATCATGAGATCTACAGGAGTAGTCCCGGGATTGGAAAGAGAAACGGACCGCGAATGGGAAGCTCCATCTGTAGGCTATACCATGGTGCTGGAGAACCTAGAGGTGGGGTTTCATGGCTCTTCGCTTAGTAATCATAGTTGGGCACAGATCCTGAAATAGCTATTGCCCTGAAAGGTTAAGGACCCAGCGGCGCGGGCTGCTTGTAGGAGCTGCTCCTTCGTGTGAAAATAATGGAACTTAGCGATGATGTCACGTGGTGGGCCGTCCGGACGGCGGGGGCCAGTGTCCGATGGACTCTGTCTAGTTCAAGAGGTTCAGTTGGAATAGCCGGGGCCAGCTCTTGGAACAGGGCCTTGACTGTGGAAAGGGTGTCCGTGATAGACTCTGAGAGGCCCCGAATGCGTAAGTTTGAGCGCCGAGCCCTATTTTCAAAGTCCTCTAGGCGGGACTGCAGAGTCGTGTTTTCACCACGCAACAGCTCAAGTTCACCAGAATGGGTATGGAAAGTGTCATCCACGTTGTCGTTCCTGTGTTCTAGGTCAGAAGTGCATTGCCCCAGTTCACGGATTTCTTTAAACAGCTTGTCAGTGATATGGTCTGAGGTCTGTTTCAATGCTTTGTGCAGCATCCATCCGAATTGTTTGAGAAGGTCTGGAGAGGTCAAATCAGAATTGTGTACAGGTGTCCCTATGTCAGAGTCTGACTCACCATCTGAAGAGCTGTGGAATCTGGGATGTGCTGTTTGCAGTGCTTCATATGGCTTTGTCTGTGTCACAGCAACAGCTGCAGGAGCAGTCGCCATCTTGGCTGAGGCCAGAGCCAGGGCATCCTTAATGGGTTTCAGCTGGGACTGGTGATTGGCGGCCCCCCAGACCATCTCTGTGGGTGCCGGGGAGGTCGCTATGGTAATGTGGTGCTGGGTCGGGACGGTACAGGCCAGAAGCTGTGTCCGCGAGGCTGCTTCTCCCGCTATGCTGCGGAGCCTCAGGCAGACATTTCCGTATCGGTGGCCCTGTGCATGCACACTCCAGGGGCAACTTTTTCATTGGGTCTGAAGCTTCTTGTTACAAACAATACTGATTAGGACATGATATATTCTCTGACACATTACTTAATTTTGCCAAAATCTCTTTCACTTCATTGGTCACTCTCGCACTTCAGGGATCACTATGAACTAGTGTGCCCAAACCAGGATGCTTTTATTATTTGACATGGAGGGGCCACAACTAATGTATGTTTTATTACTGTATAATTTCTGGCCCCTTTTTCTAATTGTCATCCATAATATATTAGTGACCTAATGTCACCTCCACACAGATCCTCCTTCCTTAATTAACTTCTTCCCCAGTCATAGCAGGAAGCCCCTTTATTGGCCTTTGTAAGACTGCTGGCAAAAGTTTAAGTCCATGCATTGCATTTTTGTTTTAAAAACATTCAGGTGAATCTGCACAAAAATTCAATGGGGCCACGATTCTCAAACCAATAATATCGACATTCTTGAACCTCATCCCTTAAGTAGAGTAGAGTTTCGAACAAGCATTTGTATGAATTTTCATAGAAATATTTCTATCAAAATTCTGGGCACATTTGAAGACTTGATGAATTTCAAGTACTTCAAAATTGTATTTTCTTGTTACACACAATTTAGGAATGAATGTAATTTCCCAAACAAAAACCACATTCGTTGTTAGAAATTTGTTCACTCAGGAAAAATTTTCTATCCTATTCCTTCAAATTTTCTTGTCACTGTGGTTGAAAGCAAATGGCGATTTGATGCTACTAACCATTAGAAAATCAAATTAATGTTCTTAAAACAAAATTTACAAACAAAATTCTTCTAGTATATGGCTACCTTAACAGTATATTCTCTGTTATCCCCTGCTGAGCTGGATCAGAATGGTACAGCATTTGTGACATCCGTGTCCATTCTGATTATCGACCATGGATCAAATGGACCCATGTAATGCCTATGAACGGGCTGATGTAAGTGGACATGCATCATCCTATATCTGTCCATATCCTTTCTGTTTGGTATAAAAGGACCCGAATGCAAACTCTTTCTGTTTGGTCTGCAGTAGTTTTCCTATTAGCATTAAAAAAGGACAGAATTCAGAAACAGTATTCACCTCATTAGAAGTTCGGGTTGAATTTCAAACAGGAATCCCTAAACTCTTGGTAAATTAACTTAGGCAGACTATATACTTGCTGTATACTTTATATGAATGAAGTACAATATTCACACTTGTATGTTCTTCACATATTAGTATGGGTGCTCATCTTCGCTGGTTATGTGTATATAGGACAACTTACAGTCTGGAAATATAGTTTTGCTTGCAATGAAATAAAGAAAGGTAATCTTCAATTTACCACCAATACTATTTCACATACCTTCACTTAGTAGAAATTACTTCAGTGAGATCTTCAAACTTTTTAGAAATTTCCTTTGATAGTGGCAGACGTGGTCATGTACAATAAATACATATTTATTTTAGATCCATCAACTTGTTAGGCAAACATCTTATGATTTAAGTTAAAATCCTAAGTCCTCATGCTTATTGGACATTTTTACAGCTACTGTTTTTGGCTTGTGACTTTTTTTCTACAGCCAGTAAACCGCCCAGCATGCTGTAAAAATGCTCTACAACTGAAAAACGCGGCAAAATGCCGCAAGCCGGCATTTTTGGCTTTTTTTTTACCCCAAAACATTTTTTCCGGTAAAAAAAACACTAAAAACCGCAAACGCAGGAAATTGCAGCTAAACGCTAATGGAAAAATGCTAAAAAAAGCTAAAAACTCACATTTTTAACGTGACTTTACACAGCTAACGTTACCAGCGTTCTCAAAACATGGAGACTAATAACCAGATTCTAAGTTTCTGTTGTTACACAAAAGAGCTGTTATTCTACAGACAGGTGTTCAGAATAAATGCAATTCATCCGAAGCCACACTAAAGTGGAACTTACTGCATTATTAATATCTACTTCCTGTTTTAGTTTTGTTTCTAGTCACGTTGCATTTAACTGTTTTTCTTTGGTATTTATTTAAATCTTTTATTAAACTTTTTTTTTTCCTTGCAAAAGCACAGCAAAATATAATTTACATCCAAAATATAAACATCCCCCTGATTTACCCTGGTCCATATAGCTCTTCCCTTCTCTTTCCAATTTATACCTATGATCTTTCTCCTCAATCCTCACTTCCAACTCTTCCTTTTTCTTACTATACTTCCTTTCCCTCCAACCTTTCTTTTCCCTTCTCCTTATTCCTGCTACCGCCTTACAAAACATTTCCTATATTCTCCTATCTCAAATCAGATCTCTGTGCCTTCCACTACTTCGATATATTTTCCAGATGCCTTGAAGTCAGACCATCTTCCCCAATCCTTTCTAAATTTACCCATATTACCTTTGTCTATGTGGTATAGCTCCTCCATCCTATTTATATATTCCACCCTATCTAACCAGTCCCTCATCTTTGGGGGCTCCTGTGACCGGCAAAATTTTGGAATAAGCCCTTTAGCTGCACTGATTAGGTGGTAGGTATAATATACTGTTTTTTATACTGCTTCACTGGTGCTTCTGTCCTATAAAACAAACACACCCACGGATCTATCTGTGTAGTTGTCCCCAATATCTCTTGTATGAATTGGATTACATCTTTGCCAAAACCCCTGTATTTTTTGGACAGTCCCAGCATATACGTGTCATTGTTCCCTTAAATCCACATAACGGTGAGACTTCTATGTACAACACTCAAATACCACCTCATTCATGATTAATTTCAACCGTGTTCATGTTAAACGACCCATGTGTTAATTTATTTTATTTTTCTGTGATTCATTCATTTTTGTTCCCAGTTCCCTTTCCCATTTCTCTAAGAACAGCGGAGGGCCCCCCCCCCAATTCAACAAGAATATCATATATCCCAGAAGTAGCATGCTTTGGCACCATCCTGGAACCCAACATCTTTTCAAACGGGAACATGTTCTCCGTTATCCTCAGTGGTTGGGGCAACTTCTCAACAAAATGTCTTAACTGACAATATCTCAATTCATCTAATTACACAAATAACTCTTTTTTTTTACTCTTTAACCGGTTGCAGACCAGCCACAGTAAATTTACTGCGGCAGGGCGGCAACGCTGCTCAAAATCACGTATATACGTGATTTTGCATTTCAGGTGGGGGGCGCGTATGAGGCGCGTGGCCGCCCTACCTGTGCCGCTGATCGCGGCCGTGGGTGTCAATAACCGGGTCCCGGCCAATGATTGGTGGCAAACACTGAGAGGGAACATGGCTGCAGTATTTACACTGCAGCTCTTCTCCCTGTCAGTTTCATCACACTGGTCCGGATAAAGCACAGCTTTCCAGATCAGTGTATAACAGTGAAGTACACCCCCCCCGCGCCCTAGAGAAACACTCCCCTCACACAGTTAACCCTTTGCCTCCAAAAGTTAAAAGTTAACCCCTTCCTCCCCTGTGCCATTAGTACAGTGTCAGTGTTTTTGTTTTTTTTGCACTGATCACTGTCAGTGACCCCAAGTCCGTTCCCTCCAGTGTCAGAATGTCCGCAACAGTCCCACCATAAGTCACTGATTGCCACCATAAGTCTCTGATTGCCGCCATTATTAGTATAAATAAAAAATTAAAACTCCACTGTATATATACCGCCATTTGTAAACGCTATAACTTTCACGTAAACCAATTAATTTGTGATTTTGTTTAGCAAAGACATGTTGCAGAATACATTTTGGCCTAAAGTTATGATGAAATTTGATTTTTAAATATTTTTATTGGACTTGTTTTATAGCAAAGAGTCAAAAATATTGTTTTTTTTTTCTCTTAAAACTGTCGGCCTTTTTTTTTTATAGCGCCAAAAATAAAAAATGCACAGGCAATTAAATACCTCCAATAGAAAGCTCAATTAGTGGGGGAAAAAGGATGTAAATTTCATTTTGGTGCAACGTTGCATGACTGCGCAATTGTCAGTTAAACGCAGCGCCGTAACACAAACCGCTGCTGTAACCGCTTCCTGACCGCCCTATAGCAGAAATACTGCTACAGGGCGGCAAAAGCACATATATATATATATATATATATATATATATATATATATACGTGATTCACGCTTCCATGGTTTTCATGCCCCTCCCAGATAGCGTCAGATTGCCCGTCACATTTAACCCCTTGATTGCCAGGAACACGCTCATACACAATAAACCTCCATTGCTATTATAGTGTCTGAGCGGATCAATATCTTTGATCAGATCAGCACTATACCAGCGTTCACATTAGTATAGTGTCCCCAAAAATGCAGCGTTAACGGGATCAGCCTTGGCACCTGCCAGCACCTGCGTTTAGCCTCTACGCTTACCCTCCCCCCCCTTCTCCCCCAGTAAGTGAAGTGTCAGTAGGTCACTGTCACTTGATACATTGCACACAAAATCACAGTGTTCGCAGAATCAGGCCTGATCTCTGTTAGCACTTGCCGGTAAATTTTGATGACTCTCATATGCAGCAGAGTGCCAGTACTAGTGCCACGCTACCTTTTGATGAACTGGCGAGCACCAGCGGCCTAGTACATCCTGGTCTTTCACATACCAGCTTTTGTGACGTGGCAAGTCCCGTAAGTGCAGTACAAGCTGGTGCGGTGCCAAGCACAAGTAGTGTCCCACAACCACCAAGAATTCGCACACAGGCCTGTTTTTGAATTTTTCTTCAAAACTTTTTTTGTTTAGAGCGTCACACAAAGCAATCAATATACACTTATTAGCATTTTTTAACCAAAAACATGTAGCAGAATACATTTTGGCCTAAATTTATAACCAACTTTGGGTTTACTATATATTTTTTTTTAGCCGAAAGTAAAAAATATTGTTTTTCTTCAAATTTTTTGGTCTTTTTTTGTTTATAGCTTAAAAAATAAAAAACGCACAGGTGATCAAGTACCACTGAAAGAAAGTTCTATATGTGTGAAAAAAAGGACATAAATTTTGTTTGGGTACAGGATTGCATGACCGCGCAATTATCAGTTGAATTGGTGCAGTGCCGAGTTGCAAAAAGAGGCCTGGCCATTAAGGGGGGTAAATCCTCTGGAGGGCAAGTGGTTAAGTTTTGAAAGGTACCCAACTTCCCTTTAACTACTATATCCCTCAAACGTGCATCTACATCTTTAAACCATTTCCCTGAAATGTTCCCTGGCGGGAAAAAATCAGTACCCACCAGGGGAATCAACAGTGAATTGTACATCCAATCCATTTAATTTTCACATACTCTTAATACCTACTGTGTCAATGTACTATTAGTCTCATCCATAGTGCGACACTCGTGTTATCCAAATAATCCTCTCTAATCGTGTATTACTTAATGTAGCTTCTATTTTAACCCAACTCTTCCTCTGTTAATTATTTGTCCAATCAACAATCTGTGACAACATCACCGCAGTGTAGTAGTTCTTAATATTGAACAGATTTAATCCTCGTTTCTCTTTCTTATTACATAGAACTTCATACCTAATTCTCAGTTTCTTATTAGCCCATATATATTTTAAGTATTAGTTTTTTTTATTATCCCTAAGAAGGATCCTGGGATATGGACTGGGAGCATGTGAAATTTATATAAGATTTTTGGGACTATCACCATCTTAACCAGATTTATATGACCGATCCAAGAGACCCTTCTCCTTGAGAGTCTTCTCAGCTCATCCTTTATTTCATTTATCAATGGAATATAATTTGACTGTATAAATTATTTACAGAAGGAGTCAACTTTACTCCTAGGTAACCTAATTCCTTCTCCCTCCATGAAAATGGGAAGTCTTTTTGTAAAGTCCGCATAATATTGTTTGAAACACTGATGTTCAAGATCCCTGATTTTGAGGGGTTTATTTTCAAATTTGAAAGCTCTCCATACTCTTTTAGTAATCCCATTAGGTTGGGCAAAGTTAACCCAGGGTTCACAATATAAAACAACATATCATCAACATATGCCGCTACCTTATGCTCTATCTCACCTATCTTAATTAATCCTATATCTACACTCTTTGTTACCATCGCCAGCAAAGGTGACAGGGATATTACAAATAATAACGGGGATAAGGGGCATCCCTGACTTGTACCATTGTACATCTTAAAAGATCTAGAGAGGGACCCATTTACCTTCCCAAGGCCTCTAGGGTATTTATCATAAACTCCCTGTCAAAAAAACTTTTTCGGCATCGATCGACAATAAAATTGGTAACTTTTCTCTCTTTGTCTTCAGTTTAAAAAGCAATGTTCTCAAACCATTATCCCTCCCTTCCCTTCCCAGGACAAAACCCACCTGATCCGAATGTATCCATTTCGGCACCAACTCTTTTAACCTCGTAGCTAGCACCTTCGCAAACAGTTTTGTGTCTGTATTTTGTAGTGATATAGGTCTATAGCTAGCACATTGTGAACTATCCTTTCCTTCTTTTAGAATGATAGTTATATATTCTTGCAGCGATTCTGCTCTTATTCCCATTCCCTCTCCTAAGGTGTTCATATATGTACAAAGTTTATGGACCAATAAGTCTCCAACTTTCTTATAATAACCCACCGTATACCCATCAGGTCCTGGACTTTTCCCTCCTGCTGTACTCCTCAGGGCTGTATTAATTTCCTCTTGGGAGATGCTTGTTCTAACTATACTAATTTTTCTTTTGATATTTTTGGGAGATCTGCTGCATTTAAAAATTCCTGTCGTTTCCTCCTTTTTTCTTCCTCTGAAACTTTCGGGTTCCAAGGTTCTACATCATACAACCTATTATAAAATTTTTGGAACGTTTCAGCAATATTAGTGGTGGAGTATACCAGTTCTCCTTTTTCAACTTAAATTTTTTTTCAGTATAATTCTTTGATTTCTTCTCCTTAAGTAATTTCATCAAATATTTTCCTGGCTTATTCCCCCACTGATATCTTTCCTTTGAAACCCTATTAAAAATCTTCCTTGATTTAGGTCTTTTAACTCTTCTCTTTTAAGTATAATCTTCAAATTAACCTCTATATCCTGTCTCTTTTTATGTGCCTGTTCTAACCTATATAATTCCTCCGTCACCTCCTTTACTTTTCTCCCTATCAGAATTCCCCTCACGAAAGACTTAGTGCCTCCCAAATGGTGGCTACAGAGACTTCCTCATTTTCATTCAACAGAAAAAATTGCTCTATTTCCTCCCTTAACCTCCTCTCTACTTCAGGGTCCTGTATAAGCATCTCATTTAATCTCCACATTGTCCTTTTGTTCCCTTCTTCTCCTACCTTTTAGTCTTGCCGTAACAGGAGCTTGATCTGAGATAGACATAACTTCTATATTGGATTTACCAAGTAAATCCAGTTGTCTATGCTCGATCATAATATAATCCAATCGTGAGTACAATCTATGTGCCAGGGAGAAGGTATAATCTCTTTCTCTGGGATGTTTCACACTCCATGCGTCCATTAGCTGACTTTGATGTAACCTGTTTTTCAACATTCTTAATTTTTTACCTCCTCCTCTCTGCGCAGTCGAATACTTATCCATCCATGGATCAAGAAAAAAATTAAAATCTCCTGCCAAGACCAGAGTTTCTCTTTTAAACTCAGTAATTTTCCCCAACACTCCGTACAGAAATACATCAGGATTTTGATTTGGGCAGTAAATATTAGCTAAGATATAGCTTTGTACCTGCATTTTCCCTCTTAAACATAGAAACCATCCCTCTGGGTCCACCAATCTCTCCTCCACATCAAAACCCACGTTTTTTTGAGAACCCAGTCGCTACTTCTTTAGCCCTCTTTATTGGTGAGTCCGCATAATACCAAGTTGGGTAGTACCTTGAGTGTAATTTAACATTAGTATCATATGATAAGTGTGTCTCTTGTAAGAACACAATGTCTGTGGAGAGTTGATGGACTTCCCTAAGTATTTTATGTCTTTTGGTAGAATGTAAACCTTTCACACTGTATGTCATTAAATTAATCAGGCTCATAGCTGTCTAATATTTTTGTACTCTTTCTTGTTCAAAGGGAGAACGGTATAAACTACCCATCTCATGGACCTTCCTCCAATCCCACCCCTCCCACGTCACCTCCATCCCACCTATCCTCCCTCGCCCCACCTTACCTAAGTTACTAAAAACCCTTGACCTATATGTTGCCCTGGAATCTGACATGGGATTCCCCCACTGGTGATTCCTAAATTGGGGTAACACTCTGAACATGAACACCCATTCCTACCCCCCACCCTCAGCTTGGGGTTTAATGGTTGAATTCCTGTTTGGCCTCCCGACGCCCCACCAACTCTACTTATCTTACTCGAGAACCTGCTGAACAACACAGGAGAGGTAGGGAGAGTGAAAAAAAAAGGGAGGAAGAAGGGGAACAGCAATTCATCCCCCGTAGCACCCATTCCCTCTCCCACTAACCCCTCCCCCCCAATTCAGTCTATTTTTTCTTTTTATTCACTGGCTGCCACTTCTCTTTGTTTGACCTTTCACTTTAATTTGATCCCTCTAACAACCCCACAGTTCCCACATTCTGCAGTTCTAATTTTTCACAAACGTCACTGAGTTCTTCTGGGAATCTTAGCCTTACTGATTTCCTGTTTTTCCACCCGATCAGACATGCCGGGAATCCGCAATTGTATCGAATTCTTTTTTACTTCATCTGATCCAATAACGGTTTCAGCAATCTTCTTGTAGCTAATGTCTGAGAAGAAATGTCTGCAAAGACTTGTAGAGTCATTTCTCCATACTTTAACTCTGGGGTCTCCTGCAGCTTTTTCCATATTCTTTTTCTGTCCTCATAATCATGTAATCGAACAATCATGTCTCTAGGGGTGTCTGATGCTTCTCCTGGTGGGCGTCTTAATCTTTGAATTCTCTCGATCTTCAAAGGATCTGTGGCTAAGCTACCTGTCAATCGATTTAACACTTTCTTTTCTTTTTCCTGGAGGTCCTCTTCATGCGCATCTTCTGGGAGGTCCCTAATCCTTAAATAATTTATTCTCTATTTTCTTGGTCCTCCAATTTGTATGACAACTTCTTCTGTCCCCTTCGCATCTCCTCCAACTGCGTTTCCAGGTTACATGTCTGCTGGGCCTCTGTCTCCATTTTCTCCTCCACTTCCTCAACCCTTGTTAACATTCGTCCAAGATCCTTATGGATCACCGCCATTTTCCTTTTTCAAAGAAAATTCCAATTTTGCAAACATTTTTTTCATCTCTGTTTTTGTGGGGATTTGTGATATGGCTCCCTGTTGTTCAGGGGCATTTTGATCGTTTATACTGTTTCATTCATCAGATTCTCTTCCCAAACAACAAATGACAATCTAGACTTCTCCCCATCATGTTTTCTTCCTCCCTCCTGTGGTTTCTCCGGACGTTGTGACAACTCACCATCCCTTCTGAGCCTGAGGTTCTGGGTCCATCTGTCTCTGTGCTGTGCTCTCTTCTACCCTCATTGGGGTCTTGTGTCCCAGGTTGAGGTATTACCTGAGAGGGGGTCTGGGCGGAAGCTCAAGGTGTCCTCTATCCAGATGTATCCTACATACTCTGGTATCTGCTGGTCTCCGGATCTCTGCAGTATGTCTTCCAGCCAGCCTGCGCAGAGTAGGAAGTGCCTCCGTTAGTCTGCTCTGATCTCTGCAGGACTCTGGGGTTTGAGCCAAGCTCTGCAGCCGCTTGCTCTGTCTCCCTGTGCTCACCTCTGCTGCCAGCCGCCGGATGGTCCCTGCATTCACGGAGCTCCAGTCTGTGCCAGGTCGGGTAAGTTCTTAGGCTAGATTGGGTACGCTCTCAGTGGACCGGCCCCAGTGAAATCTGCATGGTGGGCGATGGGAGCTCTCAAGCCCAGCAGCCTCCTGGCGTCATGCTCAGGCCCCTCCCTGTCCAATTACTTTTGGTCTTTTTTTGGTATTTATAACCTGGTGCATACATAGGAAGAAAATGAAAGAAAAAAAAATGCAAAACTAAAAGATAGATCTGGCACTTTGTGAAATGTGCACTCTCCAATTCCCATCTATATATATTAATGGATTTCGTCTTGTTTAACCACTTCCATACAAGGCACTTTTACCCCCTTCCTGCCCAGACCAGTTTTCAGGTTTCAGCGCTCTCATATTTTGAATGACAATTGCACTGTCATACAACACTGTACCCAAACTAAAATTTTTATCATTTTCTTCACACAACTAGAGCTTTCTTTTGGTGGTATTTAATCAACACTGAGGTTTTTATTTTTTGCTAAATTAACAAAAAAAGACCGAAAATTTTGAAAAAAAAAACACTTTTTTTTTGTTTCTGTTATAAAAATTTGCAAATAAATAATTGTTCTTCATAAATTTAGGCCAAGATGTATACTACAACATGTCTTTGGTAAAAATAACCCAAATTAGGATGTATTATTTAGTTTGTAGCAAAGTTATAAGATTCACAAACTATGGTATATATCTGAATATTGATCAATCATGAAGTAATAACGGCCAATCTAATTTCTTGAGGCCCAAAAATGTCAGAACAGTACAGATAGCCCCCAAATGACCACTTTTTGCAAAGTAGACGGTCCGACGTATTTCATAAGAGGCATGGCGAGTTTTTTGAAGTTGTAATTTTTTTGTCATTTTTTGGAAAATGAAAACTTTTTTTTTTTTTTTTTACATACTGTCACCAGTGCAGTACAGCTTCATCATATAACTGGCATGGCAGTGATCAGGGACACTGACTGGTGACAGTACGAAAAAAAAAATTATATATTTTTTTAATTTTTTTATTTAAATTTTTTATTAAATTTTTTTCTCTTTTTTTTAAGATTTGTTTTTCATATTTCACTATGACCAAAGTAGTATGCCATAGTAACATTGTACTACTTTGGGGAAGTGATCATTATTTTTTTTCTTACACAGTTTGCTTATAGCAAAGAATTACTTTGCTATAAGCAAGCATTTACCTGAATGACATCGATTCATTCAGGGTTTTTTTTCTTGTGCTTAGCTTTGATTTGGCCACGGCTAATCACATGACACAGCTGGGCTGTGATTGGCCTAGCTTGTGCATGTGATCGCTGTGACCATTCACAGCTAGACACACTTGTATACAATGGATGGCATGAAAGGAAGACATCCCTTGTATACAACTGTCATGTGTCCTGCTGTGATTGGTTACAGCAGGTCACATGGTACTGGAAACGGGGCTGGTACACAGATCTGTCATCGGCAGTGTCCAAGGTACACAGACGGTTACAGATTGTGCCGCAGAGCGGCCCTGCAGGCAGGCAAACTGCGCATGCCTGCAAGGACGCCATATGGCGTCCACCCAGAGGGACGAGGAGAGAGAAATTATATATTTTTTTTTCATACTGTCACCAGTCAGTGTCCCTGATCACCGCCATGCCAGTTATATGATGACGCTGTACTGCACTGGTGACAGTATGTAAAAAAAAATTGTGAAAATAATTTTTTTTATTTTTTCATTTTCTGAAAAATTATGACAAAAAAAATACAACTTCAAAAAACTCACCATGCCTCTTATGAAGTACGTCGGACTGTCTACTCTGCAAAAAGGAGTCATTTGGGGGATATCTGTACTGTTCTGACATTCTTGGACCTCAAGAAATTAGATTGGCTGTCAGTACTTCAGGATCGATCAATATTCAGATATATCCCATAGTTTGTGAACTCTATAACTTTCCTACAAACTAAAAAATACATCCTATTTTGGGTTATTTTTACCAAAGACATGTAGCAGAATACATCTTGGCCTAAATTTATGAAGAACAATTATTTATTTGCAAACTTTTATAACAGAAACAAAGAAAAACGTGGGGTTTTTTTTCAAAATTTTCGGGCTTTTTTTGTTAATTTTGCAAAAAATAAAAACCCCAGTGGTGATTAAATACCACCAAAAGAAAGCTCTAGTGTGAAGAAAATGATAAAATTTTAGTTTGGGTACAGTGTTGTATGACCGCGCAATTTTCATTCAAAGATTGAGAGCGCTGAAACCTGGAAGGCAGGAAGCCGGTAAAAGTGCCCTGTATGGAAGAGGTTAAGAAGACTATCCATTTTCAGAAAAAATGGAAAATATATGTAATTTGGCATAGTTACAGTGCTCAGCATAAATGAGTACACCCCTTTTTGAAAAGCAAGATTTTATTCAATAGCTCAATGAACACAAGAACAATTTCCACAATTTCTTTTCCATGTGGTGCCTTTGCTGACAGCATGAAATGGCAAGGGGTTTTCTTTATTAATTAACGCCATTTTATAACCAACTGTCTGCTGGACACCTGTTTAATGAATAATTAGACTCACCTGTAGTTGAATTATTTCTAATTAGGATTTTGTTGTCTAATATTTAGCATTGCTTCTAATGCAGGCCATAGACGGGTCGAAAATCGGCCGATTTTTCGGCCGAAAATAAAATCGGCCGATTTTCGGATCGTTAGTGGGCGATTTGGTCGGCCGTTTTTCGGTATTTTGGCCGTTTTTGTTTTTCGGTAAAGTTGGAATTTTCGCGGCAATTAGTGGGCAAATTGGCCGATTTTTTACCGATAAAAAATCTGCGCATGAGCAGTGACCTGCAAGAGGAAGACAAAAAGAAGAAGAGGATGAAGAAGAAGAGGATGAAGAAGAAGAGGATGAAGAAGAAGAGGATGAAGAAGAAGAGGATGAAGAAGAAGAGGATGAAGAAGAAGAGGATGAGGATGAAGAAGAGGATGAGGATGAAGAAGAGGATGAGGATGAGGAAGAGGAAGAGGATGAGGAAGAGGAAGAGGATGAGGAAGAAGAAGAGGATGAGGAAGAAGAAGAGGATGAGGAAGAAGAAGAGGATGAGGATTATGATGAAGAAGAGGATGAGGATGATGAAGAAGAGGATGAGGATGAAGAAGATGATGAGGATGAAGAAGAAGAAGAGGATGAGGATGATGATGAAGAAGAAGAGGATGAGGATGATGATGAAGAAGAAGAGGATGAGGATGAAGAAGGGGATGAGGATGATGATGATGAAGAAGAGGATGAGGATGAAGAAGAGGATGAAGAAGAGGATGAAGAAGAAGAAGAAGAAGAGGAGGATGAGGATGATGATGAAGAAGAGGATGAGGATGATGATGAAGAAGAATAGGATGAGGATGCAGAAGAAGAAGAAGAGGAGGAGGATGAGGATGAAGAAGAAGAAGAATAGGATGAGGATGCAGAAGAAGAAGAAGAGGAGGAGGATGAGGATGAAGAAGAAGAAGAATAGGATGAGGATGCAGAAGAAGAAGAAGAGGAGGAGGATGAGGATGAAGAAGAAGAAGAGGATGAGGATGCAGAAGAAGAGGATGAGGATGAAGAAGAAGAAGAAGAAGAAGAAGAGGATGAGGATGAAGAAGAAGAGGATGAGGATGAAGAAGAAGAAGAAGAAGAAGTAGGATGAAAATAAGAAGAATTCCAGTCCAGCATAAAGTGTCTCTGCAGAGAGCTCCGCTATTTCTGACAGTTCTCTGACAGTTCCTTCACATTTACAGCGGTTGAAACATTGTATCTATTTGTTTCCGAATAAAAACATCTGTATCCTAAATGGAAACAAATAGATACATTGTTGCAACTTCTATAAATGTCAAGGAACTGTCAGAGAACTGTCAAAGAAATAGCAGAGCTCTCTGCAGGGACACTTTTTGCCGGCTCTAGACGGGTAGAAAATCGGCCGATTTTTTTTTTTACCATTGATGGTAACGTCGGCCACTTGAACAACCGATTTTTCGTTTTTTAAAAGAAAAATCTGCAGTTTTTCTCCCCATCTATGGCCTGCATAAGACTTTCTTTCATTGGTGTGTATTCATTTTTGAAACATGGTCTTGAATGAATTTAGGAAAAATACTGTTTTGTATGTGCAAATTAACAAATCTTGTTTACAATCAATTTGCGGGAGTATTTTGTAGTTTAGTGTCCCATAGAAAATGCAGATTCTGAAAGTAAAGTAAAGGTTTTCTGACAAATCTGCTGGGGTGTACTCATTTATGCTGAGCACTGTATCTGTCTGTTTTATTTTCAAATAAATGAGGATTAAAACTGGTAAATCACTCTTCAATTTTTATTCAAATATTGATAGAAACAACGTTGCTCATAACATTTTTTCTTGCCATCATTGAGTCAACTAATTTTGTATGAAAGCCCGCAAAATTTAGTCAGTACCTGCTATTTACATGGAATCACAGACTTATTAACCTCTTGCCAGCCATGTAACGCATATGTGGCTGGCAAAGAGGGTGGACTTTAACACCCATATGTGTCTATGGACAGCAGAAGATTGTGTGTTGAGAGCGTACTCACTGCACACTCTCAGCACAGAGACCAAGCTATCAAAGACAGATCTCGGTCTGTACTTGCTTTTGATCATGTGACCACTGAGACAGCAAACACAATGGTCACATGATTAGGGAGACATTTTACCATACCTAAACATGGTGTGTTGTCCAAAAGACATAAACCGGTAACCACAGTGACAGGCAGTAACCTATATACCAAAATAATGGGAAATAACGAAAACATAAAAACGTATGCGACTTCAGATGTTGAGTCCACCATATTTTCTTTACAGCTTGCATGTGAGGTAGCGCTGGGCATAGTCATAGGTAGGTTTGTGGCAGTTCGACTCATGCAAGGGTCCCAGAGTAGCATGTGGAGAAGAAGTGTTTGTGGTAGATTGTACAGAGTACAAAAATGGTGGCATGGTTAATAGAAGAAAGAGCAGAAGACCCTTTTGTGTGAAACATTATAGCACAAGCTCATGCTCTGTGTAATGAGTAGAATGTTCACTGGGCATGAGCCTCTTCCATGTTTTAAACATCTTTAACACCAGTTGCCCTGCCATCATTTTTGTGGCCTTTGGAATTTAGGTCTAAAGCTTTGTCATGAATGGGAAATATAACGAATGGTTGGGGATTGTGAAGCTCTCGTGCAGCCTGGGCTAGATGGCGGTGTGCTTTAAAACAGCACTCATGTAGGTTACAGCTGACATGTTGCAGTAAAGGACAAAAGAAGAAGATCTGCCAAAGCATTGGACTTATAGGACTGTCAGGAGTATAGCGCAGCACTGGGATGCTGGCTTTACAGACAGACAGGATTACTAGTAAAAGTCACAGAATTTGGGTGCTGGGTTCACAGGGAGACAGAAGTACAGGGGTATTTTATAGAAGTGGGATGCTGTCAGGTACCAGCTGGCGAGGGCTCTAGAGACCCACAGACCGGGATTCCCCAGGGCGCGGAGTCTAAGCCCCAGATTGCTTATTCACCAGAGCCCCTGATGGGGGGGATGGACTTGGAGCAGACTGAGACCAGGTCGCAGCCCCCGAGTACCACCCAGCTGTGGTAGAGATAATTGCCAGTGGTACGTAGCAGGTATGAGCCTGTGGTGAAGAGGCCGAGCAGACCTAGGCAGTAGCAGATGGATCCGTGCAGGATGGATGGATCCGAGCAGAAACAGCGAAGTCAGACAGGCCAGGTCGGTAACAGCGGAGGCAGACGGTACAGGGCAGCAGGCTAAGAGTAGTCGGGTCACAGGCCAGGTTCAGCAACGGAAGGTCAGATAGTCAGGATCAGGCAGAGAATAGTCAAATGAGCCAAGGGTCAGAGCAGGAGACGGTGAACAGAATCAGGGTCAGGCTGGGACGGCAAAAAGGCAATCACAGGAACAGAACGAGCAGGAATCAACAGGAACAAGACCATACGGCAATTTGAGCATCCAAAGGGACGGTTTAAATAGTGCTCCCTGTGCTGTCATTGGTGCCAGGCGTGCGTCCGCAAGTGCGCGTGCGAGTGCCCGCTGGCTAATGCGCATCAGCGTTCTGCGCATGCGCAGACCCGTGCGCCGCCGCAAGCCCTGGGATTCCTGACAGATGGTGGACGTACAGATACACAGGGGTAATGGTATGTTCAAGGAACATGGAGGTGCACAGGTGTTCCCAAAAAAACAGGTAAACAGGATACAGTTGGGGAGTCTAGAACTGGAAGGTTACTTATTGGTGCTAATGGGAAGACACAGCCTGCCTGCACATACAGCGAAGGTGAGGACCCTTGGAAGGACTAAGGCACAGAGGCCTTGTTCTCTCCAGAGCTCCAGAAGGTGGTGATAGGTTATGCTGCTGCTGTTTCCTAAGTTGTGGTCTTCTTTCTCTCTGAGCAGGCAACTACTGGGAAATAAAGCCGGCCATAGGCCAGTTCAGCAGGGACTTTTTTGTTGTTTTTTTTTTTTTTTTTAGTCCAGCTTAGGCGAGAATAACATGTCCCTGCTTCTGCAGTCTTCAGGGATATTCATGATATACGTCCCATGTGGCTGTAGAGGCAGGTACACACAGTGAATGGTGGGCAGAGCTAGCAACAAGTCATCGGGAGCCGGCTTTCTGAGCCCAAAAAAAACCAGCTGGCTCCTGATGGTATTGGAAAAAAGAAGATGGTGCCGAGGGACCAAATTGGTGGATCACAGCAGGATAACACTATATTTGCTGGTCAGGCGAGAATGTGAATCTAAGAAAATGCTTAATAACAGATAAAAGGGGAATAGATTAAGAACGAGGAGGGGGGGGGAGGGGTCAAGTTTCTCTTTAACAATAGATCTGGGTAATAGCTGTTACAGAATATTTTTGGATTTTTTAAGAAATGTAAACAGCAGTCAGATTATAGGCTGTTTGAAAAGGTGCTGTTCCAAGAGGCACTGATTAAACAGTATTTATAAGAAAAATATAAATCTTGGTTTGAACTATTTGGCTTCACCATTGTAAAATATACACTATACTGCCAAAGTTTTTGGGACACCCCTCCAAATCATTGGATTCAGGTGTTCCAATCACCTCCATTGCCACAGGTTTATAAAACTAAGCACCTAGGCATGCAGACTGCTTCTACAAACATTTTTGAAAGAATGGATCGCTCTCAGGTGCTCAGAGAATTTAAGCGTGGTTCCTTGATAGGTT
This sequence comes from Staurois parvus, assembly GCF_062004578.1. Taxonomy (NCBI): domain Eukaryota; kingdom Metazoa; phylum Chordata; class Amphibia; order Anura; family Ranidae; genus Staurois; species Staurois parvus. The sequence continues at coordinate 5,713,263 of NW_028317855.1, forward strand.
GCCACCTGTGCAATAAGTCTAACCATGAAAGCCATTAGCTAAAGACTTCCAAACCTTGTGTTGCCTTCAGATTAGTACAACAGTGCTTATAGAGCTCCAAGGAAATGGGTTTCCATGGCTGAGCAGCTGCATCCAAGCCTTACATCACCAAGTGCACTGCAAAGCATTGGATGCAGTGGTGTAAAGCACACCACCACTGGACTCTAGAGCAGTGAAGATGTGTTCTCTGGAGTGATGAATCGCGCTTCTCTGTTTGCAATCCGATGGACGTGTCTGGGTTTGGCAGTTGCCTGACTGCATTGTGCCAAGTGTAAAGCTTGGTGGAGGGGGATTATGGTGTGGGGTTGTTTTTCAGGGGTGGAGCTTGGCCCCTTAGTTCCAGTGAAGGGAACACTTAAGGCGTCTGCATACCAAGACATTTTGGACAATTTCATGCTCCCAACTTTGTGGGAACAGTTTGGGGATGGCCCCTTCCTATTCCAACATGACTGTGCTCCAGTGCACAAAGCGGGTCCATAAAGACATGGATGAGCGAGTTTGAGGTGGAGGAACTTGACCAGCCTGCACAGAGTCCTGACCTCAACCTGATAGAACACCTTTGGGATGTATTAGAGCGGAGATTGCGATCCAGGCCTTCTCATCCGACATCAGTGCCTGACCTGACAAATGCTCTTCTGGAAGAATGGTCAAACATTCCCATAGACCTACTCCTAAATCTTGTGGACAGCTTTCCCAGAGGAGTTGAAGCTGTTATAGCTTATACATGGCAAAGGGTGGGCCAGCTCAATATTGAACCCCACAGATTGAGACTGGGATGCCATTAAAGTTAAATGTGCGTGTAAAGGCAGGCGTCCCAATACTTTTGACAGTATAGCATAGGTCACACTGCAAGACATTTGTGGCTTGCAAGTGGCAATGTCACACCTCAGGTTGGTGCTTTTAAGTGGTTTCCTGTGTAACAACACATATGTTGGTGTCAGACATTAGATTCTATAATATACTATTTATTCTTTCCATTCAGGTAAAAGAAAAAAAAAAGTCTGTCTGCTGAAATAAATCTACTTCTATCTTACGGCTTTCTTTTACACCCCAGTCACATCGATCCTGACTTCACTGTAAGTCGCATGATTTCAAAGTCGAGATATCATTGTGATTTGAGGTGTGATTTGCAAGACATCTGACACAGATGTCTATGCCAATTGCATCAAAAGTAGTGCATGATCGATGTAATTGCGGACAATAGGGTGCGACTTGGCATGTAATTTGCAAGTCGCATGGCATGCAAATCACATGCCAAGTCGGACACAGTGCGACCAGGGTCTTATAGAACTGATTTTGTCATTAGCAGATTTCACTTTAAAGACATAGCAGGATATTGTTCAGAATAGCTAAATTTGTTATCCATTGCTGATATTGCAAGAAGCTTGCGAATGGACATACTGTAATTCTCTAATATTTCATATTTTCTGCCTGAATTAAAATAAAACTCATTTTAAGCACAATGTTAAAGGCCATGATACACTTAGATGGTGTTTGATATCCATTGAAAGCTAAGCAGTTTTTCATATCTTTTTATCAAGTATGTTTTTTATTATATATTTTCCAGATGCTGCCCTGTGTGTATCTCATTTTCCTATAGAGCAGGGGTCTCCAAACTTTTACTGTCCTTCAGACTTTAAGGGGCCTGACTGTGGCCATTGGGAGTATACATTGTCCTGGCGGCAGTAGGAGTAAACAATGCATCTTTGGTGTCAGTAGGAAGAATGGTGCCCCATCTTTGGTATTAGTGGGAGGAATAGTGCCCAATCATTGGTGTTATTGAGAGGAATTGTGCCCCATCATTGGTGTTCGTGGAAGGAATAGTGCCCTATCATTGGTATCAGTCGGAGGAATAGTGCCCCATTGTTGATGTCAGTAGCAGGAATTATGCCCGTCAACACTGGGTGCCAGTGGAAGTAATAGTGTCTTGTATCAGTGGGAATCAAGTTTGAGTGGAAGACAGTACTGGACTGCCTAGTGGCAAGCAACTGTGGGGGGCGGGGAAGGGGGGGGGTAGAGGGAATTGCTTATATCCCAGTTGTAGGTTGTTCATGATAGATTCCGTTGGGGTCTAGGGTTGCTAGCTTTTTGATAATGACAATAGAGATATTACTGCAGGGAACACTTAGTTGAATGGAGAAGAGTACACAATGTCTCCATTGGGGTCTAGGGCTCCTACCTTTTCTGATACTCTCTATATACTAGCCCTGAAGAAGTGGGAGGCAATACCCCTGAAATTAGTTAGCTTTACTTGTTTACTTTTATTTTCAATAAACAACTATAAAATTCATCACGAGACTTTTTTTTTTGGACATTGGGTGCTCCTCTCCAATCGCCCAACTTCTATCAGTGAGAGGAAAAGTGCTCCAAGGGCCGGATAAAGGCAAACCGGGCTGCAGGTTGGAGACCGCTGCTATAGAGACGTGAAATAAGAAATATCTGCTTCTATTGCTTGTGGTTATTGTGCATGTGATTTGTTTGTGTCAGCAAGTTTTATGTTAAACTAGAACAATATTCCTCAGTATCAGTTGACAGGAAGTGTGAAACTATAGTCATTGTACTGAAGTTCTGTTTTTTTCCATTAAAGTAGCATTGTAAATGCTTTTCACACATTTTAAAATATTACCAAACCCAGGACCCTGCATTCACTATATCTGATCTCTCACAGTACAGAGAACATGGAAATGCAATTATTTAGTAGATATAAACTGCTAAATACCTTTTCTCATCAGCAATTAGAGCAGTCATGTGACTTCTATCAGTGTCCAGGAGAACACTGGTTAAAGCTTTTAGCTGGGGTTTTCATTCTCCTCTATGAGGATGCAGGACCCTGGCTCTGAGGAAGAGGCAAGTCCTCGAAACGCGTCAGCTATTGGATGTCTACACTCCCCATTGCGGACTGTTACTCAGCGTGGTGTTGACCCAGCTGTTCTTTTATGATGTGCCTTGACTTTATTCTCGTTTGTGAGTACAACACCTATTTTATTTCTTATTAAACATTTTTTATGGTAATGCACTAGGCCTGTGCATTTGTTTTTTCCTCATTCAGTATATTTGGATTCCCCCAGTCCATTTGAGGGCAGCAAGGTGTGCATGTTCCAGAACATTCTTAATGTGGTTGTAGCCTGCATCAAGTCCATCCCCAAGCGCAGGAGCATTTGTGTTTGCTGGTTCATTGCAGGACCCTTGCCCTCTGTCTGGACAGTGCTGATTGGCCCTGTGCTAATCACATGTACTCTCCGAAGTAAAAAAAAAAAAAATTCTAGTGCTAATTAGCTGCAGTAATGCTTTTGCAAGCAGCTGGAGATGATGCCCCCCCTCCCTCCGCTGCCTTCCACACCTTCTCGGGCAGTCCCGTGCCATCGGGGGAACCTGAGAAAGCAGCCAGTGTTTCTGCCAGCTGACCATAGAGCTGATTGGAGACCAGAATGGTGCCAATCATCTCTATAGCCTACAAAATCAGAAGCTATGAGCATTTCATCACTTCAGTTTCACAGGATGTAAACAGTGCCATTTGTAAATTGGGGAGGCATCTGAACACACCGATTTTGGTTTGATTAGATAATGTTAGGGCAGAGGAGATATCTAGAGTCTGATAGACCCCAGATTTCTGAAAAAAGAATATATGACAATGCCCATTCAAGTTATAGGGGATAAAAAACAAGTAGTAAGAGTGAGCGCACAAAGACCAAGGCAAAACAGCTGCTTGCATAGAAGGATAAACCCCTTAATACTCAAAAAGACTGTAAAAACATATATGCAGCGCTATTAAAAAAAGTGACTATGTGCATATCACGCAAGTATAAAACTAGCGTAAAATTGGTGGATTACAACAATGTCAACAAGGTGACAAGTGCAAAAGTGAATGGAGGAACATATCATTAGTAATTAAGGTGACAAAATAATTGTGAATAATTCATAACCAAAACGAATCTTAATATGAGTTAATATTGACATAGGATAAAATATTGTAAATGAAAGTCCAGTGAAATTGTGAATGGATGAGTTAAATAAAGGATTCCAGTAACATCAGGATTCGGTGCAGGAGACTTCTTGTGAAATAAGAAATGAAGTATGCTTGCACTTACCAGAAGCGCAAGTTAAATGCGCATCTCTTAAATATCATATCCAAAATGGGGACCCTGGTGTTCATCACGGATCTGATCACAACCTGGGGAAGGGGGGCTCCAATGGCACACACACACCGGACAGCACTCCAAACCTCACAGCAAACCAATCCAGCACACAGGGGGACATAAGGATAGCTCCTTTGGCGACTACCACTTTGTACCGATTTGCACCGGAAATACTACTCCACTTTAAATGGCTCATAAATGAAGCCACAAAACAAAAGTATACTGATAGTGTAGTACGTTTTATTAAAAGATGATATCCAATCCAAGGGACAATCAGTATATGGGAGAAAAACTTCCAGCTAACAAAAGTCTCAGTGAAAGATAACAATACCAGATAATTTCCAGCTAGCAAAAATCTTAATGTAAGGTTATCCATTGCACAGACAGATACGTTTAACGTGTTTGTTATTTTTTAAAAGTTTTTTTTTTTTGGGGGGGGGGGTTAATAACAAAACCATTGGCCAATGCCAAGGCCTTTTATATAATTTTTTAATTGCTTCAAATTTTTGTTCCTCAGAAGTAAATTTCAGTACACATTGCTTGTGTTGATGCGGGGATCTGTTCGTTTTTTTTTTTCTTTCAACCTTCTGGATGAACAAAAAAAACAACTGAACATGTATACCCAGCTTAAGACATTGCGAGTTCTGCTTACAAATGGGTAATGCATGGGTGTTTCTGCTTGTGCATTTAATCTAGGACTGGCATGTCACTTTAGTTATTTCACTGCAGTTAAAATACACTATATTGCCAAAAGTACTGGGACACCCCTCCAAATCATTGGATTCAGGTGTTCCAATCACCTCCATAGCCACAGGTATATAAAATCAATGATCTAGGCACGCAGACTGCTTCTACAAACATTTGTGAAAGAATGGGTCGCTCTCAGGAGCTCAGTGAATTCAAGCGTGGTACAGTGATAGGTTGCTACCTGTGCAATAAGTCCTTCCATGACATTTTCTTGCTACTAAATATTCCATGGTCAACTGTTAGTGGTATTATAACAATGTAAAAGCAAGTGGGAACAGCAACTCAGCCATGAAGTGGTAGGCCATGTAAAATGACATAGTGGGGTCAGGTCATGCTGAAGCGCACAGTGCGCAGAAGTTGCCAACTCTCTACAGAGTCAAAGACCTCCAAACTTTGTGTGGCCTTCAGATTAGCACAACAGTGTGTAGAGCACTTCATGGAATGGGTTTCCATAGCTGAGCAGCTGCATCCAAGCCTTACATCACAATGCAAAGCGCAGATGCAGTGGTGTAAAGCATGCTGCCACTGGACTCTAGAGCAGTGGAGACGTGTGCTCTGGAGTGACGAATCACACTTCTGTGTCTGGCAATCTGATGAAAGTGTCTGGGTTTGGCAGTTGACAGTACTTGCCTGACTGCCTTGTGCCAAGTGTAAAGTTTGGTGGAGGGGGGGGACTATGGTGTGGGGTTGTTTTTCATGTTTGGACTTGGCCCCATAGTTCCAGTGAAGGGAACTCTTAAGGTGTCAGCATACCAAGACATTTTGAACAATTTCATGCACCCAACTTTGTGGGAACAGTTTGGGGATGACTCCTTCCTGTTCCAACATGACTGCACAAAGCAAGGTCCATAAAGACATGGATGAGCGAGTTTGGGGCGGAGGAACTTGACTGGCCTGCATAGAGTCCTGACCTCAACCCAATAGAACACCTTTGGGATGAATTAGAGCGGAGACTGCGAGCCAGGTCCTCTCGTCCGACATC